>NC_058133.1:113632736-113703062 GCF_016433145.1 Gracilinanus agilis
TCTTTTGAAGGAAGTGCCAGGGGGGGGGTGGGGGGAGAGAGAGAGAGAGAAAGAGAGAGAGAGAGAGAGAGAGAGAGAGAGAGAGAGAGAGGTGGGGGAGGGAGAGAGAGAAAGGAAGAAAGGAAGAGAAAGGAAGGAAGGAAGGAAGGAAGGAAGGAAGGATGTACAAAAAGAAGCATTTAGAGAGAGAGAGAGAGAGAGAGAGAGAGAGAGAGAGAGAGAGAGAGAGCTAAAGATAGGCAAATAGATGAATGTGCCAGCAACTATACAAAATACTGGGCATATAAATCAAAAAGTAAGGCAGTCCTTGCTCTCAAGGAGCTTGCATTCTAATTGGAAGATAAAACATATATTCAGGTGACTAGGAAAGAATATTCTTTGGCATCCCAGAGATAATGAGGGTAGTTGATCACCATGCTCTTTCTAATAACAATGGTAGTAAAAAATGATTTGATTACTGTTTCCAAAGAAAGAGGAAAAGGTGGAATGCAGGGCAGGGAGCCGACATGCATGTAGCAACAGAACAGATGGCAAGATGCCTACACTGAGTAACTGTGGTTTCCTATTAGATGACTGGATGGGATCTGAAGCATGAAATGGAGGTGGCTAAGTGGGTTAGGTAAGTTTCTCACTCACTCATTCACTTACTCACTCATTCATTCTCCCTAAAGGACAGGTCTGCCAGGACAGAGTCCCAAAACTGAGGGTATTAGCTTCCACAATGTCTCTAGAAGTCTAAATCCTGAGAGCCACAGCTTTAAGAAGCTTTAAGCTTTTTTTTAGAAAGAATGGGGAGTTAACAAATAGCAGGACAGATAGGTATATGTCTGTTCTGGTTAGGCCCTAATTTTCTAATGAATCTGTGATTGGAATGTGAATTATGCATTGGGCAATCAATCTTAAGAGCACTTAAATGATATAGTGCATACTCCTGTTTCTCTTATTTCTACTATTCTAGAGGTACCAGTATCTTTGGCTGGCTCTTTTCTGTCTCTCACTTTAGATATAAGGTATTCCAAAAGTCTTAGGATAATTTTAAGATTAAAAAAATGTTTAAAACTGTACTTAGACTTTCAGGTTACCTAGTATATAATTAACCTATGTCTTATTCAAGTCAGAAAAAACCTAATATTGTCTTCATGTCATTTTATGCATATCTTGTTGGTAACATGGTGTGGCTTGCATTTACCCATCCTATTGGTATTTGAATTAAATGTCATTTAGATTATTTATAGATCAAAGTATTTCATTATAAACCATAATGTAGCAGCATTGGCAATAAAGAGGTATCTCAAAGCAACAAAGAACTCTTGTTAGGGGTGAGAAGTCATTGTAGGAGGTCATACCAATTTTGATGTGGCAAAAAATCATAGTGAAATGATGGATACCATAGGAAAAGAATTGGAATAAAATCCTCTTCTCATTAAAAATATGAAACAAAAAGCAGAAGTAACAATCACAATCTCACATAAAGCAAAGTAAAAATTGATCTGGTTTAAAGAGAAAAGGAAGGTAATTGCATCTTGATAAAAGGTGGTATAGACAATGAAGTAATATCTGTACTTAACATATATGCACCAAATGGCATAGCATCCATAATTTTAAAAGAGAAACTAAAGGAGCTTAAGGAAGAAATAGGTAATAAAACTATACTAAGTGGGGTACCTCAACCTTCCCATACCAGAATTAGATAAATCTAACCAAAAAAAAAATAAGAAAGAAGTAAAGAAAATGAATGTAATTTTAGAAAAGTTATATTTAATAGATATCTAGAGAAAATTGAATTGGGATAAAAAAGGAATATACCTTCTTTTCAGTAGCACATGCTATGTATACAATATTGACCATGTACCAAGGCATAAAAATTTCAGAACCAAATGCAAAAAAGCAGAAATAATAAATGCAACTTTTCCAGATCATAATACAAGAAAACTCTAATCAATAAGAGTTGATAGAAAGAAAAATTAAAATTAATTAGAAAATAAATAATCTAATTTTTCAAAAATGGTGGCTCAAAGAACAAATCATAGAAACAATAACTGATTTCACTGCAGAGAATGATGATGAGGAAACAACATATCAAAATTTATCAGATACAGCCAAAGCAGTACTCAGGGGAAAATTTATATGTTTATATCAACAAAACAGAGAAAAAGCAGATCAATGAATTTGGCATGCAACTGAAAAAAATGGAAAAAGAACAAATTAAAAATCCTCAATTAAAGACTAAATAAGAAATCCTAAAAATCAAAAGAAAAATTAGTAAAATAACTATTGAACTAATAAATACATTTGGAGCTGGTTGTATTAAAAAAAACCAAGTAAAATAGAGAATTGGTTAATTTGATTAAAAAAGGAAAAAAATAGAATCAAATTATCAGCACCAAAAATGAAAAGCATTATTTCACCTCTGATGAAGAGGAAATTAAAGCAATCACTAGGAGCTATTCTGCCAATTACATGAAAATAAACTTGATATTCTAGGTGAAATGGATTAACATTTACAAAAATATAAATTGCCTAGATTAACAAAAGAGGAAGTAGGATATTTAAATAAAACAATCTCAGAAAAATAAATGGAATAAGTGATTAGTAAACTCCCAAGAAAAAATCCCTAGGGCCAGATGGATTCACAAGTGAATTCTATCAAACATTTAAAGAATGATTAATCCCAAAACTATACAAAGTATTTGGCAAAATAAGCAAAGAAGGAATCCTATCAAATTCTTTTTCTGACACAACTATGGTGTTGATATCTGATCCAGGAAGACCAAAAACAGAGAAAGAAAATTATAGACCAATAATTATATATATAATATATAGATAATAATATATATATACATATATAAATAATATAGAGAAATCTTAAATAAAATACTTGCAAAGAGACTACAGCAATATATCATAAGGATTATTCATAATGACCAGATGGGATTTGTACCAGGAATACAAGGCTGTTTTAATATTAGGAAAACTATTTGCACAATTGACCATATCAACAGAAATCATATCATTATCTCAACAGATGCAAAGAAAGCCTTGGACAAAATATAACATCCATTCCTATTAAAAACACCAGAAAGCACAGTAATAAAATAGCCTTTCCTTAAAATCAGCAAGGATCATCTACAACAGTGGTTCCTAAACTTTTTTGGCCTACCATCCCCTTTCCAGAAAAAATATTACTTAGCGCCCCCTGTCACATACTATCACCATCCCTTTACAGTTATTCACTACCCCCAAATACACCTGTGGCCATCACCGCCTCATGCCCCCACCCCCGCCCCAATTGCTGTAGCACCCACCAGGGGGTGATGGTGCCCACTTTGGGAATCACTGATCTACGATGTGGATAAGTTAGATGCCTTCCTAATAAGATCAGGATTGGAGCATGGATTCCCATTATCACCATTATTTAACATTGTACTAGAAATGCTAGTCTCAACAATTAGAGAAAAAAGAAACTAAAGGAATTAAAGTAGGCAACAAGAAAACTAAACTTTTATCAGTCTTTGCAGAAGATATGATGATATACTTAGACAATCCTAGAAAATCAACTAAAAGTCTAGTTGAAATAATAACTTTAGCAAAGTTGCAGGATACAAAATAAAGCCACATATATCATCAGCATTTCTATATATTTCCAACAAAGCTCAGCTGCAAGAGTTAGACAGAGAAATTCCATTTAAAATCACTCTAGGCAATATATAATACTTGGGAATGTATCTGCCAAGACAAACACAGGAATTATATGAACACAATTCAAACAAAGTTAGATCTAAACAAGTGGAAAAAATTAATTGTTCTTGGATAACTTAGCTAATATATTAAAAATGACAATCCTACCTAAATTAGTTTGCTAATTCAGTGCTATGCCAATCAAACTACCAAAAACCTATTTTGTAGAACTAGAAAAATAATAACAAAATTAATCTGGAAGAACAAAAGATCAAGAATATCATGGGGACTAATGAAAAAAATGTGAATGAAGGTGGCCTGGTGGTACCAAATCTTAAACTTTACTAAAAAGCAGTAGTCATCAAAACAATCTGGTACTGGCTGAGAAATAAAAGGGTGGATCAAAAGAACAGACTAGGGGTAAATGACCTCAGCAATCTGGTGTTTGACAAACCCAAAGATCCCACTTCTGGGGATAAGAAATATTTGACAAAATTTGCTGGGAAAACGGGAAAATAGTCTGGTAAAAAATAGGTTTGTCTCAATATCTCATGTCTTATATCAAGAGAAGGTCAAAATGGGTATATGATTTAAACATAAAGTGTAATTGTAAGTAAATTAGAGGAACATAGAATAGTTTGACTGTCAGATCTATGGAGTCAGGAAGAATTTATGACCAAACAAGAGATAGAGAGCATTACAAGATGTAAAATGAATAATTTTGCTTATATTAAATTAAAAGGGGGTTGTACAAACAAAACCAATGCAACCAAGATTAGAAGGGAAGCAACAAACTGGCGGAAAATTTATAACAAATTTCTCTGCTAGATGTCTCATTTCTCAAATATAAAAAGAACTAATTTAAATATATAAGAATCCAAGTCAATTGCCAATTGATAAATGGTCAAAGGATATGAATAGGCATTTTTCAGATAAAGAAATCAAAGCTAACAATAATCATATGAAAAATGTTCTAAATTCTTCTTGATTAGGGAAATTCAAATTAAAACAACTCTGAGGTACTATCTCACTCCTATCAGATTGGCCAATATGACAGTAAAGGAAAATGATAAATGTTCAAGGGACATGGCAAAATTGGGACCCTAATGCATTGCTAGTGGAGCTGTGAACTTTTCCAGTCATTCTGTAGGGCAATTTGGAATTATGTCCAAAGGACTATAAAAGAATGCATGCCCTTTGATTCAATAATACCACTACTAGGTTTGTCTCCCAAAGAGATAAAAACTGGGAAAGGACCTGTTTATGCAAAACTATTTTTACCTGCTCTCTTTGTAGTGGCAAAGAATTGAAAACTAAAGGGATGATCATAAACCATGGACAGCTTCTGAGTTCAAGTGTTTCTCAAGTTCTGTCAAGACAGGGATGTATTGGGAGAAGTCCTTAACTATTGGAGTTGATATCAAGTAGAGTGGATTCTTTCACAATCCTACTATGAAAAACTTTCTCAGTGGGATCATAAGTTTTACCCCAACAGCTCTCATATACCAAAAAGGGATAGACAAAAATTGTAACCACTCTTTAAACTAGACTGTCTCTATCAGAACCTAAAAGGGCAATGATGGTGGTGGAAGTTTGATCTCCTTGGAATATGGCAGTGCATATTTCTCCATCCATGTGCCCTACTGCTGTAGGTAGGTTGTTTGTTTGTTTGTTTGTGTGTGTGTGTGTGTGTGTGTTAAGCTTTTTTACCTTGACATGACCTGGCACAGTTTCTTCTCAGCTGGCAAAGCCTTTGAGAACTCAGGATCACCATGCCACAATGAACATTAGAGTAGGGCTATAGTGAAAGGTAAAGCTATATGAAAGAGCTATATGAAAATGAGTTGTTATTATGCTGTCATCATCATCATCTCTCCCTGGACAGTCATTGAACCTGGAGGGGGAAGACCTGAGTTTTTAGATGCTTAATAGTTATGTAGCTTTGGGAAAATTATTTATTTTCCCTCAACTTCAGTTTCTTCATCCATTTTAACAACTGCCAATGATAATAAAAACATCTAACTCTCAAGGTTGTTATGAGGATGAAGTAATATGATATTTTTAAAGCATTTTGCTTATATAAATATGCAAAGCAATACATAAGTACATCATCATTATCATTATTATTAACGATAATAAAAAGTTTTCAAGCTTCCACTGGGATTGATTTTGGCTTCATTCATCTCTCTTACCTCTTTCTTATTTATTTTTTGGTTTGATTTATCTAGATCTGAAAGAGGAATATTTAGATCTCCCACTATTATGGTTTTACTATCTATTTCCTTCTTGAGCTCTGCCAGTTTCTCCTTTATGAATTTGGATGTTATACCACTTGGTGCATATATATTGACCAGTGTTATTTCCTCATTGTTTATACTGCCTTTAATCAGGATGTAATGACCTTCCCTGTCTTTTTTAATCATATCTATTTTTACTTTGGCTTTGTCCGAGATCATAATAGCCACTCCTGCCTTCTTTTTCTCATTTGATGCCCAAAAGATTTTGCTCAAGCCCTTAACCTTAAACTTGTGTGTGTCTACCCGCCTCATATGTGTTTCTTGTAGACAACATATGGTAGGATTTTGGTTTCTGATCCACTCTGCTATTTGCTTCTGTTTTATGAGCGAATTCATCCCATTCACATTCAGAGTTACAATTATTAGTTGTGCATTCAGTGACATTTTTGTATCCTCCCCTAGACCCACCCCTTCTTCTTACACTATTTTCTTTTAAACCAGTGGTTTGCTTTGAGCCAGTATCCCTTATCCCCTCCCTTGAGTGACTTCCTTTTCTCCCCCCTCCCTTGTTATTCCCCTCTTTTTGTTTTTTAAAGGCCTAATGAATTCCCTCCCCCTTCTTCTCCCCTCCTCCCCTTGACCTCCCCACTCCCCTGCTCCCCTTGGTTTATCCCTTCTGACTTTCTCAGTAGGGTTAGATAGAGTTTTTTATCTGAATGGTTAATAAAGGTACTCTTCCCTCTCCAGGTTGATTACACTAATAGTAAGGTTTGATTATTACCTCTTAATGCTCTCTTCCTCTCCTTCTTATAATAGTATTTATCCCCTCCCCTTCCCATGCCCTCTTCTTGTGTAATAGAATATTCTATTTTTCTTATTTACTCAGATTTTTCTTGGTGTCCCCTACTTCCCCCCCTCCCTCTTTCCCACCCTCCATGTCATCTTAGACCATTTAGTATCCTGTCCTCTCCCTATGAATTATTCTTCTGTTTGCTATAATAGTGGATATTATAATAGTGAGTAGAGTTCACTACAGAGAATTATACATAGTATTTCTCCACATAATAATACAGATAATTAGATCTTATTTATGCCCTTAAAGAGTCAAGTTTAAAAAATAATGAATTTTCTTTCTTTTCCCTCTGCTTCTTATTTACCTTTTCATGTTTCTCTTGATTTTTGGCCCTTTCATAGGATTGGAGATCTAGAGTTGAGAGTGACATTGAAACCCATCTAGTACAGCCCCCAGTTTTATATGTGAGGAAATTGAGGTTCAGCAAGATTGGAATGTCCCTAGGGTAATGTGGGTAATAAACACCAAAGGTAGGAATTAAACCCATATCCCCTGATCCCAGAGCCAGTGCTCTTTCCACTGTATCACACAGCACTATTCCTCAGCAGTTTCCAATAGGTGAGACAATAATCAAATCTTCAAACTCTAGGAGAGGGAGGCATTTTGACTCTTTAAAAAGGAAAGTTTAAGGCAAATAAAGGTAGTGCTTCAACCAGAGATGATGCATAGATGAAGTTCATTACCAAGTGGAGGCACATATGGGATATATTCAAGATTTGACTTCCAAGTAATAAGTCAGTTATTTTTTAAAGGAATCTACCAGCACTTATGCATCCTAATGAGCACTGTCCTTCCAGGAAGCCACCTTGAAAGACTATCTATTTATTCCAACAGAGCATCCTTTGCTCAAAATTGTTTTGGGAATTCTCAGTTGGAATTGCCTTTAGGGGTAGTCTTAGAGTCACACATGAAAATCCATTTACTAACTTTGTATTTGTACTTTGTTTTTAACCAAAAACTATCTTTTTGAGACTGATCATCCATTTCTTACCAGACTAGACTCCAAATGATTTTTAGTTATTTCCAAAAACAAAATCTACCTTCAAAAGATGAAATATTGCTATCACTGAGGAAATTCTACAAAATGTGCTTCCAGGTCTGAATGTTGTCCCCAATACATAGAACCAACAGTTGGAGGAGCTGTAGATGATCAGTGAGTTCAGCCACTTCACTTCATAGGAAAGAAAACTGAAACCCAGTTCAGTTAAGTAACTTGCCAAAGGCTCATAAATAACAGTCAGGATTTGAACCCAGGTCTCCTAACTTCAAATTCAGACTCCCTTTCACCATGCCATGGTACTTCTCAGACCACTGAAATAAGCATATGTAGTCTGCCAACACAACTCAGACTTGTAGTCTGGTTAGTGTAATCTTGAAATTCTAGTCTTCCAAGGTAACTCAGATTTGTAGAATCATAGAGTTGGAGATTTGGAAGGTATTTCAGCAGTCACCTAATTCAAGGCAATCAGTATGATTAATAAATTATGTCATCTAGCCTCTGTTTGAAGACTTCAAGGATGGGGAAAGCTACCGCCTCTTGAGAAAACCCTTTCCATTTTGGAAGAGTTCTACCGGTTAGGTTTTTCTTGTCTTCAAGTCTAACTAATGTTGTCTCTTTGTAATTTCCATGCTTTGGTCCTAATTCTGACCTGTAGAGCTAAATGGGGAAAAAACCAATCTTTAATCCCTCTTCCATGATACAGTACTTTAAATGTATGAAGACAACTATCATGTATGCCCTTCTACAGGCTAAACATGGCCAATTACTTCAACTTATCTCCATTCACATAGATCCAAGACTCCATCATCTTGTCTGCTCTATTCTGGACACCAGAGGTATTCTATTGTGTGTTAGGGACTGAGGTCTCAGGGTCTGAAAAGGTAAAGGTCTGTTGATCTCTCATGTTAGGTTAGGTCCAGGGTCTGACTAAGGCCTGAGATCCCTCAGTTTCCACATTTCCCAACAAAGTTGTTGATAGAGATTATAATGCTTTCCCAGGCTTTTTTCCCAGACATTTTCCCCTGACAGAAAAAAATGCTTTATCAGCACCTGCTTCTCCCCTTTTTCAGTTCCCATTATGTCCTTGGTTACCCCCACCTTCAGTTCCTCGCTCAAGGCTTTCTCTCTCAAGGCTACATTGTTATGGGAAAATTTCTTGACTTTTCATGAGAAAAATTCATTGTGGTTTCTGCCTTTATAAGCTTGTGTTTTCATTCAATAAACTGTACTTGGTTGCCACCAGCAACTGAGGCCCTTCCAACCCCAAACATTGACCTGACTCTCTTTTTTCCCCAGCCCTTACCTAGGGTACTCTTGAGCCCATTCAGCCCCTCCTTTGGGGCATTTACAATTGTGTCTAGAATTGCACATAGTACCCAGATGAAGGTTATTGAAGGCCTACAATAGAGAGAATATCACCTCCCTAATCTAGGAAGCTATACTCTGCTTAATGAAGTCCAAGATCCCATTAGCTCAGTAATGGTGAACATTTTAGAGATGGAGTGCTGGCCCTGCCACCCTACCCCACCCCCAGAGACCAAGTGCTATGCCCACCCCCCCACCAAGTGCCAGGCATGCCCCGTCCCTCTTACCCCATACAGGGGAGGGACGGAGGAATCACTCCCATTGGGCTGTTGGGCAGAGGCATCGGTGAAGTGAGGAATGTTTTCAGAGAGTATAGAGAGGGGGAGGGGAGTTGCTCTGCTCCCCACCAGCTCTGCCTCCTGTGAGCCACTCACCTAAACCCCTGTGTGTCCCATTGGGCTACTGGGAAGAGGGGTAGATTATGTGAAAAAAATGTCAGTAGGCACAGTGGGGAGAGGGAGGGGAGAAGCTCTGCCTTTCTAATAATGAACTTTGGGCAGGGTAGCCACATGCCCATAGAGAGTGTTCTGCATGCCATCTTTGGCACCTGTGCCATAGCTTCACCATCACTGCATTAGATTTTGAAACTGCTAAATCACACTGCTGACTCATATTGAGTTTTTAGTTCACTAAAACCCCCAAATGACTTTCACAGTCATGGCTCTCTACCCATACCTCTGACATTATGCTTGAGAAATTGATTTTTATTTTTCACTGACGAATAATGTTTTACATTTGTTACTGTGTCAGTGCTCTAGCATGTGAGCATTCTTGTATTCTGATTTTGTCATACAAGGTTTTAGTTAAACCTTCTAGCTTTATGCAGCCTGTATACTATCCATCCCTTCATCCAAGTCTTTGACTAAAATGTTAAAAAGAGCAGGACCAAGGACAGATCCTTATGGGTATTCTTCTAGAGATTTTATATTACAATAATCATTCTTTTAATCTATTTATCCAAACATTCCTGAATCCATTTGATTCTAATAAGACTTAATCCATCTCTCAAAATTTTCTCTATGAGAATAGAGTAAGAGAAGTGCTTCTATCCCTGTTCCAAAATGTAATCAGAGAAAGTCCTAAAAGTTCCAATGAATCAATTAATCAAAAATCTTAGGTGTGAACAAGTTCTTAATTTTATCTTTGGATAAAAACAAATGATGTCAGACATGAAATGGCTTATTATTTGCTGAAAGAATCAGATTCACCAATGGGTGTCTTTGTCTATCAACAAGAACAAGACAGTTCCTTATAGCAAAATCCTATAACAACCCAGTCTAGTGGTTGAGGATCTCTAGCTAGGCTTCAGAGAAGAAATTACTCTGAGTGATGGGCAAGTATCTCTCTGCCATGAGGAGCAGAATTGCTGGCAGAAGCCACCAGAGAAAGTAGCAGTGGTCACTAAAATGGTAAAAGATGGCAGTAGATGAAATACATACAGATGGATATGGAAATCCAATTACCCAGAGGTGGTAACAGCTTTAGCTTCAGGAATCATAATCCCTCATATAACAAAAAAAGTTGATGGCTATCCACCCTACAAAGACACTAAGTCTCAGAACTAAGAAACAAGTTATACCTTATAAGGACTCCACAAAAGGAGAAAAGGACTTAAAGAAAACAGTTAAGAGATATCCACTTTGCCACTTGTCTTCTGCATAAGTATATCTCACTACTATTTTACTATAAATGTTATTCTAACCCTTCCTAGGGATCTTGTATGTGGGAATTTATTGTAGGTTGTAGGTTTCAGGGGTATATTTTATAATAGTAGTAGTAATGATTTTCATCATCATCATTGTTCCATTTATTATTATAATTATTTAAAATTTAACATTATATATGATAATATACAATTATTTACTATTTATACTTGTATAATTATATTATGTATACTTTATGTATAATTACATTAATTATATTTTTAGTAATTATGTTTAGATGGTATTATCAATAATACTAACATTGATATGGTGCTTTAAGATTTGCAATGCAATTCACTTCATTTTCACAACTTTTGGACTTAGGTGATATCATTATCCCCATTTTACAAATAAGGAGACTGAGTCAAACAGAATTAAATGACTTTTCCATTGGTGTATAGGTAGTAAGTGCCTAAAGATAAATTTGACCTCATTCTCTTGACATAAGTATCTCTTTTTGTTTGTGCCAACTGTTCTTACATTATCTGCTTGATAAATGCCCCTTTCTAAAACATAATCATGACTTCTGGCTAATTATCAATAGGAAAATAGTAATGAGGGCTCATGAGTAACCATAAAAAACCAACACCTAGTCTCTTAGGGTTGCCCCTAGAACCCTCAGAGTAATAATAGCCCCTTAGGGGCTAAAATTTTTTAAGTAGTAGTTGTCCTCTGGGGATCTAGCCTGCTAGTTCTAGTGGAAAATAAAGAGGATGCCACAGATGAGGAGCTACAATAATGTGATACATCACGAAAAGTTTTCTAAATTTAAATAAACTATATTCACAACATTACATATCTGTAAGTTTAGAAATCTTGTTAAAAAAAGAAATAGTATAATCTGTTCTTGATGAAATGATTGTGTGTGTATGAGTACACACACACACACATAGAGGTATTTATTTTCATTAATGTTTTTATATATCTCTGTGTGTAATAGTTAATTCTCTGTCTAGATATTTGTTAACAATTTCTTTAATGGTATATTCTATAATTTTCCTAGAACTAGAAGTCAAGCTCACTGATCTCTAGGTGGTAGTCTATTCTCTTTCATTCATTTTTTTAAAATTGGGATATTTGATCTTCTCTACTCTTGTAACACTTCCTCTTTTCCCTATGATCTTTCAATATCACTGGCCAAGCCTCAGTAATCTCGGTTATCACTTTTTTTTAGGATGCAATGATGGAGTTTATATCCATCAGAGGACTTGAATTCATCAAGAACTGCTAAGTCCTCTTACTGTCTTCTTATTTATCTGAGTACCTGTTCACTGTGAACTATTTTTCTTTTGTAATTTCCAGAATAAAGATCATCCTCCATTATAGAGAAAAGAGAAATAATGTAAGAATTGATTATTTGTTTTCAGTTATCATTATCCTGTCTGCCCCAGGTAAAGCTTCAATCCTGTCTTTGAGCCTCCTTTTTCTTCCAGTATAGACACACACACACACACACACACACACACACACACAGGTACCATTTTGTTGACTGCTTCCCTCAATAGCATTAGTTCAGTCTGAGCTTTAACATTTCTCAAACTTTTTCAAGACTATTACACCCTTATATTCATCTTTTGTCAACTGGCCTTCCTTCTATTTTCCATACATTTCTTTTAAAAATTATAAGTAGGTTGGTGATTATCTTGTGTGTCCACATTGATCTTTTCAAACAAATTCCATTGTTTCTTCCTCATTAGAATTTTTTTCTTTTAGATCTTCAAAATTTCTTTCTTAAACACTTCCTGTTCATTTTGGGTTGACTTTCCTTAAAACAAATGTGTCTTTTAAGTTGCATTCTGAACCTTTTGACATCTGTGTTTCCAAAAATCTTGGATTCATGTAAAATTATGACCCAATTTCCTTTCCTTCTCTTTCATAAAATCTTGGATGGAATTTTTGCTTTCTTTTCTTCCCTACACTTCTTCGAAGGTTCTCACCTTTTCCACCCAAGCAACCATTTCCTTCTCATTAATGAGAAGCAGAGAACAGGTCCTCCTCTCCTCCATTGGTTCCTCTACTTTTTAAAGGATGAAATTATTGCTAATGTAATCAAAAAGCTTTTAGTTGCTCTGCTTTTGGGAGAAAAAAAGCTTTGAAAATGTCTGGATAATTGACATCCCCCTATTATATCTTTGGTAAAGGTTTGTGATTTATATTTCTTGATATCATGTAGCTACCTATACATCATATGTGAAATCCAAAGAATTTTCTAAAAATTTTGAAAGGTAGAGTTATAATTTGCATCTAAGAGAAGTTGGAGGGAGGTAGTAATACATGGCAGATAGAATAACAGGGTTAGAGAAAAGAAGTTTTGGTTATAAGAACATTCACAAATACTGGCAAATGACCTTGGGTGAGTTTCATACTTTTTGGTGCCTCAGATAACTATAAAATTACAAATTGAAGAACAGTTGTTCATCCCCATTGGTAAATGAATTTCTCCTCTGAGATTTCCTTAGTATGACAGATAAACACGGAGGCAAAGAGAGACCGAAACTGAAAAAAAGATGCAGAAACACACATAGAGAGAAGCTGAGACAGAGGCAGAGACTGACAGGGAGAAAAGAAACAGTGAAAGATAGACCAAAAGAGACGTAGAGAAAAAGAGGAACAGAAGAGAGGAGGGGAGAGAAGACAAGACAAGAGATGAAAGAAGAGGAGAGCAGAGGAAAGGGAAGCTGAAGCATAAATCATCCTCTATTTTAATGTTGATGTAAGGAAAGACAAATCCTGATACACCCTTTGGATTTATTTTACTATAGAATATTCCTCTAAACAGTTCATAGCTTTGGTCCCTCATGACAATTCCTGTGTTCTAATGAAACTAATTTTGCACTTGCACACATACACACACAGAGTAGAACATCCCTAAAATTAAGTCTTCCTGACAACTCTGACCAGAAATGTCTCCATTTTCATGGCCCAGTCTTAGACAAACAGAAACTTGAAGATTAACTTCTAAGAAAAGGTGCATGAAAGTGTCTCTATCAGAGCAGAGTTTAAAAACATAATTTCTGCTCTAATCAGATTTTTAAAGATAGAAAGGACCTTAGAAGCCATCAGTCCAATTGGCATCTGAAAAAAAAATATATGCTTTATTACATCCCCAGAAAGTGATCATCTAGCCTTTGCATATAGACTTTAGGGAACTGGGACGCCACTCCTTCTTGAGGCAGCTAGCTCTGGTTTTAGATAGTTCTAATTATTAGGAAGTTTTCCTTTGCTTCAAGTCTAAAACTATTTCATTCTAATTTGTCTTCCCCCCACGCACTTCTGCCTTCTTGTGTGAAGCAGAGCAAGTCTAATTTTTCTTCTAAATGACATTTCTCCAGATATTGAAGACCTAAGTTTTCTTCTCCATGAGTTCTTTCTACTTATCCTCATACAGTATGAATGATATACTTTATTCTGGTTGGTTTTCTCTGGACATTACCAAACTTATTAATGGAAGCCTGACTAGCTTGTAGGAAATATCCTCCAGAGATTATTGCCTCATGATAAAGAGACTGTGCATTCACATAACATTACAACCAAAGCTGCAGATGATCCAACAAATGTATTTTACCTTTGATAATCAGCCAGAGGAAACAACTAGAATGATAAGGAATAGTGACTTATATAACACCTATTATGTGCCAGGCACTGTACTAAACTCTTTTTTTTCACAAATAGATAATTTTATAATTATTTCACATAATTTAAAAAGGCTTCAGAGCAAAAAAATGATTAAATTACAAGAAATGTAGCTGTAGTATATTTCTCTTGTACACATCATAAATGGGATAAGTATGCATATGAAGGTAACATAAGTAGCCAGGGCACACATTTGTGGGTAACTCATGCCTTCAGTGAAGCAGGGACATTGATGTCTTCTAATGATATCCACCTTCTGTTCCCATTGGAAAAATTCATGATGATTTCTGATTGATACATAATCTTCACTAGTGAAAGATATGGGGGTTTTTACCCACTAAATAGAGGTCCCTTAGTGTGGATTTAGGTTTGGATCAGTGATGACCCAAACAATGGTTCTGGCCTATTTCATAGACTCAGGGGTTAGCCACACCAGTCCTCTATAAGTTTAACACAAAATCTGACTGCAGTTTAATGTTATTCAAATAAACAAGGTTTACCTTATAAAAATCAGGATGGGTAGAGGACCAGGGTAAAAGGAGTTTCCTAAGCTACCAGGTTCTAGCTCCTTCCACTCAGATACTGGTCCACATGGACCTGTTTGGTCCCAACACCGTTGGGCTACTCTATTTACTCTCTCTTTCTGCCTAAACCTTTCTAGATAACTAAAATCTGACTAGCTGGTCCACAAATTGAGAACAAAGATCAGATTATAAGGCTTTAGCTAGAATCCAACAGGCCTAAACTGAGAATAGTCTGGCTTAGAGTATGGCAGACAGATTCTGTCCAGATAACTTCTCTCACTCACATGAAATCTCCAGCAATTGGGTATCAGCACAAAAACAAGATCAGATGGGATCAAGTAAAGAGTCTCTGGATTCCTGGATCTTCTCAGGTAAGTCCAGAGCTCCACCAAACCCCTGTAACCCATAAAAATTGCCACCAAAAATTCCTTCTTTCCCCGCCACTCACAGGGTCCCAAGGCAAAAGCACCCCCTGTACTTTCTGTCCTCATCCTTATACTTCCCTTTTATTCTGAAATGCGACCCCAAATGGTTCCAGGTGTGTGGTCGACTGCCTTTGCAAACAGTCTCTTCTACAAGGTTCTTGCATGCTTTTTCCCCAAAGTCTTTCACAAGTTTGCCTTCTTCTATCTTTTTTTTGGGCGGGGGGGAGGTTTTTTTTTATTTAATTTTTTATTTTTAGAAAAATTTTCTATGGTTACATAATTCATGTTTTAACTTTTCACTTCACACTCTCAAACTCCCTTGCCCCCCATAGCTAACTCGCATTTCCACTGGTTTTAACATGTGTGATCAGTCAAGACTTATTTACATATTATTGATAGGTACATTGGTGTGGTCCTTTCAGGTCTACATCCACAATAATGTCCTCATCAACCCAAGAGTTCAAGCAGTTGTTTTTCTTCTGCGTTTCCTCTCCTGTAGTTCTTCCTCTGAATGTGGGTAGTGTTCTTTTCCATAAATCCCTCAGAATTGTCCTGGGTCATTGCATTGCTGCTAGTACAGAAGTCCAGTACATTCGATTTTACCACAGTGTATCAGTCTCTGTGTACAATGTTCTTCTGGCTTTGTTCCTTTCACTTTGCATCAATTCCTGGAGGTCTTTCCAGTTCACATGGAATTCCTCCAGTTTATTATTCCTTTGAGCACAATAGTATTCCATCACCAACATATACGACAATTTGTTTAGCCATTCCCCAATTGAAGGACACCCTCGTTTTCCAGTTTTTCGCCGCCACAAAGAGTGCAGCTATAAATATTTTTGTACAAGTCTGTTTATCTCTGATCTCTTTGGGGGTACAAACCCAGCAATGGTATGGCTGGATTAAAAGGCAAGCATTCTTTTAGCCCTCTTTGGGCATAATTCCAAATTGCCATCCAGAGTGGTTGGATTAGTTCACAATTCCACCAGCAGTGCATTAATGTCCCAATTTTGCCACATCCCCTCCAACATTCACTACTCCCCCCTACTATCATTTCAGCCAATCTGATAGGTGTGAGGTGGTACCTCAGAGTTGTTTTGATTTGCCTTTCTCTAATTATTAGAGATTTAGAACACTCTCATGTGCTTATTGATACATTTGATTTCTTTATCTGAAAATTGCATATTCATGTCCCTTGCCCATTTATCAATTGGGGAATGGCTTGATTTTTTTATACAATGGATTTATCTCCTTGTATATTTGAGTAATTAGACCTCTGTCAGAATTTTTTGTTATAAAGATTTTTTTTCCCAGTTTGTTGTTTCACTTCTGATTTGGGTTGCATTGTTTTTGTTTGTACAAAACCTTTTTAATTTAATATAATCAAAATTATTTATTTTACATTTTGTAATTTTTTCTAACTCTTGCTTGGTTTTAAAATCTTTCCTTTCCCAGAGATCTGACAAGTATACTATTCTGTGTTACTTAATTTACTTACAGTTTCCTTCTTTATATTTCAAGTCATTTACCCATTCTGAAGTTATCTTAGTGTAGGGTGTGAGATGTTGATCTAAGCCTATTCTCTCCCATATTGTTTTCCAATTTTCCCAGAAGTTTTTGTCAAATAGTGGATTTTTGTCCCCAAAGTTGGGCTCTTTTGGGTTTATCATAGAAAGACTTGCTGACTTCCCTTACCCCAAGTCTATTCCACTGATCCTCCTTTCTGTCTCTTCGCCAGTACCATATTGTTTTGATGACTGCTATTTTATAGTATAGCTTAATATCTGGTACAGCTAAGCCACCTTCATTCATGTTTTTTTTCATTATTTCCCTCTATATTCTTGATCATTTTTTCTTCCAAATAAACTTTGTTATAGTTTTTTCTAATTCAGTAAAAAAGTTTTTTGGTAGTTTGATAGGTATGGCTTTAAAAATAGGTAAATTAATTTGGGTAAAATAGTCATTTTTATTATGTTAGTTCTTCCTACCCATGAGCAATCAATGTTTTTCCAGTTGTTTAGATCTAATTTTAATTGTTTGAAAAGTGTTTTGTAGTTATGTTTGTATAATTCCTGTCTTTGTTTTGGTAGATAGATTCCTAAGTATTTTATATTGTGTAGGGTGATTTTAAATGGTGTTTCTCTTTCTACTTCTTGCTGCTGTGATGTGTTGGAAATGTATAGAAATGCTGGTGATTCATGTGCATTTATTTTGTATCCTGCAACTTTTCTAAAGTTATTGATTATTTCTACTAGCTTTTTGGTTGATTCTCTAGGATTTTTTAAGTAGGCCATCATATCATCTGTAAAGAGTGATAGCTTAGTCTCTTCATTGCCTATTTTAATACCTTCAATTTCTTTTTCTTCTCTAATTGCTACTGCTAGTGTTTCTAGTACAATGTTAAATAATAGAGGTGATAATGGGCAACCTTGTTTCACACCTGATCTTATTGGAAAGGCTTCTAATTTATCCCTGTTGCATATGATGCTTGTTGATGGTTTAAGATATATACTGTTTATTATTTTTAGGAAAGGACCTTCTATTCCTATCCTTTCTAGTGTTTTCAGTAGGAATGGGTTGTATTTTATCAAAGGTGTTGTATTTTGTATTTTGTTGTATTTTGTTGTATTTTTGTCAAAGTTGTATTTTGTCAAAGGCTTTTTCAGCATCTATTGAGATAATCATGTGGTTTTTGTTAGTTTGCTTGTTGCTATGGTCAATTATGTGGATGGTTTTCCTAATGTTGAACCATCCTTGCATTCCTAGTATAAATTCCACCTGATCATGATATATAACCCTCTTGATCACTTGCTGGAGTCTTTTTGCTAGTATTCTATTTAAGATTTTTGAATCTATGTTTATTAAGGAGATTGATCTGTAGTTTTCTTTCTCTTTTTTTGATCTACCTGGCTTTGGAATCAGTACCATATTTGTGTCATAAAAGGAATTTGGTAAGACTCCTTCTTTGCTTAGTATATCAAATAATTTGTATAGTACTGGGATTAGTTGTTATTTGAATGTTTGATAGAATTCTCTTGTGAATTCATCAGGCCCTGGGGATTTTTTTCTTAGAGAGTTCTTTGATAGCTTGTTCAATTTCTTTTTCTGATATTGGATTATTTAGGTATTCTATTTCTTCTGCTATTAATCTAGGCAATTTTATATTTTTGTAAATATTCATCTATATCACCTAGATTGCTAAATTTATTGCCATGTAATTGGGCAAAATAGTTTTTAATGATAGCCTTAATTTCCTCTTCATTAGAGGTGAGGTCTCCCTTTTCATCTTTGATACTATCAATTTGGTTTTCTTTTTTCCTTTTTTTATTACATTTACCAGTACTTTGTATATTTTATCTGTTTTTTCAAAATACCAGCTTCTAGTCTTATTTATTAATTCAATAGTTCTTTTGCTTTTGATTTCATTAATTTCTCCTTTGATTTTTAGTATTTCTAATTTAGTTTTCATCTGAGGATTTAATTTGTTCATTTTCTAGTTTTTTAAGTTGCATGCACAATTCATTAACCTCTGCCCTCCCTAATTTGTTAATATATGCACTCAGTGATAGAAATTTTCCCCTTAGAACTGCTTTGGCTTCATCCCATAGGTTTCGGTAAGATGTCTCATTGTTGTCATTTTCTTCAATGAAATTATTAATTGTTTCTGTGATTTGTTCTTTCACTAAATTATTTTGGAGAATCATATTATTTAATTTCCAATTAGTTTTTGGTTTGCCTCTCCATGTATTCTTACTAATAACTATTTTATTGCAATTTGATCTGAGAAGGTTACATTTTTTATTTTTCCTTTTTTTGCATTTGTTTGCCATGTTTCTATGCTCTATTACATGGTCTATCTTTATGAATGTTCCATGTGCTGCTGAAAAGAAGGTGTATTCCTTTTTGTTCCTATTTATTTTTCTCCATATATCTATTAACTCAAATTTTTCTAGGGTTTCATTCACCTCTCTTATATCTTTCTTATTTATTTTTTGGTTTGATTTATGTAGATCTGATAGGGGAAGGTTGAGGTCCCCCACTAGTATGGTTTTGCTATCTATTTCCTCCTTGGGCTCCACTAGCTTCTCCTTTAGAAATTTGGAAGCTATACCATTTGGTGCATACATATTGAGTACTGATATTTCTTCATTGTTTATACTGCCTTTTACTAGGATGTAGTTACCTTCTCTATCTCTTTTAACCTTATCTATTTTTACTGTGGCTCTGTCAGAGATCATGATAGCCACCCCTGCCTTCTTTTTCTCATTTGAAGCCCAAAAGATTTTGTTCCATCCTCTCATTTTCACTCTATGTATGTTTGTCTGTCTCATGTGTGTTTCTTGTAGACAACATATGGTAGGATTTTGGTTTCTAATCCACTCTGCTATTTGCTTCCATTTTATGGGCAAGTTCATCCCATTCACGTTCAGATTAATAATTATCAACTGTGCATTCCCAGACATTTTGATTCTCTCTCCTAGTCCTGTCCTTTCTTCTTTCACTGTTTCCTTCTATACCAGTGTTTTGTTTTTAATCAATTCCTATAATCCCCTTCCTTGCTATACTTCCCTTCTCCCCCCTCCCTTCTTATTCCCCTCTTACTGTTTTTTAAAGCCAAGCCACGTTCCCCCCCAGCCCTCTCCCTCCCTAGTATTGCTTCCCTCCCCACCAGTCCTTTTGTTACCCTTCAACTTCTCTATAGGGCGTGAATCAATTATCTGCCCCTATGGATCTGATTGTTCTTCTCTCTTTAAGTTGATTTCAATGCACTTAAGTATTGAATATTTCCTCTCTCTAACCTCTTCACCCTTACAGTGTATTGTTATTTTTCCCTGTTGGTCCCACGTGCTTCTTTATAGAATATAAATTCATTCCTTTTTGTTTATTTTCCTAATTTTCTCATTATTACCTTCTCCCCCCCCAGTTTTGTATATATTTATACCTACCTACCTACCTACCTACATACATACATACATACATACATACATTTTTTAAAACTCTAGGCATCATTCAACTGGACACTTTTGGCCAGATGCTGCTCCATTTGACATATTTGACATGCATATTCCTGGCCAGAACCTATCTCCTGGTCATATAACTATGGGATTTCTCTGCTTACAGCTTTAGGATTCAGCTGAAGTCATTGGCTTTCATGAGAACAGTCAGCTGAGTATGTTCTTTTACTTTAAAGCAAAACATTTTATAGCCCTTTGAAAAAAGCAGCTGCCCCATTCACATGTCAGTAGCTTTAGGAGGAAAAAATGCTAAGATGGTTCTGAACTTCTTTTTTTTTCTTGCCAAATGACTTGTTACTTTCAGAGTTTTGACAATGAGAATTCTTGCTGCCAACGGGATATGCTCAGCTGTTGGTTCTAAGAGCTATAAAACAAAGAACAGAGACTTTTTTAGCTAAGAGATTATTTCCCCCCAACACTGCAGTTCCAGTCCATATTTCTAAATTTCCTGGTCACTAAATTTGGTGTCATGAATTTTAACTCATGGTTAGCATTCTCTGCAAATCCATAGTATAGACTGCTATAACCTCCAGATCTATTTCAGACAAATTACTTTCCAGTCATGTCTCCTCCATCTTGTCCTTATGAAGTTAATTTGAAAAAAATCTGGAGTGTAAGACTCCACCTTTATTCAATCATTAGACCGAATTATTGTTAAATTTTCTTAAACCTTCTAGCTTTTGAAGGGCTTTTAGGATTGTGACCCTGGCACCTAATGTTTGAGCTATATTTTTCCAGTCTTATAACATCTAAAACGTTGGTAAGTATGCCATCTAATTAAGTGAACTCAACAAGTATAGATTAAGCTCCTGTATATGTTAGGCACTGTGCCAATCATTGGGAATACAAAGAAAGGCAAAAACAGTCTTTCAAGGAAATCAGCTAATGGGGAAGACAACATGAAAACAACCATGTACAAATTAGATATTTGTGTGTGTCTACATATTTATGCCTAGTTTTTTATAAGTAAAATATATTATAAATATTTATTTATGCATATATGTGTACATATATTTCTATACATATGATAAAATGGAGATAATTTCAGGAGGAAGGTATTAATTAACAGGGTGTGGGAAAAGCTTCTTGCAGAAGATGGGATTTTAGCTGAGACCCAAATGAAGACATGGAAGCTAGGAGGTATAGATGTAGCCTGAATTCCAGACCTGGGGACAGTCAGCAAAAGTTTACAGAGTCCAGAAATAGAAGATCTTGTGTAAGGAACAGCAAAGAGGTCAGTGATGCTGGATCTTTAGAAAACCCAGAGGGGAATTAGGTAGAAGAAGACTGGATAGGCAGGAAAGGGGTGAGGCTCTAGTGTGCTAGAACTAGCTTAATGTGAGCATTCACATTGGAATCAGCAGTTGCTACAAACCAAAAGGGCTTGATTTATTGTTTTGTTGATTTCTTTTCTAGAATTAGGAAATGGAGGAAATATTAATAATTCAGATTAAATTTAAAAGTGTGTTCTGTATGCATTTTTTGAGAGGAGATTGTTAAACATTTATCAGCATACCCCTATAGTCTATTATGAAAGTCTTTAAAAGTCTAGCAGGATGGTGGTAACCTCAATAGTAACAAGGAAATTAGGAAGAGGGAAGGGTATTGTGGGGAAGAAGACAACAAAGTTCTGGATATGTTGAGTTTGAGGGGTCTATGGGACATCCAGTTTGAGGTCTCCAATAGGGAGTCTGAGGTGCAAAGTGTTATGTAGAAGTCGAGTTAATCATAGACCTGAGAATCATCTGTACAAATATGTCTATGCCTTTATTGAAGTCACTGACAGAAAAATATCAACCAGAATTAAGCCAAATATATGTGTGTGTATACATACCTACATTCATATGTGCATACATATATATGAATATATCTTTGAGGTATTCCATAAGATGCCATTGAATTGTTGATTCATATTCTTTGGGTCTGGTCATTTGATTAATATGCACCCACTTAAGCTTACTCTTGTTTACTCGTTATAGCTTTTGCTGTTTTCTACAACAATTATATGAGGTATTTTGCCAAATGCTTTTTTAGAATCAAAGCAAAATTTATCTATGGCATTCTTCTGGATTACCCATTTAGTAATTCTATCCAAAAACACTAAAATGAAATTGAGACAATGTGACCTGTTCTTGATGAAGTCATGGTGGTTCTTTGTGGTTGATACTTCCCCTTCTGTATACTTATTAACCCTCTTTTTAATATCCCAGAAGTTTGCTCTGAATTAACCTCAAGCTTACTAGCCTATAGTTTGCAGGCTCCATTTCCTTCCTGTTCTTGAGCCTGGAATTATATTTGCTTGGTGGGCAGCTAGGTAGCTCATTGGATTAAGAGCCAGGCCTAGAGTTGGGAAGTCCTGATTTTAAATTTGGCCTCAGACACTTCCTAACTGTGTGACCCTGGGTAAGTCTTAAACCCCATTGCTTAGCCCTTACCTCTCTTCTGCCTTGGAACGTATTGATTCTAAACCAGAGAGTAAGGGTTTAAAAAAAAATATTTGCCTTCGGATGATATTTGATGGTATTCATATACTCCAGTCTTTTGGAACCAAACTCTCTAATTCTCCATAGTCTTTTATAGAACATTGACCATGGCTCATTGATCACTTCTGCCAGTTCTTCAGCAGCCATGTATTTTCTGCCAAATTCATCTCTAAAAATTGTGAATTTTCTTTTTTTAAACTCTCAAGGAGAAAAATGACAATTCTGATTCCTAAACCCATAAAAGTATGTACTTTGTATTGTGGGGAGTGGGACTTAAACTATTAGTAATGTGGGTCATTTTTGTCTCTTACGAGGTAGGATAATTGAAAATGAACCATTCTACTGATTTTCATGCTTTTCACTCAAGAACCTTTCTCCTTCCCTTTAATAAATTAACAACAAATTGTCACTGTCTGTTTAGTTATGTCCTGGTCCTGAGTACCAGCCAATCCAAGAGCAAACTACCATTCCAAGGAAAAACAGACTTTTCCTCATCCTCTATTTTTCCTTTTCTGATTTTCCATGAATTTAGTAGACCCATTTATGAAATAACAGTCACCATTGATTTCTGATTTGAATACTGGCATACTCACCCTTGTGCCAATCTGTTTTCATTCCCTTATGGGACAAAAAAAATCAAAAAAGGGATAGGAAGTTTGTGAGAGAGTGTACATGTGTGTGCGTATGTGCATTCATATGTGTATGCAAGAACATAGGAGTGTAACTGATCCAGGGGAGTTACATGGGATGGAAATAACACAAACTTGTAATTAAAGTATTCCCCAAAAATCTAATGGAGTTTTCCCCCCTATCTTGGGTTGGCAAGGGCTTCAATCAAGATAACATCTGGGCCAGGCATAGGACATATGGAAGACAGGGGACATACTGTTAGGGTGGGCTGACTGAGAAATAGCACATATCTTATAGCTATTTAAAGATGTTTACATATGGGGAACTGTAATCTCCTTGGCGTCTTCCATGCCCCACCTCCTTCCTTCCCTTCCTTCTTTCTTTCCTTCCCAGGTGCTGTCTGCAATTCCTGCTGGCTATTTATTTTGTATTAGGGCCCTGTAAGCTCCCTTGCCTCTAGCAGACTCTACAGACACCATTTCTCCAAAAGGCTTTGAAGAATGATCTATGAAGGACGCCACAAAACATCTCAAGATCAATTGCTGTAATTATCCCCTGAATAATTTTCTGCCATTATTCAGGCTGTACATATTGTACATGAAAGGCCAAACCAGAAGCTCGCTGGTTCCAGGATTTACAGCTTATTGTACAAAAAAGATTTAGAAGGCAACCCTTAGGAAATACATCTGGAGATTGTTAAAAGGATAAAGGAAAATATAAGTTCTTTTAATCTTAATATTCTTTATGCACCACTCATTACTACTAGATATATCTTCTAGTTAAGCCTTCCACAAGGGATGAAAAGGCTATTCATTTTTCCTTTTCTTTGGCTTAAAATACTATCACCCAAAATAAGGAAAATAATAAAAATGACAATGACGACAATGATAATGATAATGATGATAGTAATAACCTAATGCTTTGGTATTTATAATATCCCCACTGAGTGAATTTAAAGGAGAAAAAAGCGAAATGCCCCTGCTAGAACCTGAAAAATATGAATTCTCCAGTTGACTTCTTGTTTTCTATACATTAGGTGAAAAAAATTCCTCCCCACATTTTAAAACAAAAGTTAGAGGTAAAACATAACTGAATTTTCTAAATATCTAAAGCAACATTATCTGAGAATTGCTGGGGGGAAAAGCACAGGGTCTCTCTTTAAAAAATTATGATGATAATAATAATCATTACTAAGACAGGTTAAAGGGGAGAATAAAACTCTATATACTTGCTATTATATTGATCGTTAATATTAACTGCCTTTGGCTCAGGTAGGACTAATACTTCCTTTACCAAATGCGGCCACCAGGGTGATAGGGCACCAATGGCTAGACAATAATACATTTAAACAGCAAATTCCCTGCGTCATGGTTGATGGTCTTCTTCCTAGAAGGGTTATTTTTTAAAATATTGAGACTAAAGTTTGGATATAACTAGAGGGATTTCAACTTTTTTTTTTTTTGCAACCAGACACTTAAAAATATCAAACTCAAGATTATTTAAGCTATAATGAAAAATGATATTCTCATACTAAGAAAATCATTTTGAAGGTTCCATTAATGTTCAGAAGTATTATTGAGTTGACAACATTGGTTTAAACTTAGTGGCTAAAATTTACTGTTATAGAGGATTCAGACTCTAACAGCTGAGTGTCCTTAGTTTGCAGGGTGAGGAGTGCATGTTCTGGGTCTAAATACATCTGGGCATGCTGCTGCCTGTGAATGGATGAAATGAATTTGCCTACATCTACTAATCCAAATAGTGTACAACCGAATAATCCGACTTTCTCTATGCTAAAAGGAAAATAATAATTATGATAATGATAATGATGATGATGATGATGATGATGATGATAATAATAATAATAATAATAATAATAATAATAATATAGAGGTTGGGGACTCTACCACTAATTGTAGTGTTATTCCTCTCAGGTAAAGAAATTCTCTCTTCAATTGCAGGTTGGTGGTTTCTCTGCAACTTCTTGTCTTAGAGATTTTCATAAAACTCAAAGAGGTGAATTGAGTCATAAGATCAGGATGTGTCAGCATTAGGACTTGCAACTAGATTTTCAGGCTTCAAAACTAGGTCTCTACTTGCAATATCATGTGATCACTGTAAAACAACCACCACCACAATAGCAACAACAATTCATATAGTTCTTTAACATTTGAAAGCTTGTAAAGCACTGTATATATTATCTCATTTGACAACAAACCCCACTTGTGAGGCAGGTGCCATTATTATTCCCATTTTACAAGTAAGGGAGCTGAGTATAAGAAAAGTTAGGTTACTTTTCCAGGATGATATGGTTAGTGTCAGAGATGATGGATCAACCCGGGTCTTCCTGATTCTAAGAGCAGCTCTCTATCCATATCACCATACTGTAATTCTAGTGAAAGGGGAAGAGTAAGGACAGAAGGTTTGGGATAGGGTTAATGATGAGGGGAAGTAGGAGACTGAAGAGCTCCACTTGCTTTTTTTTTTTTTTTTGGAGGTCTCAATTACACTAACCCACAAGTAGTGGGTATAAACTTATTATTAAGAGTGACATTCTTAATTCCTTCTCATTTTATTCTTAGGGAAACAGAAAACCATAAAGCAGAAAACAAAGTAAAAAAAAAACACAGAAAAATGGCTGTATTGGGAATCAAAAGAACTGAGTTCTAGTCTTAAGTCTGCCACTAACTCCGTGGGTATGATTCAACAAGTCACTTTTTATGGCATTACAGATTTAAAACTAGAAGATTCCTCAGAGGTCATAGAGATGGTATTATTTTATAAATGAGGAAACTAAGGTGCAGAAAAATGGAGAGATTTTCTCAAGACCATCCAGGGATTTGAGCTGAGATCTTCTGACTCCAAATGAAATTATCTTTCTGGTACATCACATTTTGTTTCCTTTTCTATAAAATGAGACATTTGTATTAGAAGATCTCTATGGTCCCTTTTAGCTCAAAAATCTATTATTCTATGGGTAGCATGGCTGAGTCCACTGTGGTTTGCATGGAATGGGACCAAATGCTAGTTAGATTTCTTATTGTAACCCGGAGGCCCATTACTTTAGCTTGACTTTAACTTTCTAAAAATTCTTTCAAATTTGATCAAGTAGGTCATTTTAAGTATTCAGTTGGGAGTTTACTAGGAATGAAAAAGGTTTGCTAATCAACAAGCGGTTATTATATACTTATCATTTGCAACGCTCTATGGATATACATATAATATATGAATATCTCTATGTGCAAAGAAATGACATTGCGGAGGGTGGAGTGGAAGTAATGACAAGTATAGAGAGAGATACAGAGATAGATACCAAGATAAATAGATACAGAGCTAGATATATAAATGGATTGATGGATGGATGGATGGATAGATAGATAGATAGATAGATAGATAGATAGAAAGATAGAAAGATAGTGGATAAATACATAGATAGATAATAGATTCATAGATAGATAGATTTACTATTGTTCAGTTATTTAATCATGTCTAATTCTCTGTAATCTCATGGACTATAGATGTCCATGGAGTTTTCTTGGAAAAGATAATGAAGTAGTTTGTCATTTCTTTCTCCAATGGAACCAGTGAATCCTTTTTGTCAGATAATCAAAGGTTAAGTGACTTGTCCATGGTTACACAGTTATGAAGTATGTGAGGCTGGATTTAAACTGAGGTCTTCCTAACTCTAGGTCTAATGTTCTATCCACTGAACCACCAGCTGCTTCAGTTATCTGTATATCAATAGATATAGATAGATACGTATATATAAATAAATATGGATATGGATATAGTATGTGTATATGCATATACATAGAGAAAATTAATATGAATAATACTAATGACTAATACTAATGACTAATAATAATAATAATAAACTGTTAAATAGTTAACAAGCATGTGTTAAGCTTTCTTAAGTGCCAGGACCTAAGTATCAGGGATACAAATACCATCAAAAAGAAAGATATCCCTTGTCCTCAGGAAGCTTATAACCTAATAGGGAAAGATAAACATAAAAAGGAGTTGAAAAAGGTCGAGGAGGGGAAAACCCCTGCCAGGCATGGTAGACAATCCAGAGAATAAAATATAGCTAGTTTAGGACCTTCCTTAAATCGTAGATGCTTGGAGGAACATAACAATTAAGAAATGGGCAACATCAGTAAAAGGCAAAGGCAGTTGAAGTATGGAAGGAAAGCAGGTTTTACATAGAAAATGGTACTTGAACTGAGTCTTGAAGAAAGAGAGGGATTCTATGAGTTGGAGGTTAGGAGGGAGTGCATTCCAGGCTTCAGGGAGACAGTACAAAAGTATGGAGAGATAGTGTGTGGAACAGAGATAATAAGGTCAATTTGACTGAATGGAAAGTATAGAAGGGAGGATAATAGATGGAAGAGTGTGGGAGGGAGATAAATTATAATGCTACTGAAAAGATAAATGGGGAACAGATTTGAGGGATCGACAAACCTAAACAGAGGAGTTTATAATTGATTCTAAAAACAACAAGAAACCCTTGGAGTCTGATGAATAGGGGAGTGACATGGTCAGATCTGAGGTTAACAAAAATCATTTTGGCAGCACTGTGGAGAATATACTGAAGTGGACAGTCTCAATAAAGGGACCATTGCAACAACCTTGGCAAGAGACGATGAGGGCCTGAGCTAAGGTGGCTGGTATTTCTGTAGGCAGAAAGAAGGGGTCAGAGAGGAAATATGTCGAGGACGTAGAATTGGCAGTGTGTGGCAATCGATTGAATATGTAGAGTGAGGACAAGTGAAGAGTGAGAATGCTAAGATTACGAAGCTGGGAAACTAGAAGAATGATGATGTCCTTACAGAAACAGAAAGGTATGGAAGAGTGTTAAGCTGAAGAAAGTAGGCAGAGATAGTGAGTTCTGTCTGTGTTATATTGAGTTTGAGATGCCTCTGGAAAATCTGGTCTGAAGCATCCAGTAGTCATCTGGTAGTAAAGATTTGAAGTTCAAGAAAGAAACTGGACCTAAATACATAGATCTATGAATATTCTGAGTAGAGAAAATAGTTAATCTCACAGGAATGATGATGTTACCAAGAGAGAGAATATAAAGAGAAAAGAGTAGGGGGCTTAAGACAGAACTTTCAGGAATATCCATACTTTAGAGGGCATGATGAGACAGCAGAGCATAGACAGCATGGTAAGGCCTGAGAGTTGGGAAAACACCAGTTCAAATTCTACCTCTGAAAAGACTTAGTTATTGTTCCCAGGGACAGTCACTTAACTGGAATCAGTTCCAGTTTACTTGTTAGTAAAAACAGGGATAATAATAGCATCCAACTCACGGAGCTTTGAGGAAGGTTGAATGAGAAAATATATGTAAAACACTTTACAAACTTTATGATACTATACAAGTGAAAGCTAAGATGATGAGCTAGAAAAGGAAGCTGAGAATGCAGGGTTAAACAAGTAGGAGTAAGACAAAGAGAAAGCAGTTATGGAAGCCCACAGAGGAGAGAATATAGTAGAGGAGAGAGTAAACCATAGCACTGAATGCAATGGATAGGTTGAGAAGGAAGAGAATTAAGAAAAAAAACCATTAGATTTAGCAGTTAAGAGATCACTGGTAACTTTGGAGGGAACAGTTTCAGTTGAATGATGAGGTCAGAAGCAAAACTATAAATGGATGAGGAATGAGTAAGATAAAGGTGAGTGTAGACATCAAATGGAGACAATATTTTTTTTTCTCAGTCTGACAGAGAAAGGGAGAACAAATATAGACAGATAACTAAAGAGGATGTTGGGCTTACGGGAAAGCTGTTTTTTTTTTTCTTTTAAGATGAGTCTTAAGGCTTAAGTGAAAGGACCTCAGAAAAGTGATTCCATTCTGTAGGCTTTCTTTTCTACCAGAAAATAAAGAAAGAAAGAAAAGAAAAAAGGAATCCTTTTAGTCTTACTCAAAGGATCATTAAATAGTTGGGAAAATGGCAGTACACTAAGCAGACACCAATGCTTCCATAACATACACACACACACACACACACACACACACACACACACACACACACACACTGAAATTTGAGGATAATTGCACTCATCAGAGTAATTACCCAGAAGCACTATTAGCTAATGAGATTAGCCAGGAGTCCTGTCCAGCATTGATTAATCAAAGAATAATGCCAATGCACCTGCAATAAAAAAATTTTTATTCTTCCTTTTCTCTTTTCTCTTCTCCTTTCCCTTCTATTCCTTTTCCTTTCCTTCCTCTTCCTTCCTCTCCGCTCCTGTCCTCTCTTCTCTCTTTTCTTCTCTCTTCTCTCCTTCTATCATTTCCTCTCTCCTCTCCTTTCCTCTTCTTTCCTCTCTTCTCCCATCTCCCCTCCTCCTCTCCTCTCTTCTCCTTTCTCTTCTTTTCCCTTCTCTAATTTTGAAGGCTAGAAAAAGTAACTATACTGGTATTTGAAAATGGGATAGCACTCTTTATATCCTCTTGTTTTATAAAGAACCACGGGTCCTTAAAGCTAAAGTTCCTCTAGGTATTGTGCATGACTAAATGTACTTTTCAGGCATAAGGCCCAGAGTAAAAAGAGATTAGGCCATTTGGAAGTGTGAAAACCTCAAAAGGCTTTGCCTAGGCATGGACTCTCAATGCCTCCATTTCCCTATTTACAACAAGGAAAGGAAAAAGAATTGCATTTAATCATTCACTTGTTCAACAAGCAATTAGAGAGTGTTTACTATATACTAAGTACTATTATATGTATTGCCCTTCATAAATTTTTCATCCAGTTTCTTAATGGGGTCTGGCCAAAGACTAGTCCCATTAATAATCAAATAATCTAATTATTCATTGAACCAACATGGCATAGAGGAGAGAGAGCTGACTCCGGAGTCAGAAAGGTCTCAGTTCAAGTCTGGCCTCAGACTCATGCTGATTATGTCACCCTACACGGATCAGTTTTCCTCATCTGTGAAATGAGTGGATTGGATTAGATATACTCTAAAGTCCCTTCCATCTCTAAATCTATGACCCTAAATTTCAGAACAGATGCCAATTGTTTTGGTAGAGGAAATTTACTCACCTAGAGTATTATACTTCCCCATACCAACAAATTCATAGGTCTGTATGAAAAAAAAAAGACCATCTAGACACAGAATAGATAATTTCCAAAGAATTAGACTATAATGGAAGTATACAGCACTAAACATAATTTTTCCCTTTTTAAAAATAATTTAGGAGTCACTTTAAGATCATTTTATTGAACATTCATTCACTGATTCACTCATTCAGCAAATTTTTATTAAGTTCCAACCACATCATTGTGGTCAGTGTTGAGCAAGGGGTATAGAATGTTCATCAGTTGGCATTATGCCACAAACAGAGTGATTAATAGAAGATCCCAATCAATAGAATTCTGGGTTTCATAACTTTCGTTGTAGTTTTTTGCTTCTATTGTGTTGAGAAGAAGAGAAGGATAGAGAAAATGGATATTTTTGTTTGACATGAATAATACCATTTTAGAATAAGCTTCTAGTTACACACACACACACACACACACACACACACACACACACACACACACACGCTCACACACACAAATGGACATCCACATCTAACCCCTATATTTTGCCTTCCTTTATTTCAGATACTAGACAAGGCTAACCAAGAATGATCAGTGATCCCTTTTTGGTTCAGATACCTGAATGCAATGAGAGAGAAGAAGAATAGGAAGTCTCAGCCTACAAGTGAACTGGTCCCAAATTCAGTTTCTGACTACCAGTGTAACTATATGTTTTCATAGACCTTTGGGAAATGGATTTTGTGACTCTATACACCAATTATACTTCTCCCTATCTTGGCTTGTAACTATCAATTAAATAAATTATTTTACTGACTTGTACACACAAGTTAAGAAATATGCATTGTCAGAGAATCGTACGGAGAAAGATACATGTTTAGGAACATATATGATGGAAAGACAGACATAACCATGATCCTTGGGTCTAGATTAGTGTCACAACTGGAAGGATTCTCCACCTCTGCTGGCTTCTTTGCTGAATCAAATGTCATTTACTGGTCCTGTGATGCCATCAGAGTATAAGCTGCTTTTTCTCTTATTATACATTATTGAAATCCTCTATTGGTCAGTTTTCTTTTTGATCAGCAGTCTCATAATGGTGAGTGGCATCAGTTGTTCTCTCCTGCTTCCATCTTCTGGTTTTCCACTGAATTGCAGTTGTTCTGTGCCTTTTCCCAATAGGAAGAGTCTAACAGCTCTTTTAGTTATTGCTCCAAGGGCTAGCTCAGCTTCTTTGTGATTCAAATCCACATCTGTGTTCAGTCACAGAAGTCCTTCCGTAGTAAGTCAAGATTTTAAGTTACTTCACTCAAATCACTTTATGGGAGCTTTATTTAGCAAGACTAGAGAAACAGAAGGAAGTAAGCAGCTTTTGGCCTTTCTTCCTGACTTCCTTTACTTCTAATGTCTGAGGCTAAGCCCTTTATGATGACTGTTGAAATTCTATACAGTGTCTTTCCTAAAAATTAAAAAAAATCCTATGATTTTCGAACTATTACATTTACATTTTGAAGCTTCTTTCAAACAAAAAATATGGAATTTCACTTATTGGACAGTACAGCTGTTTGGGCACCTCTTGGTGGAATTTGTGGTTTGAGAGAATCTGAACTGACAATTGGAAACATGAAACAGAGAGGTTTTTATTATTTACTTGACCCTATTCTCCTTGTTCTTCAAATGTTTCATGAGGAAGAAATTGGCATGTACTTAAGTTGGATCAGTCTCTCGACCCCGTTGTATGTCTCTAACATCTGCATTTACTGTACTTGCAGAGGAGGTGAAGAGATCAGAAATGTGGAAATTAACCTGCCAAGAATGTAAGGTAAATATAATCATGTCTGGTAAGAAAAAGCCAAAGAAAGTCAAACAAAGAAAAAAGAACAGAGAGTACAGAAGCTTTGCTACTGCCTTTAGAAAATTTGGAATAACTGTTTGGAAATATCTTACCCGAGGGCCATAAAAAGATGTCAGAAAGGTAAAACATCAGCAGTTCCCTGTACCTACTTTTAAAAATTGTTCTTTGATTCCATGGGAAAGAGTGGAGGCAGGGCAATGGGTCTGCAAGATGAAATATTTAAATTAGATTGAGATAAGGAAGGGACCAGCATCTTTAGTTCACATAGTGAAGGATTCAGTCTTGTATTCACGGTTTCCAGAATATAGGAAATGAAGCAGAGAGCTGGAGGGAGAGGAGGAAGCTGGGAAAGAGCTGGAGGTATGGGGAGGGGTGGAGGAATGAGAGAGACCAAAAAAACTTCAAGCTAAAGTCCTTACATAAACCTTTGGGGACCAAATAAGAAATTGCAGCTAAATGAAAGTGTTACCAAAGCAGATGGAAAATAGCATCAGAAAATCAAATGACGCATTTAAAAGGGCAAAACATCAATATTACCTAAAGAACTGATCAAATGTGTCATTTTGAAATGCACACCAAAGAAACTAAATCATGAAATGCATTAGAACGGTGAACAGGGAGAAAGGAGAATGGGAGCTTGGTTGACTCCTGCCATGCAGAAAATCAGACGTTATGTGCTGGAATACATGAATATAAAGGGAGGCAGGTTGTTTCTTTATGCATTTAGAAATTGTCAAAAAGAAACCTCACCAAAGTGATGGAAAACGTTAGGTAATCACTTAGAAGTAGATTTGTTCCAGCAACAAGGATGGGAGCATTTCCTAGAAAGGTTTCCTGAATCTCTGCCTCATTGGGTCTTCCTTGCCTGTTTTGCATCTTAGGAAAAGGCTGTTTGATTTAGAGTAATAGATTTCAAACTGAAAGGGAAATTAGAGGTCAAGCTAATCCAATCCCATTATTTTACAAATAAGGAAACTGAGACTCAGAGAAGAGAAGCAATTTATTCAGGGTAACAGGGGTAGAAATTGTCAGACCTAGAATTGAATCCTAGGTCCTCTGACTCTATGCCCATTACTCTTTCCACTGTACATTGTCCTTAGATTTTTTTTTTCTGGCTTTCTTGGATTCTCAGATGGTATCAAGTACACTCATGGGAATATTATTACAGTATTAAAGAATTTGCAAGTTGAAAAGGACCTCACTAACCATCTAGTCTAATATACAGCAGAAAAGAATCCTAACTGTTATATACTCAATAGATAGCTGCCAAGACTCTGCTTGAAAACCTCTAAGGAAGGTGACCTACCTTCTAAAGGTAGTTCATTCTACTTTTATTTATTAAGCTTAACATTTTGCCTCTTTTCAACTTCTACATATTGCTCCTGAATCCATCTTCTGGAGTGAAACAGATCAAGGTTAATTCTTCCTTTACATGACAATACTTCTAATATTTAAAAGATGATAGTCATGTCTCTCCTAAATCTTTGAGACTTCAAGTTAAACATTCCTTCTTTTGATCCTCATATGGCCTGGGCTCAAAAAATCTTTGCATTATATTAGCTCTTCTCTTGGAAATTTTCCAGCTTAATAATATCCTTGAGCTGTGGCATCCAGAATTGAGCACAATACCTCAGATGGTGTCTGAGGTAGAGTACAATGGGACTCTAACCTCTCTAGTTCCGGAAACTGCCTTTTCTTAATGCAGTCCAAGATTGTATGATAGCATTGATTCATATTTGAACTTGGGATCCACTAAAAATCCCAGACCTTTTTTCAGAGCAAATACTGCCATACCTCCTCCATCTTGTGCTTATAAGATTGTTTTGTAGCCAAGAAAAAAAATTAAATTTTCCTTTGTAAAATAACCTATCTCAGGGCTGGGAAAATGAATATTTGGCCACAATAATGTATGCCCTTTGATGGTTGTTTTTATTCAGACCCAAAACAACAAAGAAACAACAGAACAGGAAGCCATGGCTAATATGCTGCTATAAAGAAAGAATACTATTTCTCTTCTTGTCCCTGTCTACCTTTGGCCTTTGTATATCCTCACTATTGGGTTCTTGGCTATCTTATCTAGGAATTGTTGGGTTGTTTTTTTTTTTTTCTGACTCCTGAAAGGCAACATTGAATAGTAGGTAGAATACTTAGCACAGAGTAAGGCAGGGCTAAATTCCAGTCCAGCCTCACCTATTACTAGCTATATTACCATAGATAAGTCACTTAAATTTTCTGTGACTAGGGTTGTAGCATCTTGAAAAATCTATGTTGATAAATAGGCTCAAATATAACATGTATTTCCTTTGAAATAATTATAATCCTTGCCATAAAAACTAGAGCTCCCAGATATGAGTTCCTTTAAAACCCAGGCCTTCAAATTTGTTGCTTGATTATTGGCAAAAATGAGGCAAGAAAGGTTGTAGTTATAGAGGAAATAAAGGAGGGGAAAGTAGAAAGTAGAAACTTCTAGGAAAAAAAACCAGAAATATAAAACAATAAGAAAGACAAAAGATAGAAGATTGAGTACTATCAGATATGTGTGCAAGATTTTAGCAAGAAGATTGTTAAAATTTAGTATGAGGATAGAATTATGTCAAGAACTGAGACAAAAAAAAAAAGGAAAATAGCACTGGGGGAAAGAAAGTGATTTTAAAAACTAGTATTCCAGCTTGCTGAAAATAGTTGCAAATAAGAGATTACAGTGACATATCACATCATAAAGACAGACATAACCAAGTAGTTTTTATACCAGGAATGTGGGACTGCTTCAATATTAGGAAAACTATCAGTTAAATTGATCATATCAATAACAAAACCAGCAGAAATCATATTGGGAGTATACCTGCCCAGATAACCTCAGGAAATTGATTACAAATCAATTTTCATAAAAATAAAGCCAGTTCTAAACAATTGGAAAAATATTAATTGCTTATTGGTAGACCAAACAAACATAATAGAAATGATTTTTATGTCACCAATTTACTTATTTGGTGCTCTACCAACCAGATTGCCCCAAAATTATTTTATAGAGCTAGAAAAAAGTGATAAAATTTATCCAGAAGAACAAAAAGTCAAAAATATCAAAGGAATTGAAAAAAATGTGAAGGAAGGTCAGAAGCAGATCTCAAAGTATATTACAAAGTAGTAATCATCAAAACAATCTGATACTGTTAAGAAATAGAAAGGTAGATTGGTGGAATAGATTAGGCACACTAAACCCATAGTAATTCAATGTTTGATAAAATCAAAAAGCTTTTAAGATAAGAACTCATTATTTGATTAAAAAAACTGTTGGGAAATTGGAAAAATGATATGGTAAGGACTAGGAATAGACCATAATTTCACATCATATACTAAGAAACAATCAATATAGGTATATGATCTAAACATAGAGGATGATACCATAAACAAATTAGGGGAGCATAGAATAGTTTAGCCATCAGATCTATGAATAAAGGAAGAATTTAAGACCAAACCAGAGACAGAAAGCATTATAAAATGTAAAACTGATCATTTTTACTATATTAAATTAAAAAGGAGTTATACAGGGGGCAGCTGGGTAGCTCAGTGGAGTGAGAGTCAGGCCTAGAGACGGGAGGTCCTAGGTTCAAACCCGGCCTTAGCCACTTCCCAGCTGTGTGACCCTGGGCAGGTCACTTGACCCCCATTGTCCACCCTTACCACTCTTCCACCTATGAGACAATACACCGAAAGTACAAGGGTTTAAAAAAAAAAAGGAGTTATACAAACAAAACCAATGCAGCCTAGATGAAAAAGAAAGCAGAAAGCTAAGGGGCGGGGAAGCACTTTATAGCAAGCATCTCTGAGGAAGATCTAATTTGTCAAATGTATGGAGAATTAAGTCAAATTTATAAAAAATAGAAGTCATTCTCCAATTGACAAATGGTCAAAAGATTTGAATAGGTTGTTTTCAGATGAAATCCAAGTCATCTGTAGTAATATAGAAAAGGAATCTAAATCACTCTTGATTAGAGAAAAGCAAACTGAAACAACTCTGAGGTGCCACCTGATACTTATCAGATTGGCCAATAGGACAGAAAAGGAAAATGATAAATGTTAGAGGGGATACAGGAAAATTGGGACATGAATACACTGTTTGTAGAGTTATGATCTGATCCAACCATTCTGGAAAACAATTTAGAACTGTGCGCAAAGGACTTTAAAACTACAAACCCTGTGATCCAGCAATACCATTCCTAGGTCAATATCCCAAAGAGATTTAAAAAAAAAAAAAAGAAAAGCCTATTTGTACAAAAATATTTACTGCAACTCTTTTTGTGGTAACAAAGAATTGAAATTTTAGGGCTTGTCCATCACCTGGGGAAGAGCTGAACAAGCTGTAGTTTATGATTGTGATGGACTATTACTATGCTATAAGAAATGACAAGCAGGATGATTTCAGAGAAATCTGGAAAGACTTAAAATGAACTGATATAAAGCAAAGTGAGGATAACCAGAAGAACATTGTAACAGTGAATGACAACAATATCTTTTGTTGAACAACTGTGAATGACCTAGTTATTCTCAACAATGAATTATTCGAAGCAATCCTAGAAACTCATGATGAAAAAGGCCGTCTGCCCTCTAAGAAAGAACTGATGGAGTCTGAATGCAGACTGAAACATGATATATTTTACTTTATTTCTTCTTTTTCTCTTTTTTTGAGATCTCATTGCACAAAATGACTAATATGGAAAAATGTTTTGTATGATTGCATATGTAAAATCTATATCAGATTGCTTACCTTCTTAGGGAAGGAGGCAGGATGGTTGGAGTCAGAGGAGGATGAGAAGGAGGAAGAGAATTTGGAACTCAAAAAAATTTTAATGAATGTTAAAATATTGTTTTTACATGTAATGAGAAAAAGTATAAACTACTTTAAAAAGAAAATAATTGCAAATAACCTCAATTAGGAAGAAAAAGAAGAAACCAATATGGCGGCACATGGAGCTCTTTGATAAGGTCAGATTTTAAAAGGAAAAGTACAAAAGATGGAAGAGAGTTCACATAGCCATGAATTAATACAGAAGAGTGTCATGAACTTGTAATAATAGTGATTATGTAAAGACAGTACATTTATAATAATGCTGGCAAAAGTGCAAAAAAAAATAAAAATAAAAAGCAGAGTGGGTGGTTCTTGGAGATGTTCTGAAAGGGATGATAAAATGAAGTTATTGCTTGAGAAAGTTGGTGGAGTGTTAAGATGATCAAAGAAGAAGTAAAACTTCTTAACTTTATATTTGCTTCCAATTTCATTTTCAAATGGGAAATTATAAGATGAAATTATACATAGGATGTAGTATCCTAGGATAGGAGAAACTGATAATGATGTACTATTCTTATGCTACTCATTACAGTTTACACTGATCTTTTCTCCCAATAATCCTGGGGAATGGGCGAGGAATTATTATTGCCCTCATTAATGAGCACTGGATTTGGAGAAAACTTTGGGAGGCAGTACCTGATACATAGTAAGAATTTAATGACTGCTTGTTAACTGACTGACTGACAGAGAGAATGATAGATGATTTGGATGTGAAATCTATTTCTGCTATTTATCTTCTGACTGATTTTGAGCAAGTCACTTAATCACCCGGGGCTTTAGTAGAAGGCCTTTGAGGTTCTTTCCAACTCTAAATCTATGATCATATTAACCAGGATTTGTTTGAAGCAGGGGAGTGAATACTAGAAGAAATTTTAGGGCTCTACCTCTTAATTGTATTTGTTTTTTAATAAAAAAAAAGGTTTTCCCTCTTCCCTGTCTCCTCAAATCCCCTCCTCCCAAAAAAAGGGGGTGGGGGGAAAGGCCCTTGTAACAAATGTGTATAGTCAAGGGGGAAAAAATCCCCCTTCTCAATATGTACCCTGAATCCATCATCTCTGTTGCTGTTGTTCAGTTATTTCAGACAAGTCTAACTTTTTATTATCACATTTGGGGTTTTATTAGCAAAGATTCTGGAGTATTTGCCATTTCCTTCTCTAGCTCATTTTGTAGACAAGGATCAGGAGCAGACAAAGGTTAAATGACTTGCTCAGGGTAACATAACTAGTAAGTATCTAAGGCCAAATATAAACTCACAAAGATGAATCTTCCTGACTCCAGGGCTGGCACTTCAACCACTGTGACTCCCAAACTACTTCACCTCTCTGTTAGGAAATGAAAATCATGTTTCATCATGAGTACCCTGGAACTTTGTGGCACAGTGATTAGAAAATTGGACCTGCAGTCAGGAAGACATGATTTCAAATCCAGCTTCAGACACTTACTAGCTTGTGTGAGACACTGAGGACCAGTCATTTAACCTCTGCTTGCTTCATTTTCCTTTTCTATAAAATGGGGATAATAATAGCACCTACTTCTCAGGGTTGTAAAGATAAAATGAGATTTTTGTAAAGTTCTTTGCAAACCTTAAGGCAGTATATTGATGATGATGAAGATGATAAAGTTCTTAAATCTTTTAAAGTTGTTTATTTTTATAATATTATTATTATTGTATGTATTTTTCTCCTGGTTCTGCTCAATTCAACATGCTTTAGTTCATACAAATCTTCCCAGGTTTATCTGAAGCTGTCTCCTTCATTTCTTCACCAACAATAGTTTTCCATTATATTTGTGTGTCATAATTTATTCAACCGTTCCTCAATTAATAGACACTCCACTAACTTCTAGTTTTTTGATGCTACAAAAAAAAATCTGCTAAAATATTTTCCCATGTAAGGGCTCCTTTCCCTTTACTTTAATCTCTTTGGACTATAGACCTAGTGTTGATATTGCTATGTCAAATAGTACACAGAGTTTAATAATAGTGAACATAATTACAAATTTACTTCTAAAATATATGTACCATTTCAGATAGGCTTTTCTTAGTCCTTCTTGATATCTCTGCAGCCTCCAACACTGCCAATTACCTTCTCCTTGATATGCTTTTCTCTAGGTTTCCATGACTTTACCCTGGTCTTCCTCTTATCTATCAGACCACTCCTCATATTCTTTTGCTGTAGCTTTCTCTATGGTCATTCTCAATAACTATGGGTGAGATCAAATTGCTTACCATCTCCTAGAGGAGAGAAGGAAGGGAGAGATAATTTGAATCTTAGAACTGCAGAAAACCCATGCTGAAAATTGTTATTATATGTAAATGGGAAAATAAAACGTCTTTGAATAAAAAAAAAAACTATAACTGTGCATATCACCATGGTGCTGTCCTGGGTCCTCTTCTGTTTACTCTTTGTATTATTTAGGTTGGTGATCTCATCAGCTCCTATAGACTCATAGATGTCTATGCTGATGATTTTCAAATCTACTTATCCAGATCTAACATCTCTCCTATCCTCTAGATTCACATCACCAACTACCTACTGGATATCAAAAAACGGTCATCTCACATTTTAAACTCACCATATCCAACCTGAACTCATTATTTCCCCCTCAAATCCTCCTAGCTTCCTAATTTACTTCTCTATTGCCATTAAGAGTAATGTTATCATCTCAGCCAACCATTGTTTTTATTATACAATTGTTTTATTTAGTTGTTTTCCATCATGTCCAACTCTCTGTGACTCACTTCAAGGTTTTTTTTTTTGTTTGTTTTGGTTTTTTTTTGGCCAAGATACTGGTGTGGTTTGTTATTTTCTTCTTCAGCTTATTTTACAGAAGAGGAAATTGAGGCAAACAGGGTTAAGTGACTTGCCCAGCATCACGCAGCTCATAAGTATCTGAGGTTACATTTGAACTCAGGAAGATGAGTCTTTCTGACTATAGGTATACAATTATACCTTTTAAGAAATGATCTTGATGTTTTGAATTTGTTTAAGTTTCCAAGTGCAGATGAATTACATCTCAGGATACTGAAAGAATTTGCAGATGTGATCATGGTGCCACTCTCAGTTATTTTTAGCAATTTCTAGGACTAGGAAAGGTGCCAGAAAACTGGAGATAGACAAATGTCCTAATTTTCAATAGTGCCATGTGGCTGCCAAAAAAAAACAAAAAAACAAAAAACTTCACAAGTTTAGATTACATTAACAAAAGTAAAAGTATCCAAATTAAAGGACATGAGAGATAGTCCAACTACACTCTGCACTGTTGAGATGATATGTGGAGTAATGTATCTCATTTTGAGTGCCACAAGTTAAAATGACACCCCAAAATGGAAATAAGTCCAGGAAAAGGAAAAAAGATGGTGAAGGTTTTTCAAATAATATCATATTAAAGAATACTTGAGGAAATTGGGAGTATTTAACTTGGAGAAGAGAAGACTCAGAGGGCAAGTTCTTGTAGGACAATTCTTCCAAGCTAAATTTTGTGCAGTAAATAATATGCAGTGATTATATGTTATCAAAAACAGCAACCCCCTTATAACAGGTTTATGGCTTGTTAAAGTTCTTTGAGAGGTTACAGGTTTCTAATTGTTTAAGGAAAGTCAAGTCATATTACCAAAAATGTAGGTTTGAGCCTGAGATGAATGCATACCCAAAGGCAATACTACTAAAAATTCTAGAGCAGAAACAGAGAATTGAAAAGAAGCTCAGAGGTCTAGTCTCTACATCTGAACAAGAATCTCCTTTATAGCATTGTCTTTCATTTGAAGACCTCCAGGAAAGGGGAACTCACTACATCCCAGGATAACCCTTTCATCCTTAGAGGTCCCTCTAATTGTTAGGGCATTTCCCCACTTTATATCACCTCCAAATCTAGTTTTCTACAACTTCTATTCATTGCCATTAGTTCTATTTGCCTCCTGGGATGAAGCAAAAAAAAGAAAGATCATAGATGTAGGGTGGAAGGGATGTCAGAAGTTATCTAATCTAACCCCCTCACTTTCCAAATAAGGCTACTCAGTCCCAGAGATCTTAAATAATTTTTTCCATTGTGCCACAAGAAGTAAAGGCCATCAGGCTTTAAACTCAGGTCCTGAGACTGCTAATTTAGAACTCCCCCTATGCTATCTCTGTAACCTCAAATTTAAATCTAATTCCTCATCTACATGACAGCTCTTTAAATACTAGAAGAAACCTATGACCTCCCTATTCTTTTCTTTGCCATGCTGCATCCTCTGTCCTTTAAGTGCCCCTTGTATGATGTATTTTGAAATCCTTTCCCCATCCAGGTCTCCCTTTTTTGAACACTCTGCTGTCAACATCCAGAATTTAAAATACAATAGTTTATAGTCTCACCTGGGCAAGATTCTGTCTTCTGGATAATTCGGCCTCCTTTCACACATGGAAAATGGAGTACAGGAAGTCATCATTGGACTAGTTACTTGATAAAAATCAAGAGTATTTCGTGCTTGGGACAACCCATGTGCTCCATTGATAACCTTGTGAGAAATCTTGAGGAGAAAAATGAGGATGGACCCCACCATGAACTTAGAGGAGGGTACAAACCTGAGTCATATAGGACAGGGAGGCAAAGATAAGTTATCTGCAAATTTAGAGGGAATATTCACATTTGTAGTGAAATAGTTGATTATTTAGATAAAGAAACAATGTTTTTGACTACTATGTCACATTATCGATTCCTTTTAAACTGAATATACACTAAAATCCTATAGCCTTTCCACAATAATGGCTGGATAGCTAAATTTTCTTCAGCCTAAATATTTTTGCCTATCCCCAATCTTGAAAAAAATGACTTTTTAAAAACTTAAAATAGAAAAACTTCACATTTAATGATATTGTAATGATGTTGGAATAGAATATGCTTCACCAATCGCTGAGTTTGGCCCTGGGCCCTTTCCAGTGAAATAGCTGAATGGTGGAGGATTTTGGTGCTTTGGCATGATGAAGCAAAAAAAATAAAGGCCACTGATTGTAGACCTTAAAATAGGAATGACTCTGTCTGCCATTTTTTCCCCATTCCAATAGGACAAGCAAAGTAGGAATCTTTAAGCTTCTCTCTTGAGTAATAAGGATGAAATGCCCTGTATGCACTCTGGCAGAAATGGCAAACTTTAAGCACATGACAGAATTAAAGCACGTATATGAGCTTGGATGAGTCTGAGCCTGGACCTTGAACCCTTTGCTGCCATTTTACTTTGTTACTTCCTTGGGACAGGTAATTCAATAGTGATTTCAAGATGGATACAGCCATCCTTAGAGGCAACCTTATAAAATTTAAGAGTTCCAGAGATCTCGAGTCCCTTGGTCAGAGCTAACTGACAGCATGAAGTGTTTCTATGTAGAAGTTGAGAAGTTCAGTCTCTAACCAAGCTATCAAGAAGACATGGATCTAGAGGAAATTGGACAGTGCACAGTCTAGGTGAAATGTAAAAAACAAACAAAAAAAACCCAACTATTCAGCAGTATCTTAAGCTGTATCATGTTTTAATATTTTAATTATCAACCTCCCTGGGGAGTCTAACAGTAGCTATATTATAGGTTACTTGCAAATCTTTTGGTATTTTAATTGTGTGTGTGTGTGTGTGTGTGTGTGTGTGTGTGTGTGTGTGTGTGTGTTTTCACTCTTTGGGGACTGAAGTTTGAGTAAATCTTCCCCTGGGAGTAGGGCATAAAGAGAAAAAGATTATAAGAAAAGAGCCTAGCCCCTCTTCTCAGAAACCAGTAAACCCTGGGACTGGACCTAGTTACCAAGCGCATCATGGGTGCCAAGCAGAAGTATCGCTTACTGGGGGGGAAGAGGTTGGAGTACTTGAGCCTATTGGGCACAATAATAGTTATAACTGTTGAGTCCCTAACAATATTACTGTGATGAGATGAGATGAGATGAGATAAGGCATTGGACTAAGTCTAAGACATGCTCTAATTGAAAGAGTACTGACTAGGAGAATTAGAAGATCTAGGTTTTAGTCCATCTGGAAGTTTATTCACATCTTAGAATTTATATCTTGGAAGCATCCTTTGCCCCTATGGTTGATCCATCTCATTGGATGGCTCTTCCCCTAACCTAAAAAGGGCATCCAGGCAAACCATAGAAGGAAGTTTTCTTTCTCTAGGCTGCATATTTTGGGTATTCTCTACCATGCTTCACATAGGTTTCTCTCTCTCTCTCTCTCTCTCTCTCTCTCTCTCTCTCTCTCTCTCTCTCTCTCTCTCTCTCTCTCTCTCCTTCTCTCCTCTCCTCTTCTCTCTTCCTCTCTCTCTCTCTCTCTTCCATACTCTCTCTCTTCCCCTTTTCACCTTCCTTTTAAGGATTATCCTCTTCCATTAGAATTTAAGTTTTCTGAGGGACAGGGACTGTCTTTCTGCTTTTATTTGTGTTCCCCAAGCTTAGAACAGTGCCCAGCACATAGTAAGCACCTAATAAATGTATGTCTACTGCTGATCTCTGTTATTTCCTTGCCATGTAATCTGGAGCTATCCCTCCGAGCATGCTTCCTCATAAGTAATATGACAAGAATAATATTTGTCCTACTAGCCTCACAAGGTTGCCAGGGGAGTCAAATGAGTTCCTATAGGCAGAAGTGCCTTGAAACCTGTAAGATGATCTACAACTGTTAGGTTTATTAAGATAGCTTTTCTTGATATATATGGTGCAACTCTGATTAATTTCTATAAACTACATTTGACAATCTGTCTCATTGTGACTATATAGTCATACCTCATATGTCACATAGCCAGGAAATTTCTATCGCAATAATCAGGGCCAGCTGTAGATGCTCCGGGCTGGTTCTGTCTATAATAGATTATTATAATGTATTTAGCTAATAGGGCTTAAACTGTCATAATGTGTTGGGACTAGATTGATTTGAGTAATAAAAACATAAGAATCCCTTACATTTCTATAGTGTTTTTACTTTTCAAGCATTTCTACATCTATGCTCTCTCCCTTCCTCCTGTTTTTGATTGGTAGGACAATGATTAATTTCTCCTGGCTTTCAATTTCCTCCTGTGTAAAAGAAGGCATTTAAACTAGATGATATTAAAAGTCATTATATATCTAAGATTTTATAAAACCTCCCCCCTGTAAAATGTAAGATCTTTGAAGACAGGCAAGGGATGTTTAATTTTTGTATTTGTACTAAACCCCTAATCCCCAGCTCAGTACCAGGCATATAATAGTTACTAGGAGTATGCTAGAGCCAGTTCTAACCAGACCAGTTGTGAATTTTTCAGTGTAAACTTTCATACCTCCATACCTCAGAAATTAGTGGCAGCTACAAATCAGAGCTTGACTCATGATTTTATTGATTGGCTAGACTTAAAGTGTTAATAATGCAAATTAAATTTGAGAGTGTATGTGAATGCATTTCCACCCCTCTGTAGAACCTGGTTGTTAAACATTTTTCAGCACACCCCTCTAATGCCTTACAAATATATTGCTTGAGCTCAACAATAGCAAAGTAGAAGGTTCCTCTATGCCTTCTTACTCCATGCATGTCCTTCTCTAAATCCTTCATAAAAAACTAACCCAACTCCCTAGAGATATTTCTCTTTGTTTAGTCATTTTTAATCATGTCTGACTCTACATGACCCCTTCGGGGAGTTTTCTTGGCAAAGACTAGAATGGTTTGCCATTTCCTTCTCCAGTTCATTTTACAGACAAGGGAACTGAGGTAAACAAGGCTAAGTAACTTGCCCAGGGTCACACGAGTAGTAAATATTTCCTCTAGTTCTTTTAATATTTCAGGGATACCAGTAAGACACTGGAGTTCTACATCTTTTATCGCTAACTCTGATTGCCTCTCTTTCTGGTCATGCATGTCCTTGTTGAAGCTTTCTATGCTGCTTCCTGAATGCCACTCACAATAGGTAATAGACACATTGCAGCTCACATACCCCTAACGTGCATCTTTGCATCACCCTTTGGGTCACCTGCAATTTTGATTCTCCTGAGGCTGTTGTGTTCCATTATCTGTAGTCATAGATCATCATGGGGAGAATAATGGCAATAAAACATGAGCTTTGGCAGCAGGGAGCAGCTTGGGATCACTGAAAAGGTTGAGCAATTTCTCAAAGAGCCCTACTTTGTACAAATAGCTTAATTCAAGCAAAAAACAACAACCAAAAAAAAAAATAAACCAGAAGCATTGACAAAACAAAGGCCTGGCCTTAAAGGAGACTGCAAGTTCCATCTTTGGCCTTTGAAACCTTTGAAAGCGTTGGTTAAGTCATTGGGAGAATAAGTGTCAAGACGATTGTCACCTAATATATTAAGTACACTTATTCCTAAAGTATATTTCTCCCCTTTGCCACTTCAGGACAAAGGGAGCAGGCTAAAAAAAAGATGTGGAATATACTTTTCTTTTTTAGGAAAAAAAAAAGAAGATATCACTCCCACAAGTCATTTATTCCTAATTACACAATTACTTTATTATATAGCACTTGCCGAAAAGACTGTAGGGCAGAGGATAAGATGATTTAAGGCATTTTATTTCCTTTTATTAAAAAAAGTTAAATGGCCCCAATTTCTTTTTTCCTTTAGAGTTCAAATTTGTTAAAGAACGCACAAAGTATACTATTCCTGATACAATGTAATAAATTAGTAATGTAATTAACAATTAAGTAGTATATAATCAGTGGGGTTTTTTTAAATAGAGTGAAGTGGGGGGTGGGGGAAGCTCTCTTTATTAAAATAATAATACCTAGCATTTATATGGCACTTTAAGGTTTGTGAAGTACTTTACAAAGTATTTTACATTTTATCTTCATAACAAGGAAGGTTATTATCCCCACATATAGATGAGGAAACTGAGACAACTAGGAGTCAAGTAACTTGCCCAGGGTCACATAGCAAATAAATGTCTGAGGCAGAATTTGAACTCAGATCTGTCTGAATTCTACCTCCCACTTTTGGAAGCACCTTCTTCTAGAATCCAGCTGTCTCACTAGAAATTAAAAACTTGAGAAAGTTACATGGACTCTTGATGTTCCAAGAAAACCATCCAGCATCATCCTGTTTCTGGAATCTGCTCAGCCACTGGAACTTGGCTTTATCCGCAGTGGAAATGTCTGCTCCCATGAATATACGAGGTCTCAACAGATCCAGGGGTTGAAGGAGCAGCCTGCAGATGAAGAAACTGAGGCTTACAGTTCAAATGTCTTACCCAATGTCAGTAAATTGCTGGAGCAAGATTTCAACTCAAATCCATTCTAATTCTAGATCTCACCTACCATACATTTTGTCACCTAGATGTTTGTAGTGATTAATTATAATTATTGCACATATATTGCAAGCATTTTAAAGTATATCTCAACTAAGCTGTGTAAAGTTCGGTATATATTGAAGAGTGACTGTATTTGAAGCCAGATAGCCTGGGTTTCCATCCTGTAATGCGTGACCTTGGATAAATAATTTCATGTTTCTGGGCATCGTTTCCTTATTTGTAAAATGATGGGGTTTGAGGGCATTGGACCTGTTTGGCCTTCAAAGCTCCTGTGCACCTTCCAGCTGACTCTGTAATCTTGAACTATAATTTCTATTTTCTAGATACCCCTTAGAATCTGGAAGGTAGATGGGTGTCTCCTTGACATCAATGTTAAATCTTACTTAAGCTTTTCAAAAACAGATCTTGGATAACCCGTTTTGTATCTGCATCCTCCACTCCATGTGATCCATAGCAGGTATAAAGGATGGATCAGATTTTCCCTGATCAACTCTCCGAGCCTAAGGAATGAACCTGGGTTTGGAACCTTCAGTGACTCATATCTCATCCTACAGGGCATGTCTGTCAAGTCTTGTTAAGGGAACAAAAGACAACCCCTAATTAAGTCTCACTGACAAGGTAATTTTGTTGGTTCAGACCCTGAGGAGGATAGACTTGGCCGAAATGAGCCAGCTTTTGTATTGGTCTATAAAAGTGAGCTGGCATCCTTGCTGGTCCTTGTGAGGCTGCTTTTGGATTTGTGTTTGAGATCCTAAAAGAGTAGCAGAGCAGAGCACCTGAGTCCTTGGGTGGGTGGCAGAGCCCATGGGATGCTCATGTTCTGATCCATAGTCTTCCTAGCACTGATCAGAAAAGAAGACTGGAGAATGGACTTTCCCAGCCCAAGAGAGAGCAGCAGGGACAGTATTGGAATATCCTGGGGATATACAAGGATGCTGCACATCTTTAGAGGGGAGACCTGAGTCAATGAATATTGCTGAACCTTCGTTTATTATGTAAATGAGGATAGTTAGCAAATTTTGACTTTCTATTTTAAGCAATGGGCTTTTATAAGCTAGTCTTCTATTCAGAGAAGTATTTTTAAGGCAGCATCAGTTTGGGAAATGCCCCAGAATAATCCCAAATTCATTTAAGACTTAAGAATTTTGGCTTTCTAGGGAAAATAGGGACAGCTAGGTGGCATAATGGACAGAGTGAGGGGTCTAGAATCAGGAAGACATTTGCCTGAGTTCAAAACTGGCTTCAGACATTTACTAGCTGTGTGACCTTGAGAAAGTCACTTAACCCTGTTTGCCTCAGTTTCCTCATCTGGAAAATGAGCTGGAGAAGGAAACGACAGACTCTAGTATCTCTGCCAAGAAAACCCTATTAAAAGAAAATTATTTCCTTCTTTGGGCTTTTATCCTAATTAGTGAGGCAAAACAGATACAAAATTAAAGGAGTTTATTAAAAATATGTCACAGTAGCAACATGTTGATGGGTTGATCACTGGAGATCGGCCCCAATTTCAGGATGGGTCAGCTTTTTATAACAAAATTTTTTTAATGACATAGACAAAGTATGATAGGCTCCTATCATCAAAAAAAGTAGGCCTGTGCAGTTCAGTTCCTCCCCAAGTACTGATGCTGCATAGGCAGGGTTTGGGTATTTGACACTTCCCACACAGGTGAGACAAGGGACTTGCCTAAGTGTTAAACTTGGTAACTGCTCTCCCTCCCTAACTGATTTCCTAGCCTTGCTGGACAACACAATAGGTCAATCAAGATATACTTTCAATATTCCCCTAGTCAATGATGGGCAACCTTTTGAGCTTGGTGTGTCAAAATTCGCCAAAAAACCGAGCATAACTCGGGTGGTGTGTCATTTCAAGAAAAAAACCCCATAATTTCATGATATTTATAGTTTAAATAACAAAAATGTATAATTGTAATATATAATTGTATTTAATAAACCAAAATAGGTAAATTAAGGTCGAATTGTCATCTATAGTGCACAGAGTGTCTACACTACACTACAAAAAATGTTTCATCCTTGGCATGCGGCCCCATACTTCTCTGTATGCAGCTGCATGCCATTGAAAATGGTTACGTGAATGCATGTCATAGGTTTGCCATCACCTCCCTAGTGGGATCTCTAAGAACTGAAAAAACAAAAACAAAAACAAAAACAAGAGAGAGGAGAAAGAGAGACAGAGAGTTGTAGACAGAGACAGAGACAGAGAGAGACTGAGAAAGAAAAGAATTACCTGTATGGTCCCTAAAGCTGAAAAATCAGTAAGGATTAAAGCTATGTTATCAAGTAGTAGACAACCTATATTTTGTTCCCTGCTATTAAAGTGAGTTATTTAGACAGCACAGGTAGGATTGGTAAGTGGATCTTCCTTTCAAGCATGTTTGCCTTCTTTAAGGAATCCAAGACACGAAAAAGTGCTACAAATTTGGGTAGATGGTATAGAACCCTATTAGAGAATGGGATTTCACTGCAATATCAGGTTGTTGGCTCCTCCCTTACCCCAAGTTAAATTCCTTTCTGAATGGGAATCCAAGCCAAAGGATGATGCTGAGGCAGGACCTTGGAACACTCATTTAAAAAAAAAAAAAAAGGTACACCAGATTGCTTGGGGAATTTATTGTTTGCAAGTTATTGTGACTCCTTATATTTTCTGCATGTTTATAGTTTCCTTAAATGGCTTCTACACCTTTTTATGGAAGGAAAAAGAAAATGCAGCCCTCCACACAATATTCAATTTGAATGCTTTGAAAGGACCCTTTTACCATCTTTTGTGGAAACCCAGACACAGCCATATGTTGTGGAGATTTCTCAAAGTAAACTCTGGCAATGATGATGTAAAAATATATGGGTCTTTTAGGTTAGTCCTCAAGATAAGAACAGTCTTTGGGAGTCCCAGAGCTTGTAATGCTGGATTGATGCAAAATCTCTTGCATTTGCAAAATCACCCTAGGCAATCCTGGCAGTTAGGGGAATGGAAATTTGACCCAGCAAGTGCCTGACTCAAGACCTGACTGTTGGAGCTGGGACTATAAATATCCCTGGAGAACCAACCTGGGGGTTCTGATTTCCTTGACCTCACCCAGATATCCAGCTACCCCCTGGATTTCCCCTTGGGGCCCCGGGAGGTGTGGTTGGTGGGTTGTGGAACATGGGAAGGAATTAGTTAAGTTAGGCTAGCCAGGACACCCCTAAACCAAATCATCACCCTCTTTTCTCAAGCTGGTAGACCACTCTACATCAGGGCAGTGGGATTTATCCCTGGCTGAGGGGCCAGTTCCCTAAGCCTCATCCTACCTTCTGAGGCCCTCTGCAAGCACTGGCCATTCACCCCTAGCAACAGCTTCTCCAGACCCTGACCCTCTTCCCTCAGCTTACCCCGTGTTTTAAATAAACCCCTTGCCTGATTCTGAGAGTTTTCATAGTTCATTTATAACATCAACCAGGGCTAAGGGGCTGAGGAGAAAGAGGATAGCTACCACTCATCTCCAGAGGGGGTTAGACCAGGCATCCATTTTATTCAGGAAGTGAGACTGGTTCACTTCCTGTTGGTTTCTAGTTTCTCACCAGCAGGTTGGGGCTCCTCACTCCCAACCTTAAAGGAGCCTACAGACAGAAGGGAGACTGACTGGACATCTCAGCTCAGGCCCACACATCCCTGGCTGTCTCAATCAACAAATACTGTAGTTGTAGGCTCCCTGGCCCAGGAGACTTACTGGTACCACCAGCTCCCCTATTATCAGCCTGTCTAGCCCCTTAATACAGTTTGGCAAGGACAGTTAGGTCAACTACCAACAAAGATTTTCAAAATGGGATTTGCAAGGGTGCTGTTCATTATTTCTAGCTTCCCTGTGCTTCTCTGGTCTGTCATGCAGGGAGCACTAGACTTTTGGTTCCACAAAGTGCCTAGATTAATTCACCACATGCTAGAGATCTATGACTATTACAAATGGTGTGCCATAACGTTGGCAGAATTTATATGCTTCACTCCAATGGCTATGGCTCTGATTTTTGTGGTTGTGCAGTCCCTAATTGTACTGAAGAGGGTGCTTTCACATCTTTGGCTGCTTTTTGCATCTACCTTTGTAACAAAACCTGACTCTGGCTCCCTAGAAATGCTTGAAAGCATGAAACTTCACTTCCAAGTCCTAAAACAGATCAGGGATGGGAAAGAATTAGACGAACATACAATCCTCCAATTGGAGATTGTAGAAACTAAGTATTTAGGGATTACCAAATCAGATAAGAAACCACAGGCTACTAAAGATACCCAGACACTGACTGCCTAACCAACCTCTCAGACCACTGTTTCTGTACTTCCCATCATAGACAGAACCATCCTACAACCTGGGGAAGGTATTGTCCATGTTAAATCCTATAAGGCCTTTACCCCCTTATTACAAGCTTGAAAGGTTCTTGGGTCAAGTGTTACATTGACATTCAATCAATAGTTGTGGATTGAGAGCTGAGTGAGGGGGAGGGTATTCCACCCAAGACGAATTTTATAAAATCTATGAAGTTTAATTTGTTTTTAATGATATGGTTCTTCATCCTCTCCTTTCTAGTTTTTCTAGCATTTTACTTTTGGATAGTTTTTCTCCCCTTTTTGGTTTCTCTTTAACAAGAGCATTGGAAGAGGAATAATTTGCAATTGGGGGAGCCTGGGGTGAAAGCAGTTGCTGATTCTGTCCCTCTGGAATTTTCCTACTTCACCTCAGATTGAATGTTTGTACCATGGGGCCTGGATTGTAGCAGTGGTTTAATAAGCCACAGCAATAGTGCTCAGCAGCTTAGACAGAGTAGAAGAACCATATCCAGATTCTATTTCAGCTGCGATAATAACCTCAGCCTGCCATTATATACCTATTTTAATACAACCTTTATCAGCCTTCCATCCCCACCCGCAAGTGTCCCTCCCTCTCCCCTGGGTGTTGGAGAGGAGCCTTTTGCTCCCGGAGTTTGTGGCTTCCTTAAATACAAAGCACTTCTCATTCATTTGAATAAGCTTACAGCTGCTCCAACACTTCAGATCCACCCCTTTTCTTGTCTCTCCCTCCCCCACTCCCCACAACTAGGGCTCGCCTCCGCCTCTGCTGCCCACCCCTCACGCTCTCCGTGCCCCGTACACACACCACCCTGGCCAACTAAGTGTTCTGAGAAAGCTTTGCCTGCTTGAGAAGGGGCTAAGTCTTCACTGCTGTGGTCTTCTCTGTCCCCATTCAAAGTGATGTATTGAAGATGGGTCAATCAGTGGTTATCCCAACAAGGGTGTTATATACCCCTCCCCAATCAATGAAAAGAGCTGGGTAGGGGGAGAGCCTCCCAAGGCTGAAAATTATGGAAAGCACAGGGTTTTGCTGCTATCTTCCTTTAAAAAAAATGAAGTGGGAAATGTGTCTTCCACGTTTTTTAACTGAAGCTAATTTCAAAGGCAACCATTACCCCCCAGAAAAGGTTCTATTTTTTGCTGAGCCTGTAAAGGCATCTTTTCCCATCTGGCCTGAGGCAGTGCTGAGCAGGGCTGAAATTTCCCCAGCTGAGACTTTCTGAAAGCAGCATGAGAAGCCATCCAGGAGGGTAGCTTTAGTAAACACCTGTTTCCGCAGCCTGACTCGAACCCTTAGTTATCCATCATTTAGGGCGGGATCGCAGCTGAATAGTCCTGGACCGAGGGAGAGCCAGATTGCTGGTGGAGGAAGCCTGGCTTGGCTCAGTGCTGGCACTTCCTCAAAAATCCGATGAAATTGGGTTTCAAAAGTACCTGGAAGAAAGAAAGATGGGGCGAGGGGCGGTGCGGGGAGGGTTGGAATTGCTGATGTGAGCAAAAATGAGAAGCCTTAGAGGAACAGGAAGGGAGAGGAGGGCAGAACTCATAGAGCGGAGCTGGAAGGGTGATTGCTGTCTCCCCTTTTTTCCTTTACTGTTTATTTAGGGCAGCAGGTGTTTGAAAGAGCGCTGTATTTGAACTAAGTAAAGGCATGGATTCAAATCTCACTTTTGAACATTCTAAGAAGCCTCTATTCTATTAACTTAGGAAATGCATATAACCAACTCTGTGATTAATCAGGGGTGTCATTTAATTTCTCTGAATCTCAGTTTTCTCATTTGTAAGATGGGAGCAATACTATTGGTAGTGCCTTCCTCACCAAGTGGTTGCCAGACACACAGATGATGCATTAAAGGTCTTCTGAAGATCTTAAAGAGTTGTATAAATGTAAGCTAGCATCTACCTAATACCTTATAGTGACTGTTTAATAATAAAATGAATTGTTTTCGACATCCACAATGAATGTACAGTAGATACAGTTTCTAGTATGACAAGAAGAAGGAAGAAAAGAAAAATGGCCAGGACAGGGAGTTCTTATTTTCTAATGACAAAGGGCACCTGGATCCTTGGAGGGTTTGGAAGGCATTTCCAAAGCCAGGCTGGCAGAGTCTACAGAAAAGGATAGAGTCTCCCTACTTCCTGAAGGACAAAGAGCTTTTAAACCTTCTAATTGAATACAAATGGAAATAATTGGGAGAAGTGTTGATCCCCTGTCATCTGGTGGTTTGCCAGAGTTAAAGAGATTCTGCTATTAATTTGACTATTCGACTAGTGCATTCACTTGAATAAAATGGGAAGCTCAAAAATTTGTGCAAAGTGAAATCAGCAATGGGATTTAATTACCTACATCTTGGTCAAATTTTGGGACATCTTTAGCTCAGCTCTCCAAAACTCAGCTATCCTTGAAATTAGATCAAGAGCCAGTGGAATCCTCAGTTTCCCATCTGCACAGGATTAAGGTAGTTAAGGGATCTCAAGATCTCAGAGGAAGTATAAACAAGAGCAACATAAATCAACAAACATTTATTAAACACTTACTCTGTGCCAGAAACTATACTTGGTTCTACATGAAAAGAAAGCTAAAACTATCACAATCCTTATCCTCAAGAAATATACACTCTAAAGGGGGAAACAACATGCAAATAACAACTTACATCAAAGATTGGTTGATTGTTGTCCTTGTACTCTTAAGAGCACCAATATGGCATCACTGGTGATATCCTTTGTTGTTCTGTGGTTTCAGTTGCATCTGACTCTCTGTGACAACCCATTTGGAATTTTTTGGGCAAAAATACAGGAATGGTTTGTCATGTCATTCTCCAGATCATTTTAGAGATGAGGAAACTGAGGCAAACAGAGGTAAGTGATTTGCCTGCGGTCCCACAGCTAGTAAGTGTCCAAGACCAGATTTGAACTCAGGAAGATGAATCTTTTTGATTCTAGGCCTGGCACTATCCACTATACCAGCTAGGTGCTCCTGAAGTTTTTTGACTTGAACATAAATTGGATTTAAATAAGGCATAGTTACACCAAGCCATCAGTCTTACTCTTTTTCACAGTCATCAAAGTCCAGTGCCAAGATGAAAGTCAAGATGCCTGGTGATGGCATAGGATGCGATGGATGACTTTGCCTTCTTTGATATCTAACCAAGCTCTAAACACTCCATGGGACCTGCTTCTACCACCTTCATGACTGTTGAAACAACCTGGGTGGGGGTCTTCATATATTTGAGATAGACACCCTCCTAAAACACAGACAGGCTTGAGGTCTGTTGGTTATCCTCAGTACTGGGTGTGGCCACTGTGTTCCTTATAGCTTCTTGGATACACGTGGGAGAGTTGAATGGCAAGTAGACACCAAAGGAGAAAAGTAGCCCTTGCACCGTAGGTACTTGTCTTTTCTGAACATCCCATACACTGCACATAAAAGATATATGCAGATAAATCGGAAGTAATCATAGAGAGAAGGCACAAAAGCTGGAGAGAATTGAGAAGTGCTTCCTGGAAAAGTTGGAAGAAGTCTGAATCCAGATTTTTTAGCTGAAGAAGTCAAGAATTCAGGAGACAAAAATGAGAAGGGAAAGCATTCCAGGGATGGTGAAGAGCTAGTTTAAGGGCGTGGAGTGGTGATATGAAATACCATATGTCCTTACACAATAGCAAAGACCCCAGAGTCTCTTGTTTGTAGAATACATCAAGGGAAGTAAAATGTAATGACTGCAAAGGTAGAGAAGGTTTTAAAAGTTAAATAGAGGATTTTATATCTGATCTTGCAAGTAAGAGAGATCCACTGAAATTGGTTAAATAGGAAAATGACATGATCAGATGGGCTTTAGGAAGATTCCTTTGGCAATTGAATGGAGACTGGCCTGGAGAAAGATTTAAGTCAGGGAAACCAATTAGAAGGGCATTTCAATAATTGAAGAATGAGGGGATGAAGGCATATATATGCAGCAGTGTCAGAAGAGAAAAGGGACATATGTGAGAATATTTCTTTTTTATCATTTTATTTAATTAATTAAGAATATTTTTTCCATGGTTAGATGTTTCATGTGCTATCCCTCCCCTCCTCCCACCCCCTTCCTGTAGCCAACAAGCAATTCCACTGAGTTTTACATGTGTCATTTATCGAGTTATTTCCATATTATTAATATTTGCATTAGGGTGATTGCTTAGAGTCTACATCCCCAATCATATCCCCAACAACCCATGTGATAAGAGATATTTCAAATGCTGAGTTGATAGAACTTGGCAACATTGGTTATGGGAATTTAAGAGAATGATGGAGTTGAGGATGACAACTAATTTGTGAACCCAGGTGACTAAGAAGATGATGCCACTCTCAATTAAAGGAAAGTTTAAAAGAAGGAAGTATATGGGAGAAAGATAATGTGTTCTGTTTTGGATATGTTGAATTTAAGATATCTATTTTTTAAAAGAAAACCCTTACCTTCCATCTTAGAATCAATTCTATGTATTGGTTCTAAGGCAAATGAGCATTAAAGGCTAGGCTATGGAGGTTAAATGACTTGCTCAGGGTTACACAGCTAAGAAGTGTCTTTTGAACCTAGGACCTACAGTCTCTAGTTCTGGCTCTTGATCCATGGAGCCACCTAGATGCCTCCAAATTTAAGGTATCTATGAGACATCCAATTCGAGATATCTATTAAATGCAGACTGAGATGAGGAACTTTATCTTAAGAAAAAGATTAAAGATGGACAAATAGATCTGAGAATAGAAATGATAATTGATTCCATGGAAACTAATGAGATCGCCAAGAGAGAGTTTACTGGGAGAAGAGAAGAGAATCCAGGATGGAGCCCTGAGAAGAAAGTCTAAGAGAGAGCCTTGATAGAGTCATGGTTAGTAGGCAAAGCCTGTCTGAAGATTAAGCAGGGGAAACAGGAAAATTCAGACAGTTGGGAAGAAAACCAGGAGAGAACATTGTTACAAAAGCATAGAATTAAAAAAATTTATATAAAGATGTTAAAAATGAACTAGCTATTCTCAATAATCCAAAGATCCAAGATAATTCCAAAAGACCTATGATGAAAAACGATACCTACCTCCAAAGAAAAACTAATGACGTCTCAATGTAGATTGAGGAATGCTGTTTTATTTTAATTTTATTTTTTTCCTGTTTGATCTGTTTTCTTTTCCAACTTGGCTAATATGGAAATATGTTTTGCATGATTAGACATGTATCATCTTTATACAATTGCTTGCCATCTGAGGATGTGGATAGAGGAGAAAGAGAGAAAGAGAATTTGGAACTCAAAAAACAAACAAAGCTTAAAAATTGTTTTTGCATGTAATTGGAAAAAATAAAAAATTGAAGGAAAAACATTAATATCAAGGAGAGAGCGAAAAAAAAAAAAGGAGGATGGCACCCTCTCAAATCTCTGGTTTTACGTTGAGTTCAAACAAGAGTGCAAGTTGAAGAGTTCGTCCATAGGTAGGTTCCAAAAAGCATTTATTGCTTGAGATGTATATCAGCAGGTAAGCATAAACATTCATTAAAACTTGGGCAAAGTCAATACAAGCTTTTGGGGTGGACCCAAAATAAGACTTTGGGGACCTGGGTGGTATTTAAGCATTTCTTGCAGCAATCTAGGCTTGACATCACTCACACTTCACATTCTGAGTTAAATGACTAGCCACATAAAAGCTACGTTCAGACAATATTAATAAATAATAAAGTATTTTCTACAGAATAACCAGGGCAAAAGGTGATTAACAGTGTCAAAGGCTGCAGAGAGATCAAGAAGGATGAAGATGAGAATTGAGAAAAGGCCATTAGATTTAGCAACTTTGGAGAGAGCAATTTCAATTGAGTGATCATATTGAAAGTCAGACTTCCAAGAAGTTTATAAGAGAATGAGTATAAAGGAAGTGGAGGCATCCATTGTAGAAAGTCTTCTCAAGGAGTTTAGTTAAGAAAAATAAGAGATATAGGATGACTGCTAGTGTGGATGGACAGGTATGTTTAAGTGAGATTTTTTTAAGGATGAGGGAGACATGGGCTTGTTTATAGGTCTATTTATTTTTTCTTCTCTTCCTCCTCCTCCTCTTCCTTCTCTTCCTCTTCTTCTTTCTCTTCCTCTTCCTTCTTTTTCTTCTTCTGCTTCTCCTCCTTCCTTCTCTTCCTTCTCCTTTGTACACTTCCTCCTCCTCCTCTTCTTTTTCCTCCTCCTCCCTTCTTCCTTCTCCTCCTCTTCTTTCTTCTCTCAGTTTCTTTAATATCTCTATAGGGATAGAATGACTATTCAAGGGAATTTTGAAAATATACTGGGGTACTGATTTTTTTCACATATTCCTTTGTGCATATCAAAGGAGAACCTCAAATATATCCTTATATCCTAACCTTATATTATATTTAATGTTTATAGTTGCCCAGGTGTTTTTTTTTTTTATCTTAATTGAAAGTAGGAATGGGGGAAAGGGATAATAGCAGGTTGAGGAATGGGATCAGGAACCACACCCATATTTTGCTAGGTATAAATCAGCTAGGCATGGCCAAAGCAGGTTACCTCTATAGGCCTCAGTTTCTTCATCTGAAAAAAGGGGACAATTGGACCAGATGATCTCTGAGACACCTCCCAGTTCCCAAATGTTCTGATTCTAAGTTTTGTTTAGAGCTAAAATGACAACTCTGGTTTAGATGGACTCTGTAAGGCTGAAATGGAGACGAGTCAGATCCCAAGACTGATTCAACCCAAGAGAGAGCCTGCCTGTATTCTCTTTTACCTGGAACATCCTGTCTTTAAGCAGAGACCAAGAACGTGACTTTGCTATGTTCCAGGGTGTCCCTAGTTGTTGCGAGGCTCCCCAAGGCTGCTTCTGAGCACCCTGGGAGCAGCTCTTCTCTTAGAGGACTTTTGTTCACCTTCAAAAAGCTTAATGGCTTTGGGAAAATGAGCTCTACCTTTGGAATGTGAAGGTACACGGGATTGATTTGGGGACAAGCCAAGCAGGAAACGAGTTCTGTTTTTGCCAAAATGGAAATTACAGAGAAATTTGAAAAATCTTCTCCTAGTTGCATCTGTTTCCTCTGCCAACTCCTCCTCCCCTCCCCAAGAGGCCTTGGATGGCAAGCAAGAAGGAATAATGATACTGCACACCAGAGGCCACGAGAGCCCCACTCAGGCCTTTAATGGGCAGGATGACAGAGAAGGCAGCCAATTCCTAGTAGTAGTCTTTCTGAGGAGGCTATTATTATATTTAGCAGTAGGGACAGGGAAGAGACTGGAAATAGGATTTCACTGGTTTAGGGAACAAACTCCCTCTACTGAACAGTTTGGGACCTTCCCTGTAACTTTTATATTCTTAAAGATCTGCTTAGAGCACTGAGGTGTTTGCTCTGGGGCATACAACTGGTGTGTGTCTTGGGAAGCTACTACACTATGTGCATTTAATATTAGCATAATAAAATAGTAAATTTGTTATGGTTCTTTAAGGCTTACAAGCCTTTACAGGTCTCTTTCATTAGAATGCAAGCTTTTTGAGGGCAGTGAATGGTTTGGCCTTTGTCTTTTTATCTCCAGGATTTAGTGCTAAGTACTTTTAAAATGTCCATTAATTAATTACACTCTTTATCTCACCTTACTCTCACAACATCCAAATGTGCAGTGCATAGAGTGCTGGGCCTGGAGCCAATCTGACCTCAGACACTTACTAGCTGTGTGACACTGGACAAGTCACTTCACCCTATTTGCCTCAGTTTCCTCATCTGTCAAATGAACTGGAGAAAGAAATGGTCAACCACTCTAGTATCTCTGTCAAGAAAACCCCAAATGGGGTTAGGAAGAATTGGACATGACTGTTAAAATGACTCAGCAACACCTTCACAGCAACCTGGTGAGTCAGACACTACAGATATTGTACTCTCATTTTATGGATAATAAAACTGAGACTGTCAATAGTTAGTGATTGACTTGTCCTGGATCACACTGCCAGTTAGTGGAGATGCTTAGTCCTTAGCTCAGATCTTCTGCAAGACTGAGGTATAAGAAATATGCCCATTTTATAAGATGAGGAGATTTGGATTCAGAGCAGTCCAATATCTTTCCTAAAGTCACACAACTATTAAGAGGCAAAGGCAAGATTCATATACAGACTGATAAAATTTGGAGTTGGAAGGGACTTAAGGAAATCACCTAGTCTAATCTCTTTATTTTATAGATAAGGACCTTGAGGCCCCCCCAAAGTTTAGGGAGTTTGTTCAAGTTTACATAAATAGTAAAATCAAAGTTTGAACCCAGGTCCTCTGACTCCAACATATTTGGCATAAAAAAATCTTGCTTTGGGGTCCAAGCATATTACTCTTTCTACTATATCACTTTGACTAAATATGCTCAGCAGAAATAGTCTCACCACAGACTATAAAACAGATCAGACAGTTGAATGCAATAGGTTCTAGGAGGAAATCTACCTCCATCTCTTCTTGATCTCTATCTACATCCAGAGAAAGAACTGTGGGAGTAGAAACACAGGAGAAAAACAACTGCTTGATCACATGGTTCGATGGGGATATGATCAGGGAAGTAGACTCTAAAGGATCACCCTAGTGCAAATATTAATAATATGAGAATAGGTCTTGATCAATGACACATGTAAAACCCAGTGGAATTGTGCATTGACTATGGGAAGCGGGGAGGGAAGAGGGAAGGAAAAGAATAGGAATCATGTAACCATGAAAAAAATATTCTAAATTAATTAATTAATTTTAAAATAATTTTTAAAAATAGGGATAATTTTCTCTTCTACTCCAGGCAGACCCTCAAATTGCCAGACTTCTTTGTCTGTCTTTCTGTCCATCATTAGACTGCAAACTCCTTTAGGGCTAGGGCTATCTTATTCCTCTTTCTATATCTCCAGCATTTAGTATAGCAGCTGGCACATAGTGGGTGCTTAATCAATGTTTATTGACTGATGACCCCCTTTCCCTCTTTCTTTTCTTAAAACTCTTGCCCTTAAGGCCAATGCTGAAGTCACTTAATAACTCTCTACCCTTGATTCCAATTCTTTCTCCTGTCAATGTGACAGTGACATTAACAAGTGTGCACAGAGGGGGGCTTTGTGCCAATTAACAATTTCTCGTTAGCTTAATTAGGGGACACATGTTTTTAATCACAGCTAAGAAAGTGGAGTGATTGAGGAATTGATTCTGAGCTTTTGAAAGCATCACTGTCAGTGCCCAGAATTTAATTCGGCAGATGTGGTTAAAAAGAGACAGAGATAGAAAGAAACAGCCTTCACCGGTATTGCCTAACTGAGCATAATAGGAGAGTGAACCGGAACAAGGGGATAAGTGTTTCCATTTTGGGTCTCAAACAATCTTTTCCTGGCTGTTGCAGGAATCAGGGGGGGGGTCTTGCCCTCTCTGTTAAGTCATATGAGATATGGGAGTGGGACAAATTTTCTTTTCTTTTTCACTAGCTCTGTATTTCTATCTGTGCTCCCTGTAAACGCTTCTGATGACCAGATAATGCTGCTTGTTTAGATGCAGCTCAGGAGGCAGACAATGGTTCTTGCTGAATTGTCTGTAAAAACTCGGGCTTCATGGATTACTTGGAAAAAATCTGACTTTGAGGAGCCCATGCACGTTAGGAAATGGATTGACGTATGAGTTTGCACGCTTGTAACCTGTGGATCGGACGATGTTATGCCCCATAAGTCACACAGTCAGGCATCCAGATCACAGAAATCCACAGGTGGCTATGAAAAGGATTCACAGGTAAAGGGGAAGTCAAAGCCCATTGGGGGTGAAAGGGGCCTCAAGGGCTCATCGAGTTCAGACTCTTTTTTTTTTTTCATCGCTGAAAAAACTAAAGCCCAAAGATGGGAAGGATTCACAAGTAAGGGAGGAGTCATAGCCCATTAGAGGGGAAAGGGCCTCAAGGGCTCATCATCTAGTTCAAATCTTTTTTTTTTTATAGTAGAGAAAACTAAAACCCCAAGATATGAAGGATTGGCCCAAAGTTACCCAAATAATAATAATAGCTTATTTACACAGCACCTTAATGGTGTAAAGCAAATATTATCTCATAATCCCCATAACAACCTTAAGAAGTAAGTACTATTATTATTCTCATTTTATGGATAAAGAAACAGAGACAGAGAGAAGTTAAGTATTTTGCCCAGGGTCATATAACTAGTAAATGTCTAAAGTCATATTTGAACTCAAATCCAGGGCTTTGTTCCCAATGCTGCCTACCTGCCTCATTTAGCAAATAGTTAAGCTCCTCACTGGCCAGTATAGAATAGCAATGGCCTGGACATAGAGTCAGGACACCTGAGTTAGAACTCTGCCCGGTGACTGAGCCATAGAGAGCTTCCTTGAAGCTCCGATCCCTCATCTGTTAAATGGGGCTATGTAGAGGTTTCTTGTATATAAAGTATTTTATAAACTGTAAGCACTATATAAGTCTGATTTGCTATTATTTATATCACCCCTAAGTACCTAAAAGAATGTGTTTCTTATAGCAGGTAATCAATAAGTATTTGTTGAATGACATTAGATGCTGAGTTTTAGTATATGATTGTTTGTAGTTTGCCATACTGCCTAGATTAAAATATGGCTTATGTGTATTAGATTGGATTGGGCAACAATTAGAGATTTTAGCTAAAATTTACGGAGGCGCACCTTCTCTTCTCCCTCTGAACAAAATAAATAAAGCTGAGAGATCCCATTTATATGGTGGTTTTGATTTTCAAAATTTTCTCATCTGATTCTTCTAACAACCCAGGGAAGGGAAATGGTGCAGGTATTATTATCCCCATTTTAGAGAAGAGGAAACTCATTCACCCTGTCAGCTTTGATGACTGTGATATTAAACATCTGGATGTATCCTGAACGGTGGCTTAGTATATTCAATTTATCAAGCTTGGGAGAACTGTAGTAAGACCTACGTGTTTAATGATCATTCCCAACCACATCTTTTGCATTAATTTTTGGTGTGATACCTACTATCAATGGTTTATAGATAGTGAGAGGTAGGTGATGAGTCTATAATTCTTTTGCTGAGAGATTTTAGTCTCCTTTGGAAGAATTTATTATTAGCCCTTTTATCAGGAAGCATAATGGAAAGCAAAGAGAGTTGTTTGTTTTATCCTTTTTATTTATTTATTTGTTTTGGTCAACAGTTAGATTTGGCTGCCTGGATGGTGTATATACTATGTTAAACTATGTATATGCCATGAGAACATCTGGATCTTTTCTCCTAAAGACATTTCCAAGTCAACATATTGGTTGTTTTTCTTTAGGTTTCTGTTGTAATGCTGTCATCAGTCAGAAGAGCAGAGTTTGCCATACCTTTGAACTTTACCTCTCTCCTCATGATTTTGCAGGACTGTTATTTCTGACTGGTCTCCCTTTGGTGTTATTCCCAAACTTTTGCACTTCTTCTCTTTGTGCTGTCCTAGGTTTCAGAGATTCTAATTTGGAAAGACCTTAAAAGGTTATTTAGTCTAAGCTCTTGCCAAATACAGAGTAACTTCCCTACAACATAAAAAAAATATTTGGTGGTGGTTTTTGTCATTTTTTAAGGAAGATCATTCTGTTGCCAAATAGGTCTAGCTGTTAAAAATTATTTCTTAAATTAATACAAAACTTGTCTCTGTCATTTTACCTATTTGTCGTAGTTCTTCCTAAATAAAACATCTTTTTCCTCTTGTTGATGGTACATTTTCAAATAGCTGAAGATCATCTCCTATGTCCTGCTCTAATATTTTCCCAAACTTTAAATATTTCTGCTTTCTTTAACTTTTTCTTGCAATGGAAGGTTTTCTAAGCCCTTCACCATGTTCTCATCATACTCCTAGAGCCATCACCTCTTTTCTCTCCAAGCTATATTCAGGACTCTCTCACCATTATCCAGAAAAGTCTCCATCTAAAAAATGACTTTAACCCTGGAATTCACACCTCTGAAGTACACCAAATCTCGATGGCCCCTCCCTCTGATTGGATGGCTTCTCCCAGAACTTAATATTTACAAAAGGTGCCTAGACTAGCCCTCTCTTCATTTCTCACCAAGCTATAATCTAATCTCTACATCTCCATCATGTCCTCTTTACTTTCTTTCCCTCTCTTCCCTCCTACATTTCACCTTTCTTTTTCCTATTTTCCTCTCTACTCCCCTCACCATCTTCACCCCCTCATTTAGAATCTAAATTCCCTGAAGGCAGAAACTTTTTTATTTTTGCTTGTATTTGTATTCCCAGAACTCAGCACAATACTTGGCACAGAGTAAGTGTTTAATAAATTCTTCTGGTTGATGTGTTGATTCTTTTAAATGGATTCTAGTTTGGCTTTAGCCTCTTAAAATGGGATGTGGTCTAGCCAGTGCAATGTACCTTTTAAAATGATCTCATGCTTGATAAAAACTAACAGGATGTATAAGTGCCTTGGGGTGGAGGTTGAAGTCTGTTAGAAGTAATAGTATGGCATTCTGTAGGCTGTTTAGTACTTTATCTCTCCCCTACATATCATTTAGAAAAAAGACTCCTTTGCTTTAACTTCATCATCCTAATCATAGGTATTTATTCTGTCCTGGACCTTCTTTTTTCTTCTCTATACCCTCTCTTGATCATTTCATGAGTTTACCTCACTTTAGAAACTCTTAGATCTATCTATCCACCTACTTTTCCTACTGATTTCTATTCCTGCATTAAAAACTGCTAGTTGGATATTTCTTACCTAATGTCTCAAAAGGACTTTGGCCTCCACATATCCAAAATAGAACTCATTACTTTTCTTCCTAAACTCATCTTTTTTACAACCCTCTATTCCTGTGGATAATGCCACCAGGTTCACAACCTTGGAGTTACCCCCAACCCTTCATTTTCTCTCCCTACCCTACATCATATCCAATCCAGGAATATGAAGATCTCCCCTGGAGGAATGGGTACATGAGAACAATTTTTTCCAATGGCCACAAAGATGGCATAAGCTGATGGTGTGGTGGAAACCTTTAGAGATTGGTTAGACATTGAAGAAGTGAGGCTATCCACAGCATCCTGAATCATTACCATTGCTCTTGGCTTTTGTCTTGCCACTTGACTTCCATGACTGGAAGAGAGAGTGAGGCTGACAACTTTGCACAACTCTTACTCACTTAAATATAATTTATGTTCCAGTCAAAAGACATTACCAGTGATATCATTTTAGACCTCTTCAAGTATGAAGAACAACAATCACCATTCAGTTGCTTCAGTTGCTAAAATTTGTTGATTTTACTTCCATTACATATCTTCTTACACATCTTCCCCTTCTCTTCATCCACACAACCATTGCCTTAGTTTTTAGACTTGTAATATCTTGTCTGATCTGTTTCAACAATCTCCTAATTATACTTTCAGTTTTCAGTCTTTCTCTCTCCAATTCATGCTCCACATAGTAGTAAAAATAATATTGCTAAAAGATAATTCTACCCATGCCACTCCTTTATTCAAGAACGTACAGCCCTCAATTGACTCTAAGATTGAATATAAACTTCTCTGTTTGGCATTTAAATACCTTCACAATCTGACTCTAGACCACCTTTCTAGGCTTATTTAATATTATTTCTATTTGCAATTCTCCACTCCAAGCTAAATATTCTATTTTCAGTCCCTTGAACTTAACATTCTATCTCTTGCCTCTGTGCAGACTTGTTTCCCTCCTCAACTATCTCTCTTAGAAACTCTTTCCTTCAAGGTTCAGATCGGATGTTTCATCCTACATGAAGGCTTTCCTGATTCCTCTAGTTGTTATTATGATTTCCCTCCTGAAATAATCACTGTTGTTCATAAGAACAAACCTCAAAATCTGAAATAGTTTTAGAAAGAAATGTATTAGATCCTTTGGTAGAGACAAGTGAACCAAAAAAAAAAAAAAAAAAAAAAAGAGGTAGTGTGGCTCCCTTCTCTCTAAGCTCTGGAAGGTTTATAATAAATAGAATTTAGACAAATGTACCCACACATGTACTACACATACACTGTTAAGCTATTTGGCTGAGAAGGCAACATTAAAAGCCAGGTAGATTGAGATAGATATGAATAACTGTAAACATTCAATAAAATTTAGGCAAAGCTAAAACACAAGGGAATCGAAAACATAAACTGATGGACCCATCACAAATCCTGGCTGAGATTATCCAAAATAAACTGGGTAGATTCAGGTCATGGGGGGCTCCATAATATGCTATAGTCATCTCCAGCATTCTTAGACTGTTACTGGGATCAGACCACATTCTGGGTATGGGCAACCTTTGATTACCTAGGTTTAGATTTAAACAGTATGATATATAATACATTATTTCCCCCATATCACCTATAGACTTTTGGATTTATATCTTCTAGTAGAATATAATTTTCTTGAGGACAGGATCTTCTTTGGCCTTTGTGATTAGATCCTCAACAGTCACCCACAGTGCATTGAGCATGATAAGCACTTAATTAGTATCTTTTGGAGTGGGTAGGGTGGGCAGCTAGATAGCACAATGGATAGAGTGCCAGACCCCAAGCCGGGAAGACTTATTTTCCTGAATTAAAATCTGCCTCAGACACTTATTAGCTATGTGACCCTGAGCAAGTCATTTAAATCTTTTTGCCTCAGTTTCTTTATCTGTAAAAAAGAGGTAGAGCAGGAAATGGCCAACCACTCCTGTATCTAAGCCAAGAAAATCCCAAATGAGGTCATGGATAATCAGACACAACTGAAACAACTAAACAACAACAAAAGGATTGAAGAAAATGGTATAAACAAAAGCCAGGTCTGAATTGTCATGGTTTCTATGGGAGACAGTGAACAAACCAAGTAAAAATATATTTCTACAACATGGATTTGTGAAATATCTTACTAATCAAAACAAAAACAAAACAATAAAAAAAAACCCTACTGCCATTTTACTTCCCTTTTTTGTCTCATCCTCCCTGTCTGCAGAGGGAAAATGCTCTTCTTTGAAGCTTATAGGTTGGTTATGATCAGAAATTCAGCGCTATATCCCCAGGTAGCCAGAATGGAAGAATTCAGAATCGTTTCTCAAAAGCTGCTCATAGCAGCCTGGAAGTCCCGCCACAGAGACCTGCTGCCTCCCATCTGCTCTTTCCTTATTGCAAGCTTCCAAGTTGTCAGCATTAGAAACCACAGGCTTTAACTTCCACTTCCCTGGGGCTAGAAGAATGAATGCTAGACCCTGTCTGGTTTCTGGCCTTATTCCTGGAAGCACCTTTCCCTTTGCCCCACAGGTTTGAGAAAAGGTCAGTTTCCATCACTAGGTTCCTGGTCAAATGAGAGCATGCTCACCAGGCTCCCATTAAAAATTATATCTAGCTCTGCTGGGATGTTACTCAGGTCAATCTTCCAAGCAGCCATAGGGGAAAAGTCTCCTTTTGAAAGCCTTCTCCCTCCCCACACACCCTTGCTTTTTCTAAAAAGTAATTCAGCCTAATGGAACCACTTTAGGCTAAGCCGGTACCCCTGAAATTGGTTGTTAAATGTCATAAAATATAGTGTTTTCTTTATCAACATAAAATATTGAGCTGGCAGGAAAGCTGAAGTCATGAGATATTAAGGAAAGAATAATGTATTTTTCATACATGTGAAAGAGAGAGAAAGGAGAGAAAATGAGGCAGAGAGGAAGACAGGAAGAGTGAATAATAATAATAATAATAATAATAATAATAATAATAATACTTGGCATTTATATAATGTTGTATGGTTTGCAAAGTGATCTACAAATATCTCATTTTATCCTTACAATGTCCTTGGGAAGTAGTTGCTATTATCCCCATTTTACAGATAAGGAAAGAACATAGAGAGGCATATTGATGGGATCATACAGTCCCCCAAACTGGATCTAAACTCAGATCTTCCTGATTTCAGGTCTAGTACTCTCTCTGCAGTTTAACCTAGGATAATAGTATGTCCTTATTAACTATTTGTTGGTTGATTGATAATGGAAAGAAAGAAATAAAACATTAATAATTCCTTCAAACTGGCTGTTCTAAAAGCTCATTTTCCCTAAAATACATTAGATTGATTCCTACCATTTTGCCTCTACTCATGTTGCCCCCTACCTGAAATACCCTGGATTTCTCTCTTCAGTTGCCAAAATTCTCTCTTTGTGTGTGTATGTGTGAGACTCTTGGCTTAGCACCCCAAATCCTGGTCTTACACAGACTGGGTTCAATCTTGGGATCAGTTCCCCAAATTACTCTATTTTTCTTCCATCCAAAGTAGCCTCGGGGTAATTTAAGACTAGAATTTGAATATATCTTATGTCTATGTTCCCATGGTTATGGCTAAAAAGGTCCCTAGCTCCCATACAAACTATTAGGCATGTGATACCCCACAGATAATAAAGAATTTCTCCATATAGAATTCCCATATGCCCACCGATAATTAATATGAAGTTTCTTCTCCAATGAGTGCCACCTTCCTCCTATGCCTTATATATTCTCTCACATTCAAAATACTACCATATGGTTTAGCTTTCTACTGGAAGAGATTCATACAGGTTGTTAGCCAGGCACTGCCCAAAATGTTCAGATGAATTCCAACTTCACTCAGGTTTATGGTACTCTCCTGACGGTTTACACTCTCCAAGAAGGAGATTTGAATTTGAAGTTGAACCTATATGATTCAATGAAGAATGATAAATGAATGATAAGGCTTACACTATGCCAATTATAGAGCTCTGGTCTTACTCACTCCAAGTACAGAGGTCTGCCACTATGCCACCTAGGTGTTTTTTCTAGGTGTTTTTCTATTATCGTTGACACTCTATCCTTCTTTACCAGCTTTAGGGACCATGTGCTCAGTTCTGTTCTCCCCAAGAATTTAATGTGACGACGTTCTCTTTTCCCTCTAGAAGCTCACAAGAACTTCTTACCAAAGAGCTGTCGATACACAGAGAATACTCTTATATTCTCTAGAACCTCGAATCTTCTAACTTTCCAATGTCCTGAACATGATGTTGCTATAGAGGGAAATTGGAAGCTAGGTCTTCCAGAGCCCATGAAGCTTGCATGCCTGGCATCTGTTATCAGCTCCCGACCACTGGATTGGGGAGCAGCCTCTGAAACCCAAGTATGCTTCATCTTGGTTTTTCTAATCTATTTACAGCTTCCTGTGGCTCTTGTATTGAAGGTTGATTCTGTGACTAACCCCATTTTTATAGGCCTAATTCTCTCATTTATAGACTAGACCAATCAATTCATTTCCAACTAATGAAGCATAAGTAAAGTTCCAAGTAGAGGCTAATCAAATACTGACTGACTCACTTAATATGTATGTGACTTTGGACAAGTTATTTTACTGCTCCATGCCTCAGTTTCCTCATGTGTAAAATGAGGGAGCTGGGCCATATTGTCCCTGAGTTATCTTTCAATGCTAGATTCAGGATCTAGTGATGCAATGTTCCCCACTCTATAAGCTTATTAAGTTGATAAGAAACTTCCCTGATCAATCTCCAATACATATTTAAATCCTAATTTATGAACTATTTCTTAAGTAACTTCTCTAGTTAGTCCAACTGTCAATTATCTCTATCTCCTCTGAATTTCTTTAGTGATCTTTACTCTCTCATCTTATCATACAATGCTGTAGTATTCTCCAGTTTTTGTTGGGTTTATTTCTTTATTTTCTTTTCCTGTATATAATTCTCAGTAGGTGGCACAGTGGATAGAGTGTTCAGGCCTGGAGACAGGAAGACTCCTCTTCTTGAGTTCAAATCTGGTCTCAGGCACTTACTAGTTATGTGAACCTGGATAGGTCTCTTAACCCTGTTTGCTTCATCTGTCAAATGAGCTGGAGAAGGAAATGGCAAACCACTCCATTATCTTTGCAAGAAAATCCCAGGGGTTATGAAGAGTCAGACACAACTGAAAAAAGACTGACAACAATATAATTCTCATTCCTTAAGTAGCTATGTGGTCATCAAGAATAGGGATTACAGTGCCTGAGATTGCTTTTGTGTTCTCCGAGAATGTTCAGTTAAGCACACAGCAGTTAATCTTACCTTGTATCTCCCTTCCAACAGTCCTTGCCCCATCTTCATCCCCAGATACTTTTACACTTCCTACTGCTGTTTCCTCAAGACAACGCCTTGCATACCATGATGATCCCATCTAACTCACCTTCATGGCTTAGATCTCAATTCTCAGTGAGAAAAACAGTTAATAATGTAACATTTTAAGATGTTATTGAATAATGATGACTTATAATAGTTTAATGTGTTCCTCTTTCAATTCAATAAGGGTTAGTGAAGCACCTATTATGTATTTTATGCTATTGTAACAATTGAAATTCTTAAAAGGCTGTATTTCTTCATTTTAAAATAATTTATTAATGGACCATTCAAGACATCCTAAACTGGCAAGTTGATTCCCTTCATAAACCAAATGGGTGTCCAAGAGCAAAAGAGGCCAAGCTTCTCTCCTGTAACTCTTTATATGCCCCTTATGACCTCACCATTTAGTCCCTTCCTTCAGCATCCCAAGACTTCTTTGGCAAAAAGCCACTGAGGTGGTGGACTTAGAAATTTCAATGCTCATCCCAAGAGAAGCATATCTTTAGGTTCTGGGTTAAGATGGCGGCAGAGTAAGAAGCAGCTCTTAACCTCTCCTGACAGAAACACACAAAACTCTTCAAGGGGACATAAAAACAAGTCCAGATTAACGGAGGAACCCCACAACAGGGCACAGCGTGGAAGGTACGTGGAATCGGGGCATTTCCATGCTATAAAGGTGGCTCTCACTAAATCGCGGGCTGAGCAACCACCCCACCCCCACCCCCTCCACACACACCACCTATAGCACCGAAGCCAGCTAAAAAGAAATAGAGCAAGTTTGGGGCACCCATCGAGTCATTGGCAGCTCCAGGACCTGTTCCTGAGAGCAGCAAGATTTAGGACCCCAAAAAGCTAAAGAACACACACAAACTCTGAGCTCGGGAGCAGGACGCAGAGAGGGGACTCAGGGCACAGAGCGCCGGAGCAGAGCACAGGCGCTGGTGGAGGCTTGGGTGGAGGCGTGGGTGGAGGCAGACATAGCCACCAGCTAAAGCTCTGAAACCCTGAGTGGGGAACCAGTACAGATGGGCATACGACTGTGGAAGCAGCGCCCTGAGACTTGTAAAGAAAACTCGGCAGAGGATCAAACAAGGGGGTCCACCAGGGGGCTTGACCTTGGAAAAAACCAGAACTCAGACCTCAGGAGCCAAAAGACCGCGGACAGACCCTGAGCATGAGGATAAACCTGAGAAGCTGCTGGGCTAATGATGGCTACCCAGTCTCAGTAAGTTCAGAAGAAAAAAGATTAACAACAAGAAAAAAAAGTCTTTAACACTCGACAACTTTTACACAGAGAAAATCCAGACAACCAAGCAAACAGAGGAGGAGAACAAACAAGCATCCGGACCCTCCTCAAATAAGGAAAACTCCTCACAAGCTATGGAAGAGTTCAAAACTGAGATTT
>NC_058133.1:113707885-113733020 GCF_016433145.1 Gracilinanus agilis
GGGGGAGGTGAAGGGGAAAGTAGGAGCATGAATCATGTAACCATGTTAAAAATGAATATTAATAAATGTTTAAAAAAAAAAGAGAAGCATATCTTTGCTTTGACCTGGAAGACCCCAATACAATCAGCCATGGTGGACTCAGTCCTGGATGCTGGAGTTTATTGGCCTCCTCTAGTCTCTCCCGGGGATTGGGGTTTACCCTGCCCTTAATCTTTTTTATCTTTTTAAGATCTAAACAAAAAAGGGGGACCCAACCCACTTTCATAGACTAGGGGAAAATTATTATTATCTTTGTATTATCTTATTATTATCTAAGTATTATCTTGGAATCAGATTTTTTTGGGAAAGAGAGGGACTAAAGGAAGAATTCTTTTTCAAAAATATCCCAATTCAATACTAATTTTTAAAAATTATTAATTAATTTTCAAAATTAAATGTTCACATAGTCTCCCCAATGAATCATTTCAGATATAATATCTATAATTTCAGGATTGTGTAGCTATGCTTCATTGTTTTGTAACATGATTTTAAAATTGATTGATAGACACATTGACAGGGAGCTATTGGGGGCACTCCCTTTTTTGGACTAAGGGTCTTACAAATAAAATAAAATAATAGCACTTGGGGAAGACCACAGGGGATAGGGTCAGCCAACCCCGCCAGTTCAAATCATTATAACCAAGTATTCAGAGTATCAAGATGTAGCTGTCTAATTTCTGGGGATATCCTCTATTGCTGTCATCTTCTTAGGCTGTTTGGAGTCATGCTGATCCTTATGGCAGTTTCTCTGGCAGATCTGCTTTTCTCCTGGTCCAGGACAGTAGTAGCATCTTTCCCTAAATTTACTTGAAAAAAAAAAAAGATCTTAATACAAAGAATCTATGAGGATTTAACCTTTTGGATAGCTTCTCATTCCTCTCTCAGGAGGATGTGATCCTGCCAAGGATCTAATCCTATACTTAAGCACATAGATAACAACACTTTTTACAAACTGGCACTCATGTGTCTGAGCTTGATAGTAACACAAAAGAATGTTCCCAAATGGCACATATTCTTTTATAACAACAATAGATTTGGTACAAGATATACATATGACTAGGCCAATTATTTAACAATGCATTAAATAAGGCTTCCAAGTAAAATATAAATTTTCCCAAAGATAATAAAAATATATATGAAATTGTAACAAGTCCCTGATATTTATCTACTTTTCAGTGGAAATGGTTTATATCCTACAAACATGTAGTTTAGGTAGAACAATATTGCAATTACCCACCATCTGTACTAGACACTGAGGATACACAGGCAGTAAAAGGAAATAGTCTCTGCCCTCAAGGAGCTGACAGTTTACTAGGTGATTCAATGTTTTCTTTTTTAATTAAATTTTTTTCAACGAACCAAATTATGTCTTTTTCCTCTTCTACCTATCCCTACCCCTTAGAAGAAAAAGAAAATTCATGTAAAGAATATTTACCATCAGGCCAAAAAAAAAAAAATCCCATACTAGCCATTAAAAAAAAAAAAAAAGACTCAATTTACATGGAGTCCATCGCATCTCTGTCAGGTTGGTATCCTGTTTCATTATGAACTCTATCGAATCTTAGTTGATCATTGAATATACAGTAATGCAATTTTCCTTTGATTTTGGTCAAATCACTCATTTTCTCTGGGCCTCAGTTTTCTTGTCTATAAAATGAAGGCATTGTACTAGATAATCTATCTGATTCTCTAGAAACAAGAAAGTGAGTTCTAGATAGTTTGAGAAGAGAGAGTACACTCATAATGACTAAGATTAGAATAGGCTTTCTATAGGAAATAACACCTGAGTTGACTCTTGAAGGAAGCTTAAATATTCTAAGAGCTAGAGGTGAGAAGGGAATGAATTCCATTCTGTGCTAAGATTTAGGGTCACAGATCTAGGGCTGAAGGAAACCTTAGAAACTCTCTAGTTCAAACTTCACCTTATCAAAGAAATTGAGATTTCAGGAACATTTACAGTTTTAAAAGGAGTTTGGAAGTACAGAGACTTAAGCTTAAAGGAATGTGTTCCTAAATATGAGAAACAGAATGTTAGTCATCAGTGGGAAGGTAAGGGGGGGAAAGTTAATGGAGGGGCTTGTGATGCTCCTTAATATTATTACTATATATGCAGTAAAATACCCAGATCCTGCAAAATGCCACCTCTGTTCTTCAGCATAAGAAATCTCATATGATTATCCATTTGGAGCAGGAGAGGTCAAGTCTAACCTCCTTACTACTGCTACTGCTACTGCTACTGCTACTACTATTACTACTACTACTACTACTACTACTACTACTACTACTACTACTACTACTACTACTACTACTACTGTCACTACTACCATTACTATTATTATTACTACCACCACCACTACCACTACCACTACTACTTCTACTATTACTATTACTACTACTGCTACTGCAGTACTAACAATATCAATTTTAAAAATCCTTTTAATTATTATGAACTTGACAAATGACCAAAAAAACAAAAACAAAAACCCCACCATTTTCCCAAATACAGACTAGAAAAAAGACTATGAAATGCCTCATTTTACAGGTGAGAGCCCCAGAAAGGATAAATGATTTGCCCAACATCATACTGAGAATAACTGTGAAGCCAACATTGGAACCCAGTGCCTGTAGATCCAAAGCCCACGGTCTGTTCACTATCAGGCTCATCAGCCTCTAGAGATGCCATACCTCCCAAGAAGGCTATGAGAAAACCCATATTTTGGAATTTGGTCTTGATCAATGATACGTGTAAAACCCAGTGGAATTGTGCATTGACTAAGGGGGGGCGGGGAGTGGAAGGGATGGGGGGAGGGAAAGAACATGAAATATGTAACTAGGAGAAAATATTCAAAATAAAAAAAAATGGAAAATAAAAGAAAATAAAAAAAAGAAAACCCATATTTTGCTTTGTTTTCCCCCTTCTACTTGATAGCTGGTATGTCATCTTCCTTTAGTGATTTACTTTCATAATAGGAAGAACTCATTATTTCCCCTGAGTTCCATGGCCTACCAATAGAATCCTAGAATCCTTCTGCTTGGAGGATTGTTTCCAAATAATTTCAGCTCTCTCGTCCCTCCTTTGCCTTTTCGACATATTGCCCTCTTGGGCCTCTGGCAGCCCCTTACCTGTGAGCTGGTGACAGACAGAAAGGCTAGAAACAAGATATTTTAGCTCACTTTTTATTTGAACTGAAACCTAGTTGGTCCTGAATGAAGATGAGACCCAGAGTTTTTGCTTACTTCTTGAAAACCTACTCCCTGCTACCGAGGCAACAGAGGGACCATTACTTTTCATCCAGGATTTTTGTTTGTTTAGCTAAAGGGTTTGAGTGGGCTAGGGGAGAAAACAACATTTCTTAATCATTCCTCTGTTTCCAAAGCTTCCCACTCTGCAGAACATGTTGTAACTGCAACCTACTTCATGCATTTCCCACAAAAGGAGATGATGATTAAACACTGGGGAGATTTCTGCCACCTTTGTTTCCTCCAGGGAAGCTTCATTTTCTTCTCAAGGAAGGATTGTTTGGGGCCAGCTCTCTTCCCCTGTCTTTTCCTAATGGAAGTCAAACTACCCCGTCTACTCGTTTCCCCAAATACCCCAGTTAGAGTTCCTCCAACCTCTCCGTGGACTAAATATCCCCAATTTAATTTTGCTGACAGCACCAGAAGACACAACCTGTAACAAAAATATAAAATAGACTAGGGGAGAGGGAAATTGCCATCAGTTCACATGTGTGCAATTGAAGACTTCAAGTGAGGAGAAGTTTGCTGCTGCAGGAGGGCATGATTTTTCTTCAGGGTTCGATTGTCAACCAGGTTCCAGAATTGCAGAGCCCAAGAGCCACGTCCCACCCAAGGAGGGAGATCACTGGCTGTTGAGTGTCTTGCCAAGGTTTCATAATTGTGATGAGAATTCAATAATTTCATTGCAAAAAGCAAAGGCTATTTTGGGAGGCCCTCCTCCTCTTTCCACTCTCTGCCCCCCTCTCCCTAAACATCCCACCTCGGTTTTTGCTGATCAGGGCTCATTGTTCTCAGAGCTTACTGTAACTATGGCTTTCATTATTCAAAGTGCTTCTTAACATATTCCTTTTTGTCATTTCATTCAAGGCTTGTCTTTGGAAAGTGGAACACAACCTACAGTCTCACTGTGGGCCCATTGTGAAGAGGCCTGACACTTTCAGTCACTTGAACACAGACTAATAATAATTGCTTGGGGGCCTTGGCATATGTACCCAGTGTGTGCTAGGGGAGCTCTTCAAATTCCCAAGAACTGGGGCCAATAAAGATACACAAGCCAGAAGTCCAAAGAGATGGGTCTCAACAAAGGGAGTCATTTATTTTGCCTGGAAAAAGGGACCTGCTTTCTGAGCATGAGTGAATCCAAATTGCAATAGTCAATTGAACCCCCCCCCCCCAAATCCATTTTACAAAGAAGTTGTCTTTTTTAATATAGACAGAAGAGCTGGTAAGTAAACTGCATTTTTTCATTCTTTGCTGCTGAATTATAATGGCATCATTTACTATTGATTGAACAGAGATCTTTTATTCCTTGATAATCCTGAGGTGAGAAAGACGTTTCTTCTTGGTGTAGTTCAGTCATGTTTGACCCTTTGTGACCCTGTGGATCATAGTACGCCAATATTATCCATGGAGTTTTCTTGGCAAAAATAGTAGAATGGTTCACTGTTTCCTTCTCCAGTAGAAGAAGGCAAATAGAGGTTAAGTGACTTGCCCAGGGTCACAAAGCTGAATTTGAAGGTGGGGTTTTCCTGACTCTAGGCTAAGTCATCTAGCTGCCTTTAAGGAGAAAAAGATCTCTTCTTCTTCTAATCTCATAGCCTTGTATAGTCTTATGTACCTGTCATATTGATGTGTGTTCATTTATTTGTGGTCTCAAAGGATCACCCCCATTAAAGCAAAACCCCCTTGAGGGGTTAAACTGTATCTTATTTACTTTCCCCAGAGCCTAGCACAATGATATCTGCCAATAGGGGGCTCCAGGAAAAAAAAAGTTTATTGAATAAATGAATGAACTTTGTCCTTGTTCACTGTGTGAAAAAAAATTTAACAATCTCTGGAAGAGAGAGTATGAAGTTATCCTTTCCATGGCAGCAACAAGCACGGGAAAAGGCCTGGATTCAGAGGAGTGGGGATTTGGAGAGGACCTGGGACCAAAGCTTAGTTTTGTCACTTACTATGTGCCTTTGGCACACTGTTTAACACGTGACTCCACCTCCCTAGGACTCAGCCTCTTTGCCTGTAAAGTGGGAGTGGGATGGTTTAGATGACCTCTAAGGTCATTTCCTGCTCTAAATACAACATCCTATGATCTTGTGCCTTCTAATTCCTAGTATATCACTGAAAACAATTAGCCAGGGAAATCTTATTAACCCAACTAAGTCAAGGTCTTAGGGACAGCAGGACATAGTAGCATAATGGACTGGGAAGAAGACAGAAGTTCAAATCTCTCCTCATATTCTTATTAACAGCAACTTATTTCTCTAAATCCCAATTTCCTCATCTAGAAAAAACATCAGGAAAACATTCTACATATAAAATAGAGAAGAAAAGATACACTCAAAATTACGTAATTAAGAAATTTGTATACTTAAAGCACAGCCACATAAAAGAATCATTTGAGTAAGCATTAGTTCGCTGTCATTTATTCATCCTTTTTTAGCTATAAAATAGTGCTCTATCCTAAGTAGGAAATAGAGATTTAGACCAGAGAGAACAAGGTCAGAGACTGAGACCCAGGGTAAAAGAATATGAACCTCTTAATGGCCGATTCAGTCCAAGATTTCTGAGTCAACAAGTCTTTTTTCAACAAGTCTATTGTTCTGGAATGTGGACTGTACCTTCAACAATAAAGGAAATTATGAAGAGCCTTAAATATTGTGAAATTTTGAATATATATAGTATCCCCCAAGTCTTAGTATAAAACTGTAGTAAGACTTGGGGGATACCCTGTATAAGTAGCAGATCCCAAGTCTTCTGCCTGAAAATTCAGTAGTCTTGGTTTTTAGTTATATACTTAACAAGCATTCATCAGAGCTAGTCTTGTGCCTAACACTGTCCTAGGCACTATGGGCATTACAAAACACAGTGCAATAAGACAGACACTTATTGAATGCCCCCTTTGTGCGGAGTACTGAGCCAGGTATGGGGAGATAGTTTGTTTTTAATTTTTTTTTGTTCCTCAAAAATAGATTTTTTTGGTGATATCCTTTGTTTTTACATTGTCTTTATTTCCCCTGTATCCTTTTCTCTTTTCCTTTTTTGAGAGCCAACCTTTATAACAAATAAAATAAAATAAATAAATGAATTTTGTAATAACAATTTTATAACAAAAAAATTTTTGTAATAACTGAATGAATGAAAAAAGAAAATAAAATGAAGCCCAGGGTAAAAATCAGCAAAATCAGTTATTAGCAATCATAGAACAAAAAATCTGATCTTATATGCAATGTTCCAAATCTACCTAGGGCAGAGACCTATTTAAAAGCCAAAAGAGGATGAATAAATGACAGTGACCTCTTGCTTACTCAAATGATTCTTTTATGCTTCTGTGCTTTAAGTACATAAATATACACAGTGGAAAGAACACTGAGTCTGGTGTCAGAAAGAATTAAGACTAAATCCATCCTCAGCTATGTAACCTCTTAACCAAGTCACTTAACCTCTGACTGCCTCAGTTTCTTCATTTGTAAAATGAGGTTGTGAGAGTAAAATGAGATAATATCTAGAAAATGCCTTTCAAACCTTAAAATGCTATACAGCAAATGGGCTCTTGTTATTTAATAAAGTCTCTGTCTTTAAAGTACTTCTCTTATGATTATTTAGTCTTTCATTCTGATCCCTCCCCCAACATGCACACATTCTCTTCCCAAGTATATATTTTGAGGAAATCAAGAAAGATGCTTTCTCTTCAGAAATCCTTTATCCCACATACTGCCTGACCTCTCCTCCTATACTTGCATTGTTTCCCTCTTCCTTAGAAGCAACCAAGCTGCCAGTTAAGCATCCTTTGTTCTAGTCAGATTAGAAAAAAAAAGGTTAAATTAAAGCAGCCTCCATCTTTTTATCCTCTCATAGGGGAAGGAAAGGAGATAGGAATGTTCCTTCATCTACCTCTCTCCCAGTGTTTCCCAAGTCTCTGTTTCTGTTTCTCTGACCTCTTGGGGCTCTCTTTACTGAGTTATTTGTGTCTCCTTTGTTCCCTTTCCTTTTGGGGGGGAGACATCAGCAAAGAGCTGGGGATGCCTCAGCTGCCTGCTACCTTTGGAGCCAGGACCAAAGGACAATAAATCCTCAATGTAAACATCATCTTTCAATCGCTTGCAGATCATTTCTTTCTCCCTGCAATTTTCTCAGAAGTGAGCCCACAGTCAGGAAGCCTCTTTGCTTGGCTTTTATAGCAACCTTTGTTTTTTTTATTTATTTATCTTTTTTCCCACTCCTAAGCTGTAGTTTAAAAGAACAGGAGGAATTTGCTGAAGGAAGGGAGAAATTTTAGGAGCTCGACATTCTAATTAACTTTGTCAGTGATTAACTTTGTCATTGGTCTTTAATGAATGAAGGGGACACTCTTAAAGATTAATGCAGGTTATTGAAAATTATCGTGGGCCAAGACCTACACGCTTGAATGACTTCTTCCCCTTTCTTTTCCTCCCTCCTATCCAAACATTTTTGAGCTAAATATCTGGAAATAATACTAGCAAATATGGTTCATTCCTGAAACACCTACAGAACATAAGTACAAGTTATTGTAGCACAAACTGTGTTCATAATAATAACCCAAATCTATAGAGCACTTATATATATATATATATATATACATATATATTGTAGCATTCATTTCTTACAGCCAACCTTGTGCGGTAGGTGGTGTGGGTATTGTTATTCCAATTTTGTAGATGAGAAAATGGAATCTCAGACAAATTAAGTGACTTCCTCAAGGACACACAATGAATGGCACTGAGATTTTTAGGTTCTATATCTTTTTGTCCTACCATAGATGTATCCTAGACCAATGATGAGCAAACTTTTTAAAGAGGGGTTCAAAGAAAAGGAAATGCTCATCTGTCCGTCTGTTTCTAAGGCAACTTTTTTGATTTTCATTGTATTGTATCCTACTCCTTGTATTCGTCAGATTAGGAATAATGTAGCATGACTAGATAGAACATTTCAGGGGGCCACATCTGGCCCGCAGGCTATAGTTTGCCCATCACTGTCCTAGACCCATGTGCTCTGGCATGCAACACCAGGGAGCCATTAACAGTAGTGAGACCACTGAGAAAAATTTTCCCAAGGAAGACTACTTGGAAACTAGATTGAAGGCTACAATGGAGAAGAGGACGTTGGACAAGTGTTCTGTAAACAGGGAAGACTTTTAGGAACAGGTACAAAGCAGGAATGGAGAGCATCCATTTGGAGACTCATAATTATGCCAGTTTGGATGAACTGGAGATGTGGTAAGGGATGATGAGATGAGAAAGATGGAAGCAGGCCAGTTGAGGGAGGAGCTAGAATGGCAAACTGTGAAAGTTAGGTTATAATTGATAAACAAGAGGAACCTTTGAAGTAAACAAAACTCAGAAAAGAGGACCATGACATGTGTAATACTATATAAACACATACTTAAATAGATATAACACATGTCATCTATATCCATATATAGGATGTATATGTGTGTATGTGTGCATGTATCTAAATACAGAACAGCCTCCAAACTGGTTTCTTCTCCTCAAAAGTCTCTTCCTCCAAACCATTATATATAGATCTATCTATATGTATTATAGAAACACCCATACTCATACATAATGGATTAAGAGGGGAAAGATCAGAGGTGGAGACGGTTTTAGATGTGTTAGAGTTATCCCATACATGAGGTGAAGACCTTTAAATTGCTCTTTCCATCTCCAATCTTGCCTCACTCAATCATTTTTGACATATCTAGATCTATATGAACATATACACAGTTATACATATGCATATCCACATATAATAGTTTGGAGGAGGAAAGACTGAAAGTTAAGAGACCAGTGTTGGGGCTGTTGGCATTATATAGGCTGAGGAATACCCAGTCTGAGGTGGTGGCCATAGACCTGTTGAGGAAAGGCTGAATATGAAGGACATTGGGAAGTAGGATCTGTTGAACCTGGTGACCGACTGGATTTGACAAAGTTAAATCACAGTCTTCAAAAGAAGAGAGTAGGTCCTGGGTATTTCAGGGTGTGGAGTGTAGGGTACACAGACTCCATTAAGCATTGATGTCTTTTCCATGACAAAATGTTCTAAGATCCCCATGGAGATTTTACTGTTCCTTCTGCACAGTCTTGGTGAAAAAAAAAACCACTTCCTCTAGTGGTTCCCAAACTTTTTTGGTCTACTGCCCCCTTTCCAGAAAAAATATTACTTAGCCCCCTGGAAATTGATTTTTTTTTTAAATTTAATAGCAATTAATAGGAAAGATGGAAAATTAGGAAAGATTGCTGCAGCACCCACCAGGGGGCGGTAGCACCCACTTTGGAAATCACTGCTCTACACCCTTCCCCCTTCAGATTTCTATCTTACTCCCTCCCTTTTATACCTATACCCAATCTCAGTCAAAGTTAAGACAGTGCCTGGATTTCTGCTTAGTCTGCAATGACCTTGTTAAGGCTGATTTGTCTGAGTGGGTTTGGGACAAATCTTGCAAAGTAAAGCAGAGTTTAGCATCTAATAAATGGATGCATAGCTATCACAATTTCTCAGTGGATTTTGGGATAATCTAATAAATATTATGCAAAGGTTGGGGTCAGAGTGAGATGGATACTCTCAGCTAACAGACTGTAAACATTCACACAATGAAACTGGAGACTGTAAATGAAGCTCTAATGGTCTTCATCTGTTATAGCTACACTCCTCTCATCTAATGCTTGCATTTTGCAGCACTGAAGTTCAAGACAACTTTTCAGATTTATGAGCAGTAAGGAGCAAATGGAGAAGATCATTCATGAAAACAGGAGGATTTTCCAATTAGCAACAACATTCATCTTAACACACTCTCCTCTGAATCCCTAAGGCAGAGTTTTCCAGAAATGTTAGAGTCAATATACAAATGTAATTATTGATTTTACCTTTTATGGTAACACGCTATGAGATAAAATCAGAGAATTTTAGAATATTCAAGCTGGAAAGGATCTCAGAAAATATCAACCAGTTCTAGTAGTCCAACCATCTCATTTTATAGCTGAGTACTCTGTGTCCTAGAGAGTTAAAGAGACTTGTCTAAGGTCACACCAGTTAGTGACAGAGCATCTCCTATATGGAACCAGGCAACAACATTCTGTTTCCTCCTTCCAGAGCAAATGGTAATTGGTCAGCATCTTAGCAATTCCTGTCTTGTTTACTTGTATTCTCAGGAGGTTCTTTGCAACACCCAGCTAAAGGAAGGCTTATAAATATTAGGTAATAAGAAGTGCTTCTATCACAGATGAAGCAGTCACCAATTTATAAGAGATCAAAGTGAGGGGTATATGTAAGAGAAGGGGAGAAACTCCTGAAAGAAAAGTCCTACAGGCAGAAGTATGTCGGTCTATGATTCAGATTAATTATTCTGATTTGTTAATCATATAATTCATTCCTATATCAAATGATATTATTCTGAAGCAACTTAGCATAGTGTCTGGCTTATAGTAAGCACCATATAAATGCCAATTATTATTGTTATTATTATACTCAGGGTAAACAGTCATGGGGAATATGCACAAAACATAACTCTTATTTCTAGATAGGTGATATGACTCTGATCTTAATGTCACTCATACAACTGCAATGTTAGAATATTCTTTGTGTTTCATTAAAAAAAAATCAATTAGGCAAACCACCGTTTGGCTCAAATGATGGTTTTATTTTTCTGGGTGGCTTAGAAAACCAAGAGGCATATGCAGGCTGGGTTTCCAGACAGCTGGGCTTTAGGTACAAATGGTTGTTTTTGCATTTTTATATTTTGGGCACAAAAGCTTTTGGAAAGATGGAAACCTGAGTGCCAAACTAACAGAAGTTTGAGTTAAAGCTCCCCCCCTCCCCCCCAACTCATTTTTCCAGGAAACACATGGTTAGTATCTGCACAAGTCAAGGGGAATGAACCCAGTTAAGACAATGGTTTGGATGATTGCAGCCCCAGTTTCTGCTACTGAGGAAAAGGAAGGTGGTCCGACCTGAATTCTCCTGATTGGTTGTTGGCAAGGATCAGACTCACTGGGCATTTTGTTCACCCCTCCTCTGAGCTGTGCTTGTAGAGCCAGTACCCAGGAGTCATTGTTCAGTGGAAATCATCCGCTGCTGACATGTCCCTGTCATGGCAATGATAGCGCCATCAACCAGGGACATTAAACAGAGCTGATAGTCACGTGCAGCTGTGTATGCTGCTGTCAAAGCTGGTAGTTAATCAGTGGCACAGGGACAGCAAAGGAATGGTCAAGTTAGACTTTGGAACTAGGTCACTGTAAATAGCCATGTATTTAGTTTAGTTTTTTTTTTTTTTTTAAATTGCCATCGGGGCCCCTAGATGGTGGAGAGGAGTGGGGGCAATGAAGGCACCAGACTTGGAAGGAAAAAATAAAACAAACAAATGAAATGACTGAATCTTCCTAAGTCTGATTATCAACAAGTAAACTGGACAATTATCCTCTTAAAGTAGTTTTAGAAAAACGACAAATTTTTGTAGACATTCAGGGAATACACACATACACACACACACACACACATCTCTATGTACACAAATATAGACATATGCCTTCATTCACTTGTTGTAAATAATTTGCCTTCCCTGATAGTGAATGACACACATCAAAGCACATTTCACCATAGGAAAAGGCTGAAGCTCTTGCATTTGTTTCAATGAAGAGAATATATATACACCCTTACCTTCTGTCTTAGAATTGATATTAAATATTGATTCTAAAGCAGATGAATGGTAAGGGTGAGGCAATTGGGGTTAAGTGATTGGCCCACCAGGGAAGTGGATAAGTCCACACTCTATCCACTATGCCATATAGCTGCCCCCAAAACATTGTATTTCTAAGTATGTTTTCTATTAATCAACAGGTTCATAGAGAATGCCTACAATATATTCAGCACTATACTATGCAGTGGAAGGAGGATAATACAGGGGAAATATAACACATGATTCTTGTCCTCAAGGTACTTTACAATCCAGTTGAAGATAAACAAATGAGGAAATAAGGACTGTGAAATAATAATTGGTCTCCTTGGTATTCCTCCTATCAGACCCTCCATCTCTCAACTTTTTGCATTTGCATTGGCTGTTGCCCATGCCTGAAACTTTTGTCCCCTTGCCTCCTGGCTTCTTTGGCATCCTTCAAGTCCCATCTAAAATTGCACCTTTTGAAAGAAGCCTTTTCTAAACCTCTTTAATTCTAGTGCCCTCCTTCTGTTGATTATTTCTAATTTATCCTATCTTTATCTTGTTTGTGCATTGCTATTCTCATACTGCCTGCTGCACTGGATTGTGAGCTCCTTGAGAACAAGTGATTTCTTTTGTCCTTCTTCATATTCTCAATGTTTAGCCCAGTACCTGGTACATAGGAGGCTCTTAATAAATGCATATTGACTAATGCCTAAATGGTTTTAAGGTTTGTAGAGCACTTTATAAAATCTATCCCTTTCAGGATGTCACAACAATCCTATGATAGATTGGCCCCCTAGACAGTGTTATCTCTATTTTTCAGATGGGGAAACTGAGACTGAATAAGATTAATTTTTCTTAGTCATGCAGGTAATAAGTGCCTTAGCAAGGATTTGAACCTAGGTCTTCCTGAATCCAAGGTTTGTAGACTATCCATTGCTCTTCATTATCCAAAATTCAATGCTAGCTTGTGTCAAGATCTCTTTATCTTCTCTGATAATCTGATAAGGATAGTTTAGTTGATAAGGAAATTAGGACTGGACTAGGGAGTTGTCTTTTACCTCATGCTTCCAGCTCTGGCTCCAGGAGCATGGAGTTTATTATATATATATCTCAAGACTCATTTCACACAAAAGAACACCCCTGAAACTTTGCAGATGCACAGAAGTTACAAATTATGTCACATCAAAACACAAAACATTGGCTTCAGAATAGACCAAGGCCAAGGCTGAATTTTGACTGGTTCTTATCAGAAAGCCAAGTTGGGAGTATTTTTCTCAGGGTTGAATTGCCCCTTGCTAAAGTTTTGGCCTTGGCTGTAGCTGCATTCCTGGGCAAAGGGGAACAGTATTAACCCTTTAAATTCAGGTTTGTTAGGAACTTAAAGCTTTTCAATAAGGTCACAATACTTTTCATCAAGAAATCACAAGGATCACAAAAGGGGTCAAAAGAGGAGTCTCAGACTTTTATCTATTCTCTTATTGGCTGCCCACAAGCTTGTGTCATGCATACTCTTTGTGATGCAGTTGTCAAAAGGAGGAAATAAATAAGAACTGAGATATGTAGGGATGATTATCTAAAAGTGGTGACATTTGAACTGGGTCTTGAGCATATTTGACTGCCTGAGAGCAGAGGGTAGAAACTTTAGGTAGAAGAACTGCGTATGCAAAACCATGACAGAAGGAAAATGGAAAGTATGTGAATACAGTATGTCTGGAATTGATGGTTTGAGTGGGAACATATGAGCTCATGTTGGAAAATTTGGTTTGGTCTATATTACAAAGAGCCCTAAAAGACTGAAAATTTGACTATGTTCCACTCGAATGGGGAACATTTAAAAAATTTTGAAGGCACATATTGTTAAGTGTATGAATGAATTCAAACAGGTATTTATTTAGCACCTAGGTGCTGTTGTGAGGAAGATTAGGTAGTAATTAATTAAGAATTAAGGTTCATCTAGCAGGAGCTGGAGAATTCCAAGATGGAATGAAGGAACAGGAAGGAGTGCTTGTGCCCTGAGAGAGACTCCATTATGGGTTGGCACAAACTGGGGCTAGTCCTGGGAGATCTCAGAGTAAAGGACACCATGCTTCCTGATTTCCCTGAGATCCTGTGTGTTGGTGGCATCTAGCAAAGAGGACAAGAACAACAGAGCAGCACCAAGGAAAGAGGAGAAGTTTAGGATCTGGTGGACAGAATCTCAAGCACACCCTCTCTACTTGGATACCTTGGTTTTTGACATCCAGAGGTCATCGGTGGATTTCTGTGAGAAACCCCAAAGCCACCCTCAGCCCTTAAGCTGTGCTGATCAAGCCTGGCAGGAACCAGGTTTGATGCAGGCTCCCAGTGATTCCATTACTGCTCCTTTGGGCTCTGCCTGCTAGATCACTAAGATTAGAGTAGAGAAGTCCTCCCCTTGCCCTGTGGTTTTGTCATTAGTTTGTTTTTTTTTTTTTTTTTTTACTTTTTTTTTTTTAAACCCTTAACTTCTATGTATTGACTTCTTGGTGGAAGAGTGGTAAGGGTGGGCAATGGGGGTCAAGTGACTTGCCCAGGGTCACACAGCTGGGAAGTGTGTGAGGACAGATTTGAACCTAGGACCTCCCGTCTCTAGGCCTGACACTCAATCCACTGAGCTACCCAGCTGCCCCTTGTCATTAGTTTTTAAGTATAGAAATCCCTTTCCCACCTTTTAGTTAAACATAATTAAATCTATTAAACCCTTTTAACTTACATGCTTGTTTCTAGACTCTGGCCTAGGGAAAGCTGGGTGACAATTAAGACCAACTGCCATTCCTGTGCTAATCCAGTGAACTCTGGTCTTCCCATCCTGGTCCAGTCTCTCCAACCCAGTGTGTGTACCCACAACTATTTAGATTTATTGTAACATCCCTGGTGTCCTCCATTATCTATTTTCACAGTGCTTATGTCATTAAGCAACATGACAGGGTAGATAAAGAAGTAGCTTTGGAGTCAAGAAGATCTGGTTTCAAATCCTGCCTCTCACATGTAACAGCCATATAGTCATGGAAAACTTCATTTCACCTCTCAGTGGTCCAAGTAATTCTCGATGCTCTGTTCAATTTTTTCACAATTCTGATAAAAATGAAAATCATTGGCAAGAGCAAACATTTCAGTATTGCAATAGACAGTTGTACGACTTGATTCTGAGAGGGGAATTGACTATGAATGATCTCACCTTTGGAGCCAGTCTCAAGTGGCTGCAATCTGGGGTACAAGGCTACTTGACCACAAAGTCTTTTGTCAGCATGGAGAGATGAGAATTTCCATAGCTCTGGCAGAAAGAGAAGATGGAAGTACATGAGGCTGCAGATGGGTTAGTCTGGCTCTTTGGTCTTCTTCCTTGTATCTGAGTTTTATAACAGCATTCAAACAGAACAAGCAATCATACTGAAGGTAAATATGTTAGGTTTTTTTTCCTTATAAAAATATACACATGGCTATCCACAAGATATTTTTGGCATACATACTAAAAAAGACTTTGACTATATCATGGTATTTTTACACACCATGATGATAAGCAGGTACTTATGGGACACAATGACAAGGTTAAAATGTACTTATATCTCTGACACTTAATATGACTAAAAATTACATACAAGTTGCCCATAAGCATTAGTGGAAGGAGTTCCTAACTTCGTTGAATTCACAGATCCCTGGAGACCCTGAATAAAAATTGTACAAAGCACTGTGTAGGGATTAATGAGATGAAGGAGACATCAAAGACCGTTAGGATTATTTGAATGCATTGTTTTAGGCACATTCTGACAGCAGTACCTACTTACTCAGGATGTAGTGGAGTGGAAAGGATGGAAGGATGCCTTTGTCTCTCTCTGTTTTTGACATCAGCCACATCTTGGCTGCATCTTAAAATATCACTTTAGAGGACAAGCCTCTGCTACCTTGGGTTTACAGACTCTCACACGAAATAAAAACAATTCAAGATTCTGGTGGAAAAAAAAGATTTTCCAGCATTGTTCATCACCTCAGTCAGTCAGAAGTATTTATTGAGTGTATAAGCCTCTACCGGGCCCTGTGGGGAGATTGAGAGAAAGGAAGAAGCTTGCTCTCTGACCCTCTAAAAGTTTACCACCTTACAAAGGCCGCCATCCTAAGGATTGGTGTGGTAAATGTTGCTTTGTATCCGGGATGGACTAAAATTAACAAGTGGGTAGAGTGCTCTTTGGGACTGGGGAGATTCTGCTTTACTTTTGTATAATCATTGACCTTTCTTTACTCAGTCAGATAATAGTCTTGCTTTCCTTCTCAAAGTTTCCCTCTCTTCCCCCAGGGGATCAGGACTTGATATTAGTCATATTTCCCAATTTCATGTGAAATTGGTCTGAGGCCGAGAATCACTTTTAGTGCAGCTGGTGTTGCAGTTTGGTTTATAGCCCTCACTTTGCGCCTCTCCAGCTTGGGTAGACCTCGGAGATTATTGTACATTTTAGTTCAGTTTCATCATTCCTATATATTGCAGTTCCAGGGAATATTGCTTTTTTAAGCCCACAAACTTTTATTACTCTATCCAAAGATGAGGATAAAGTTTTGAAATTTATCACCTAACCTGCTGCCATGAAGTATAGTCACATCCACAAGCATGCAGTAGAACATATCAAAATGCATGTAAATATACTAATCAGTCACTCATCTCTGTGTCTATATAAGCAAATGGAATTTGGAGGAAACAGAAGGTTCTGCCTAGGTGAACATGACAAGATCCCTTTTTAACAAAGAAAACATTTTGTAGACACTATCCACATCTTTTTTTTCATATTTTATACATGAAGCTTTTTGTATGAACAACTCCATCCAAATGTGTTCTTTCTTTTGCAAGTAATGGGTAGAAACGGTTTTATAATTTGAAAAAAAAAAACACTTCTAGGACATTGTTAAAACATTATAGATGCTGTTAAGACTTTCCCATATAAAATGATGATAACAATAAAAGTACTTGTAGCAAACATATGGTTGATTTCAAATGCCACCTTATGAAATGATCTGGCAAGATGGTAACCTGTCAATTGCTTTGTTTTGAAAATACTTGCTTGGATTTGAGTATGATTAGCTTTTATTAACACAGATAGATGTGTTTCAGTGACAGCCTTTGAAATCAGAAATGTCATTGTCGGGGGTGGAAATCCCAGCAAGGAAACGTAATTAAAGAAGATCTGAACTGAAATTCAGGACAGACCTGAGTTCAAATCCCAGATTTGGTGTTGCATATATGACAATGGTAGCTGGACACTTACAAAGCATTTACTTAAAAAAAAGACACTTTACAAATCCATATTAGATTGCTTATTCCGTGAGCGATGGGGAAGGAGGAAGGGAATTTGGGAATCAAAATTTGGCCTCACAGAATTCCTAGCTGTGTGTGACTCCACTCTGGGCAAGCCACTTAACTCACATTGCCTGGTCCTTACTGCTCTTCTGCCTTGGAATACAGAGTATTGATTCTAAGACAAGAGGTAAAGGTTTAAAAAAATAAAATAAAAAAGAATTTTGGAATAAACATTTTTAAAGGTCAAAAAAATTATATGCTGTTGGGGGGAAATAAAATATCGAATGTTAAAAATGAGCATTTTATGTCTATGATATCCCTTTTGACTTCTCTACAACCTTGTGAAGCAGATACTACAAGCATAACTCCCCATTTTGCAGATAAGGAGCCTAAAACTGAGCAAAAGTAAATAACTCCACATTACATCTCATACACTGATTCACTATATCATGTTGTCTATGTGACTATAATCTGAACAGGATGTGACTTTTTGGACTTATACCCTTCCTGGTCACTAGGTCAGAATACTTAAGACTTCATTCAGGGTTACAAAACCTATCAGCATCACAATGATAGGCAGTGCTAGTCTCACCTACTACCACTGATTCAGGTCTGACTTACAGGACAAGAATTAAATCAGTCATTTTCTAAGGTCCTCCAGGGCCAGTTCAGAAAGCCATTTGTGACATAATTGTCTTTCAGAGGGAATAGGAAAGAAAAAGCAGAAGGAGAAGCTAAAAGAGAAAAGGAAATGGATAGAAATAGGTATCAGTCTGCTGTATAACAGTTTTGTTGTTACAAGAGAGAATTCAATGTAAGAGTCAAGTTAAGGAGAAATGACTGTGATATTTTCATTAAAAAATATGAAACTGGGGGCAGCTGGGTAGCTCAGTGGATTGAGAGTCATGCCTAGAGACAGAAGGTCCTAGGTTCAAATCTGGCCTCAGACACTTCCCAGCTGTGTGACCTTGGGCAAGTCACTTGACCCCCATTGCCTAGCCCTTACCACTCTTCTTTCTGCCTTGGAGCAGTATTGACTCCAAGACTGAAGGTAAGGGTTTAAAACAAACAAACAAATAAATGAAACAAATGTTATACTCTTTTAAAACTTGGAATCTTGATCCAAGTGCACTTAAGAAGAGTTTAAGTGTGTTTTAATGTTGAATATACTGACAGAAGCAGATATTTTACCCAATTATTTCTAATTAACCATCTTCTTTTGTTATAAAGGAAGGCTCAAGAGTTTATGGTTGGGGGAGTATATCTGGGAAATGAAATGTGAAATAATTTATTTAAATGGATATAGAAAAAATGCAATACAAAGCAATGCACATTTCCCACATTTAACCACCAAAATCAAATCTAAAAGATGGCATAAAGCATGCTAAGAGAAAAGATAGATTGTTGGCCTTGGAAACAGTAAGAACTGAGTACAAATCCCAAGTCTGATACTAGTTATATTACCAACTCAACAAGTCCAAAACATAATTACCTTTCTTCCCAAACTCGTCCCACCCAAGTTGGCAATCTCAGAGTCATACTCAACTCCTCCACATATCTAATCAATTATCAAGTGTTGTCTAACTTCCACAGCATCCCTCCCATCTGTTTGTCTCCTCTCTATTTACATGGTATTTAATTTGTCTCCAAGATTAATTTTAATTATTAAACCTCTAATTGAGATCTTCAATCTCTCTCAAATGAACTTCTATTGCATTAGTCTCAGTGGGTCTTCCTAGTTCTGACCCTCATAAATTCTTGAATATTGTAAAGAATCAAATGGGTTAAAAAAAAAGTTACAAAACTTTAAACACTCTACAAATGGCAGTTATTATTATTATTATTATTATTATTATTATTATTATTAATCCCCTAATTACACTTCTGAGTTCCAGTCTCTACCCAATCCATCTTCCATACCTGCCAAATTAATCTAAGAACAGGTCTGAACATATAGTGCTTCATCTTTTAATGCTAAAAGATAAAACAGACCCTTCAGTCCGACATTTAAAACTCTCTATAATTTGGTTCCAGATTTATTTCATATTATTTCTTTTCACATACTCTCTAACTAGCCACACTAGATTACTAGCTAATGTCAATACACAGCAACCATGTCTTTCCCCCACATCTTCAAAAGAGGAGTTTTCCTCCTCCATACATCTATGCAATATAACTTCCCTCCTCCTCACATTTACTTACCAAAATCTTCATCTTCCTTCAAGGCTCATCTTAAGCACCAAATCCTCCATAAAGACTCCCTAAATCTCTCCATAGTGAATCAGATAATGGCTTTTAAGATTGTAGTAAGTGTCTTCTAAAGACAGATATGGCAGGAACAGATTGGAAATTTTAAAAATCTTGACCCAATAAAATAAAATTTCATTTGATCATTTGATCAAAATGAACAAGAAAAATGTAATGTATGCAAAATGGACCTTTTGGGCTTCTGCGTAGAGCCAAAAGGTCAACTATATGAAATAGAAAAGATCCAGATGGGCATTAAGTCTAAGTGATAAATAAACTAATAATATAAATCAGCTACTGAAAAAGATACTCCAGGTGCATTAATATAAGAGGTAAGTCACATCATACTGGCCAAACCACATGAAGTTACTGTTTTCGATTTGGGCCTTACACTTTTTTTAAAAGGGTGGGGGGACATTGCCAAAATGAAGTACTTTACAGCATCAGTAATTATTGGGGGAGGTAGTAGATTAAGTGGATTAAGGGGTATGTGGAGAAAACTAGACATAAACATACATAAACATATTACTAAGCATAATTAAAGGAAATGAAGAGTGTTGGTTTAGTCTACAGCAGTGATGGGCAAACTTTTTAAAAGAGGGGGCCAAAGGAAAGGAAAAGCTCATCTGTCAGTCTGTTTCTAAGGCAACACTTTTGAAGTTTCATTTTATTGTATCCTACTCATTGTATTTGTCAGATTAGGAATAATGTCCTGCTGCCAGATAGAAAATATCAGGGGACCCATCACTGGTCTAGAGAAAAAAGAGGTGTAAGTACTAAACATATTCTTAAGGAGTTCTAGAAAGTAAAATCACAAAGGGAACTCACCAACAATACTCATAAGAGATACTTTATCAAATGCTTTGCTAAAATCTAGGTCATCTATGTATCATTTTTATGATCTGCTAGTTAAGTATTTATGTCAGGGGACAAAAGAAGATACAGAGTAATGAACACAAGAATATGGAATGATTCTGTAAAAATAGGAAATATTAAAGATAAGAATGAGGCAAGGCTAGTGAAGGAGGCTAAGGAGAACAAACAATAGTTTTCTAGCTACTGTATTGTGTTGTAGCTAAGTATTGAGTGAAAGGAGAATCAAAGAATGGTGAAGATGACAGTTCTGTAGTGGATGTGACAATAATAACTGACAATAAAGAGAACCAGGAGTGCTGAGTTCTTAATGTGCTTTTCTTTTTGCTCTATCAAAGATAATGAACTTTACTAGAAACGAATGGGGACATGGTTAATAGGGAGTTAATATGTTATAGACTATCATAAGGATTAAATGAATTAATAAATGTCAAATTCCTAAATTCTGGTTTAACCAGAAGAGGAAAAAATAGAAAAGTCTGGCAAAAAATGAGAAAACATACACATTGTCACTCTTGACATGTCATTGCTAAGTCACTGACAACAGTACCTGAATGATCATGGGAAATAGGAGAGATGGGAGTCCCTTTTTCTTTAATATTGCTATCTTAACCTGCCAGATTTCAGGTCTTGGATATTATGCATATGTCCTGAGAAAAGGAAGGAAAAAAAAAATCATGAAACTTTGTGGAGTGGATCTACTACAAATTTATATTACCTAATCTCAACTGGGCCCTCATTGCTGCAAGGCAGTCCTTTTACACTCTCCTGATTAATTCACCCCATTCACCACAGTGGCTCTTCTAAACCTTTTTTTATCCCTCCTCAAATTTCCCATGGCCCCTTATCCCTTTACTCTCCCCTGAGAACCTTCCCTCATATTTTACCAAGAAAATTGAGAACATTCACTGAGAATTCTCTTAATACAGTGCCTGGCCCATAGCAGGCACTTAAAAAATGTTCACTGACTGATTAGAAACAGAGCAAGTGTTCAAAAAGAAAAAGGAAAAGGGAAAGGAAAAGAAGAGAAAAGAAGAGAAGAGAAGAGAAAAGAGAAATAATCTGCAAACAAAAAAAAGCTTTACTTTTATTTCCAAGAAAATTATAGATCACTAACGAAGTAGTTGGTGAACAGCTAGAGAAGAAAGCAATGATTAATCAAAAGTCAGCATGGTTTCAACAAGAATAGGTCATGCCAAATTAACTTTACTTCCTTTCTTAAAGAGTTAATAAACTAGTATATCAGAGGAATTCTGGAGTTATAATTTTATATAGGTTTTAGTAAATCATCTGAAAAGAGTTATCTCATGATATGAAATATGTAGTAAAATGTGATAATACAATTAGATGGATCCAAAATTAGTTGAATGACTCAGGAGTCATTAAGGATTCAATGTTAACTTGGCAGGAGATCTCCGATGTTTTGCTTACTGGGATGTGTGGCTCTATGCTGTTTAACATTTTTTTTATCAATAGTGAGGATAAAGTCAGAGATGACATGATCTACAAATCGGCAGCTGATAAAAAGTGAAATAGTTAATAAAGATGGAAGCGACTTCACTCACTGGCCATCTGCTCCAACACCCACACACACAAATAAGAATCCCCACTACAATTTATTTGACAAATTGGTCAGGTCTTCCAGAATCTGTTTAAAGACCTCACTAGGCAACCTATACCTCTCTGGAATAGTCCTATATAACAGCTAGAGGTTTTCCTGACATTAAGCTGTCAAATTGCCATTCCCCTCATCCCCCACAACATGTGCTTTTTTAGTTACTTCCATCCATTGATGACAAAGGATCCAAAAACATCACATGCTTAAGGACTAGACAATCTAAAAAGATGGACTTCATTAGAGATAAATTACATTTGGATTATGTCTTACGTATGGGTTAAAAAATACAGAACAAGAAAGAAAAGGACAGTATTGTCTGAAAAAAGATCTGGATGTTTAATGAACTGCAAACTCTTATTAGTCAGCAGTGTGACAGAACAGCTAAAAATGCTTATATACCATCTTGGCTTGCATTAAGAATGGCATAGATTTCGGGAATAGGGAGGTATTAGTCTCTTTGTACTCCGCCCGGATATGATCATATTAAATACTGTGTTCAATTCTGGGATCCACAATTTATGGATTTTTTTCCATTTTCATTCTTGTCCAATTCTCCAAAACCTGGACAATAATAAGCTAGAAATGATCCAAAGTACAATAAAAATGGTTAAGAGTCCTGAAGTCATGTCACATATGAAGGATAGAAGGAAAGAAGATATACTAAAGAAATGTCTTTAAGATTTGAAAAGTTAAGAATATCAAAATGGAAAAAAAAAACATAAAGGGAAGAGATCTAACAGTACCAGATTTTAAATTGTACTGTGAAGCAGTAATGTTCAAAACTGTCTGGTCCTGGCCAAGAAATAAAAAAGTAAATCACTGAAACAGAGCCAACATAAAACAAAGTACAGTAAGAGATATAGTTATCTTTTATTTGACAAAATCAAAGATCCATGTTTTGGGGATAAGAAATCACTATTTGGTAAAAATTGCTGGGATAACTGGAAGCTAGTTTGACAGAAATTAGGTATCAACCAATATCTTACACCATTCATTAAGATAAAATCAAAATGAATACTTGAGCAAGACATAAAAGAAAATACATAAGGGAACATACTGCCTATCAGATTTATGAATAGGAGTGGAATTTGAGTCAACAAGAGATGGAGAATACTGTGAAATGTAAAATGGATAATTTTGAATGTTAAATTTAAAAGGGTTTGCACAAATAAAACAAATGCTGCTAAGATTAAAAGGAAATTTAAAATTTTTAGAAAAATTTTTAGAGAATTTCTCCAATCCTGGTCTCCTATCTATTAGGAATATTATTGGATTGGTAACAAGTTCTGATAAGCTGAGCGGTAGGAGATACAATTCTGTCAAGGTCTCAAGCCAGGTCAGAATGGGAAGCAGGAGATTCTTTTGGAATCCTCAGATGGTTGTGTTTTTTTTTAACTGCTACTTGGAGCTCTAAAATTCTGAGGAGTTTCTCTGCAGTTTTGGGACTGAGCCTGGCTCTAAGACAGAGCTGTTCAAAATCCTGTGTGAGACTTTTCCTCTAAACCCTTTGGAAATAACCTGGAGTGATGGCTTTTAGAGAGAGAAATGACTTCATGATAAGTGTTAAACTTAACAGAAGAAAAAAGATCTTTTCCTCTGATTTTTAACCCAGATTGTGGGCAGGCCTTAGGCTAAGCCTCAGTCAGGGCAACTCTGACTGGCTAATACTGAAATTTTATCATTGTTGGAGACCTACTTTAAGTAAGATATATATAAGGATATTAGTTATAAGTTATTTAGTTAGAAGAATTTGGATTTTAGTTAGAATAAGGAGAGCAGTGTAGCCTGGGTTTCCAGGACTGAAATGTCACCTTGCAGTGTCAGATGGTGGGTAGTAGTAGGTAGAAATCCCCTTAGTGACAGAAAAAAGTTTCCAAAGTCAGTTCATTACTACGCATGGCCCTGAGGTAAAAACTTCACAACTGTCCACAGCCTGCTGGTTTTTACCTCACAAATAACAAGATACAAGGAACTTTTGGACACAGTTTCCAAAAGTGTCTGAAGTTTAATAACCTCACCTATATATCTAAAATACATAGAGAATTTTGTCAAATTTATAATAAAAGCCATCCTCCAATTGACAAATGGGCAAAAGGTATGAACAGATTTCAGAAATGAACACACAAATTTCAGAAGAAATTAAAGCCTATATATAAGTATAAGAAAAAATTCTCTAAACCCACTAATGATCAGAGAAATGCAAACCAAAACAATTCTAAGATATCACCTCACAGCCATCAAACTGGCTAAAGTGACAAAAGAGTAAAATGACAAATGGAGGGGATGTGGAAAAATGGGAACACTAATGTACTGTTGGTGAAACTGTGAACTGATACAATCATTGTGAAGAGCAATTTAGAATTACACCCAGAATAATAAAACTGTGTATATATTCTTAGACCCAGCAATATCATTATTGGCTCTGTATCCCAAGGAAATCAGGGAAAAAGAAAAGGAACCCCTGTGTTCCAAAATATTTATAACAGCTCTTTATGTGGTAGCAATGAATTGGAAACTGGGGAATGACTGAACATGGTATATGACTGTGATGGAATACTACTATGCCATAAGAAATAATGAAATAATGAGTAGACTAATTTTTTTGAAAACTTGGAAAGAACCGCATGAGATAATGCAATAGTGAAATGAGTAGAACCAGAACATTATATACAGCCACAGAATGCTAGAAAAATAAACCGTGAGTGTTACCTCCAGAAAATTACTAGAAAGGTCAAACACGAAAAACTCAATTTATACATACATGTTGGTCTCCCTGAAGATATCTTCTGTGATGTGAGGGAAGGATGGAGAGGGACTGGGACACTTGTGGACAGGATTTTTTTATGTAGATATGAAGAAAAGTAAGCTAAATATATAGAAAATCTATGATCTTACTTGTGTGCTATCTTCTTTTTCTTTGTATATGAAAATGCTTGCATTGTTTGGTTATATAAAATTTGAAATAATTTTTATCTTATTTTGAAGTTTTCAGGTAAAAGAGACCTGATTATTTTCAGTCTAACAGGAAGAATTAGAAGCAACTAAATGAAAAGAAGTTATTATTTAGGAAAAATTTGGTGTCAGGAAAAGCTTAACAATGAGAGCTATCCAGAAATGGAATGGGCTATATATAAGGAGG
>NC_058133.1:113735473-113751189 GCF_016433145.1 Gracilinanus agilis
ATTTGAACCTAGGACCTTTCGTCTCTAGGCCTGGCTCTCAATCCACTGAGCTAGCCCAGCTGCCCCTACTTTAGGTTGCAGTTTCTTTAGCAGATGTAGTTTTTACAGGGTGGGGTTGCTAGCCCCACGCCCAGGCATGGTTAGAACTAATCTAGAGTAAATGTGTTCTGGTACTAATATAGGGCAACTGTTGATCCTTTGTCTCAATTACTTCTGAAAAATGGGGGAAATTATCATAAATTATAGAGAATTTCTATTTCTTCAAAATATAGTAGGAAAAATAGTGAGTACATGTATGGCTGTGAAAAATTTTAAGACATAACGCCCTTTGAAAAGGGCAGCTAGATGGCCCAGTGGAAAGAGTACTGGGCTTGGAGTCAGGAAAACTTGTTTTCCTGAGTTCAAATCAGATCTCAGACACTTAACTAGCTGTGAGAAAGCTACTTATCTCCCAGTTTTCTCATCTATAAAATGAGCTAGATAAGGAAATGACAGACCACTCTAGTATCTTTGCCTAAGATACTAGTATCTTAGTTACTTAGATACTAAGGTACTAATCTAGCATCTTAAATTAGGGTCATGAAGAGTTGGCCATGACTAAAAAAATGACTAACAATAACTGTCCCAGGATTCTTAATATTCCTTACTTGAATTATTTAATGGGCCTATGATTTCTCCTCATATGTAGACTATAGCCCCTTGATATCTTTTTATCTTTTGTGATCTTATCCTTTCCAGCCTCTAAAAGGCATTCACCCAATGTTCTGGAAGTTTTCCTTTCATTGTTTCACTGTTTCCTTAGTGTCTGTTTAGCACACATCCTGGGACTGCTAAGTGCTTTCTCCTTCTTTGGTATCTATGTCTGTACTAACACTGTTTTGAGTCATCCTTGGTAATAGACTTCAGCCCATTATGCATGTTTCATTTTCTCTTCAGGACACTTTATGGTTTTTCCCTTTCTGAGGTCATGATGTTCCATGATTAGAGCCATGGAGCATCGCCAGGAAAGTATTGGTGTTAAAAAGAGGGACTCCTGCAGCAACAGGCAAATTAGGATCATTGAAAACATGAGTTTCCCAAGTCCAATTCAGTTTAATTTCTTCTATTTCTAAGCCCAAAATGTTATCCATTTGTAACACTTGTCTTCTACATATGGACCAATGGACTGGTTCATTGGGCTGACATCTAGTTGGTCAGATAATCAATAAGCATTAATTAAACATTTACTATTCACCAGGCACTGGAGATTCAAAGAAAGATAAAAGTATGGTACATGTCCTCTAGCAGCTCACATTCTAATAAAGCAGACAATATCCAACTACATGTCATGATCTTGGCACTAGGCATTCTTAACCTTTTCAGATTTTTCTGGTATTATTAGTTAATGAATTAAACCAGTGATTCCCAAAGTGGACGCCACCGCCCCCTGCAGTGATCCAGGGGTGCGGTGATGGCCACAGGTGCATTTATCTTTCCTATTAATTGCTATTAAAATTTTAAAAAATAATAATTTCCAGGGGGCTAAGTAATATTTTTTTCTGGAAAGGGGGCAGTAGGCCAAAAAAGTTTGGCAACCACTGAATTAGACCAATTCCTTGAGGAGAGAAAGAGAGAGAGAGAGAGAGAGAGAGAGAGAGAGAGAGAGAGAGAGAGAGAGAGAGAGAGAGAGAGAGAGATAACAAAGGAGATATAGAAACAATCACCTTTGGCAGCGAAGATCAGCATTTGAGCTTGGTTTAATGTTAATGAGCTGAAAATGTGTATGATGTTAATTTAGTGACTTGTGAGAAAGCATCTGGAGTTTAATGTAGCAACATATCCTATGCAAAAATGTAATCATAACTCCTGCAAGGCTCAGTGCTCTGGATGAGGCTCAAATTGTCAGGCATCTCCATGAGGGCATTTAAACCCAAGCTGGTAAAAGGGTGGTTTGTGGACTAGGCCCCCCATGCTCTCAATCTGTCACCATTTGTTTATGGTAGAAAACTCCTTTTTTAAGGGACTTCCACTGAGTAGAGGGGTTTAATTATCCCTCCAACTCTCCTTTCACAGAAATAAGGGAAGACCAAATTTTTCTTTTTCTCTACTTAAGTTCACAGGTATAACTTGGCAGAGTGGGTAGGACTCTAGCCCTCAAGACAGGAAAATCTGTATTCAAGTCCTGTGCCTGACACTGGCTATTACCATGGACAAATCAGTTAGCCTCTCAGTGATCTAGTTAACTCTAGTTAACTCACAAGGACCTAACCTACAAGTTTGTGCTTAGGAATACACAGATTTTTAGAGCTAGAAGGGAACTTAGAGATCATCTACTCCCACTGTCCCATTTCCCCATTTCACAGATGAGGAAACTGAGACCCATAGAGGGCAATGATTTGTCCAAGGCCACACAGTTCCACAGATTTGAATATAAGTTCCTCTACTTCCAAATTATTCCAAATTTCAAAATTCCTTTCCTATTTGCTATAAGGTTGGTGTTGAGTTGTTCAGTTATGTTTGACTCTTTCATAGCCCCATGTAGAGTTTTCTTGGCAAAGATACTGGCCCAGTTTGTCATTTCCATCTCCAGTGAATTAAGGCAAACAGAGGTTAACTGACTTGACTAGGGTCACACAGCTAGTAAATGTCTTAGAAATAACCTGATCTCAGGTCTTCATGACTCCAGACTCAGTGCTCTATCCATCCAACCATCTCACTGCCATACAATAAGGTTCAATGTTTAAATCAGGTGTTTTCAATAAGACACAGACACATTTTGAATTGCTAGGTATTTGTGATAATGTTTATTATTGAATGGTAAGACTACTAGCTGGTTTTAATAATGTTATATTAATTTTGTAAGTAGATCTTTCAAGTCTCTGTGAGGAAAATGGGGTTAGCCCTCATATAAAGGCAATCTAAGACTGTTGTATTGCTAAGCAAATTAGGTTTAGGTAGCTAGTTGTGGCAGTGGATAGAGCACTGGGCCTGAGTTCTAAGTTCAAATCCAGACGCTAACAGTTGTGTAACCCTGGGCAAATTATTAAGCTCATCTGTAGAATGGGCATAATAATAGCACCTGCCTCACAGGGTTGTGAGAATTAAATGAGATAATATGTCTAAAGCTCGTTGCAAATCTTAAAGAACTATATGAATGTTAGCTTTTATTATTATTTTCACTAAAATGATCATTCCTGTCTCATAGTTTATGATCTTTGCAAAGTATTTTCCTCATAATAATCCTGTGAGGGCATTATTATAAATATTATTATCCCTATTTTGTGAATGAGGAAACTGACAACCAGGGAGAGGTGAACTGAGTTGTCCTGACTCCCAGGTCTAGCTCTTTTCTTCCTAAACCTCAAAGCCTTTCAAAGACAGTAATAGCTCACATTTAGATAGGCGCTATGCTTTACTAGTCATTTTGTATAATTGAGCCCACTGGAACATCACAAAAACCCTGTGAGTTAGTGAATCAACAAACATTTGTTAAGTACTTACTATGTGCCAGGCACTGTGTTAAACTCTGGGACTACAAATCCAAGCAGAAAGAAACACTCTCTTCAGAGAAAAGAAGGGCTATTGGGCTGAGATGATATCTATCTGTTACCTCAGTTGAAGGGATGTAGTTTCCAGGCTCCAGATAAATTGCTCATCACTATTCCTTAATTGGGAAAAGAGAACCCGCGCTTTATATCCAAGCTTGCTTTATATCCAAGACTTGGCTCCATTTCCATCAAATGCCAGGTCTGCACTGCATACATGTTGAAGGAGCAGTAATGAAGAAATCCATTCATCTGAGAAATCAGATGAAAAACAGAAATCAGAGAAAAGTATACATTGGACTGTATATATAAAAACAATGCAGAAGAAAAGCACTGCCATTCGGAGTATACTAACTCAGCACAACCAAGAGAGAGTCTTAGATCTCAACCAAAGGGGAAAATTCCCAAAAGTCTTTAGTGTAGCAAGTCAAGGTTATGGACGGGACAAAGATCACTAGCACCTTTTGTGTCAGTTTCTTCCCAGAATCCTATTCTTCCTTCTGCATCCTGAAGCAGGATTGCATCATTCCATCTTCTCTCTTGAAACTGGAAGCAAGAAGAGTCCCAAGGAAATTTGGAGACCCTGTTAAGATCAGAGTTTTCCTTTTGCTTCATTCCATCTTCTCTCTTGAATTTGGAAGCATGAGGCATCCCAAGGAACTTTGGAGATCCTGTTAAGATCAGAGTTTTCCTCTCACTTCATTCCATCTTCTCTCTTGAAGCTGGAAGCACGAGGCGTCCCAAGGAACTGTGGAGATCCTGTTAAGATCAGAGTTTTCCTCTCTTTTTCTCTCATCAACTCCACTACACCCTTCACAAATGCCAGAAGAACTGATCTCCCCCAATGCAAGGGAGAGTTCTATACCGATGAGCTCTGGGACTCATTATACTCTGAAACACACATGCATCAAATGTCTCTTCTCTTTCTCCCTCTATAATTTCCCTACATATCTGGTTTAGGGGTGGGTACAGACTCATTACCGGGCATTCATCTTCTATAGAAGATGGGGCTTTAAGCTGAGCCCTGAAGGAAGTCAGGGACCTGAGAGGCGCACGTGAGATAGTTAACATCCTAAGCATGGAGGGCAGTGGATGCAAAGGCAACGATGACAGGAGATTGAGTGTCGAATTGGAGGAAGCCCAAGTAGTTCAATGAAAGCTGGCTCCCAGTGGGTCTGGATGAGAGTAAGGTGGAAGAAGGCTGGAAAGGTGAGAAGCTAGGCTATGGAGAACTTTAAATGCCAGAGAGCTTCATCTTTGATCCTGAGGATAAATGTCAGGCGCTGAAAATGGTCAGGCAGGGAGTTGATTCTGTAGAGCTTAAATTTTAGCAGCTGTGCAGAGAGGATGGACTGGAATGGGGAAAGACTTGGGAGAGAAAGGCCAACCAGAAGCCTATTTCAGTAGTCCAAGTAGTGATCAACATGCTCCTTAACATTAGGAATTTCTGCTTAAAAAAAAGAATGACAGGGGCAGCTAGGTGGATCATTATATATAGAACCAGACTTGGAAATGGGAAAGTTGTGTTCAAATCCGGCTTCAAACACTTCCTAACTGTGTGACATCGGCCAAGTCATTAACCTCAATTGCCTAGCCCAGTGATGGGCAAACTTTTTAAAGAGGGGGCCAAAGGAAAGGAAATGCTCATCTGTCAGTCTGTTTCTAAGGCAACTCTTTCGAAGTTTCATTGTATTGTATCCTACTCATTGTATCCGTCAGATTAGGAATAATGTCCCTCAGCTGGATAGAACATTTCAGGGGGCCCCATCTGGCCCACAGGCCATAGTTTACCCATCACTGCACTCTTCTGTCTTGGAACTGTTATCAATTCTAAGGCAAAAAATTGAGGGTTTAAAACACACACACACACACACACACACACACACATACATAGGCATATTGCATTTAGTGAGCACAGATTCTTTATGTCTAGGCTTGATAGGGCCAGGTTTAACAACTGACTGGCAAGGTGGAGGGAGAAAGGCTCAACTCTTGAGCACCAGATGATGGATGCTGGTTAATTTGCATCTATACCCACCCCTGGGCAAGTCACTTAACCCCATTTGCCTCGGTTTCCTCATCTGTAAAATGAAATAGAGAAGGCAATGGCAAAGCTCTCCAACATCTTTGCAAGACAACTCCAAATGAGGTCACAAAGAGTTGGATATGACTAAAAACAATGAAACAACAATAAAAGCCATTAAATCTCTCTGAGAGCTGTCTGGGAGATTATCTAGTCTAAATCCCATGACAGCCCCATTTCCCAGATGAGGAAAGTGATAGATTAAATCACACGGGGAGTAAGTAAGTACCATAGTTGGGCTTAAAATCAACTCAGGCTTTTTGGTTCCAAATCTAATGATATCTCTACCACGTCGTGCTATCTTCTATTTTACTGCACTATTCTCCAAAGTCCATAAAAACTGGTTGTAACTGTTTGCAGAAACTATTTGCTTATTTAAACTATATGCTATTATGTAATAGTTTACAACCATCATTTTCATTATAAACAAACACATTGATTATTCAAGTATGTACATATTGTATTGAAATGCCTTCTAATTGATTGTTGAGCAAGTGGGATTTCACATCATCAAAAGGATTTTTTTTTGTCCGGATTTTCATTTCAGTTATTCAGGGAAAAATATACATCAGAGTTCATAGACTTACAAACTATTAATGCTGGGAAAGACATAGCAATCCTAAGCCATTCTGGGAGATGATGGACAAGTCAGTTTTTTGAATCTCAATTATCTCTTCTGGAAAATTGGAATAATTCTACTTACATTTTACAAGTAGGATGAAAAATGAGATAACAACTTATAAAGGGTTTTGAGTGCTAAGCAGTGGAAGACACATATCAAAGCAAACAAGAAGGTTCTTGACCTCAAAGGAATTATATTCTAATGGAGGAAGACAACACACAAATTATTGGCTACTTTACCACACCTCTTACCCTGGAAAGGACTGCTCAGGTGGCATAGTGGATAGAATGCCTGGGCTGGGCTCAGGAAAATTCATCTTCCTGAGTCTAAGCTGGCTGTGTGACCCTGGGCAAGTCACTTAATGATGTTTACCTCAGTTTCCTCATCTGTAAAATTAACCAGGAGAAAGACATGGAAAATCACTCAGGTATCATTGCCAACAAAACCTCAAATGGGCTTAAGAAGGTGATGGGCAAACTTTTTAAAGAGGGGGCCAAAGGAAAATAAATGCTCATCTGTCAGTCTGTTGCTAAGGCAAGTCTTTCAAAGTTTCATTGTATTGTATCCTGCTCATTGTATTCATCAGATTAGGAATAATGTCATGAGGCCAGATAGAACATTTCAGGGGGCCACATCTGGCCCAAAGGCCATAGTTTGCCCATCACTGGCTTAAGAAGAGAGGGACTGAACAACAACAACCACTCACCTTGGAAGCCTTAAAATATTAATTACTCTCAGTGAAATCCAGTCATTATATAGCTAAAGAAAATTAAGACCAAGGAAGTTAAATTACTCTCTCAAGGTCACATAGAAAGTGGCTGCCTGTGTGCAAGGAGGAAATCCTTGACTGGCCACTCATTTCTGAAGGATACAGACTGGAGGATTTTTTGAGCAGAGAGGTTAATACTCCTCTGGTTTTCAGACTGATTTTTTCCCCAGCTTCTTCAAGTCTTGTTTCTATGTGTAATTGAAACACATGTTCTGGATGAGAATGTGATAATGAAAATCTGACTGGGGATCAATGTCTATTTGTACCTGATATTTGGTAAGACTATGAGAGGTGTCTAACAAAGGTAGTATGCTATAAAGGAAATGCTAGTATCGTAGGCCTTGAGATCAGTCTTGTACCCATCACTAATTCCCTGTGTAATCTTGAACTAGTTATTTCACCTCTTTTTAACTGATTCCCAAGCTCAGTCCTCGATCTTCTGGACCACTTAGTTTCCCCAGACTCAGGGCAGGCAGAGTGTAAAAAATGGTTTAAGTGTGACTTTGCAGATTAATCTTTTATTAATAATATCATACGTTTTAGATCTAGAAGTTATTGTAGATATCATCGAGTCCGGCTGCCTCATTTTACCCATGAGGAATTTGAGACTCAGGCATAGAGAACTGCACAGTACTAAGTGATATAACAGAGATGTAAATCCAAGTTGGCAAACGTTTATGAAGATCCCATTAATTGCCAGGCGCTGTGTTTGATACCAGGTACACAAAGACAAAACAGAACAAAACAATCTCTGCCTTTGAGGAGATTGAACCGGGCTGGTCCCCCTGATGCCGAGCCCTGCTTTTTCTCCTATATCATTCTCTTTCTGAATTGTATCAACTAAAAATACAAAATGCTACTTAAATGTGAAATAGTCTCACTGAGCTCAACTCTGTCCTCCAGGGTTGGAAAGACACACAGCCTGGGTTCAAAGGGGGGAGAATTGTTTTAGCTGGGTCTACATTGTATATCTCCAAACCCATTTCAGAAACCTGTTTCCGACCACTGGAGGGTGTAGGTGTAAATGGAACTCAAAGTGAGTCTCCCTTCTGACCTCCTTAGTGTATAATGGCATTATTTTGTCAAAAATAATGATAGATCTGTATGGAGGTGATGGATCTTGGCCTATTTTAAGAATCTCTGTCTATATATTTAGTTATACATCATACACTTTGTCAGGATTTCTGATTGAGATAAAAATTGATCTCCAGTAAGATTTTCATTATCACGTTCCCACACACTATATGTGTTTCCAATTACATATAGACACAGGGATTTGGGTGGTTAAAAAAAGATATATGAATATATATGAATAATTTCCTTCATTTTATCCTCCCTCCCCTTCCATCCTCTCTATCCCTCCCACCTCAGGCCTTCTAGTTCACACATCAGAGAAAGAAGAAAGCAGAATTAGAAACAAAACAAAGGATAAACAAAGTGTGTGTGTGGTGTCCTCAACACTGAAATAATCTTGGAGGGGGGGTGTGTGGGAAGCAAAAGCTTCTAAAGAAGATCTGGCATTACATTACCCTCTAGTCCATCCTAACTCGGACTTTACTTTGTAGAAAACACATGTAGGATAAAGGGAGGAGCAGGTAGGTGGCTCAGTGGATAGAGCTATGGACTAGGAATCAGGAAGATTCTCTTTACAAGATCAAATCCATCATCAGACATTTACTAGCTGTATGACCTTGGGCAAGTCACTTAACTTAGTTTACCCCATCTTTAAAATGAGCTGAAGAAGGAAATGGTGAACCACGTCAGTATCCTTGCCAAGAAAATCCCAAATGGGGTCAGGAAATATCTGACATGACTGAAATGATGGAATAACACCAAAGGATAAAGGGGGGAAAAGTTGTGAACTATACCCAAGTAGATTCAACAATAGGGGCAGAAATGGGGGAACAAGAAGCAAAGACATTTTTTATGGGGGAGAAGGTTGTTTTATTTTTATTACTCAGTTTCTATAGACTGGAAAATTGAGTCAGTAATTCTGATAATTTCAATACATCAGAAGAAAACACCTAAACCTTGAAGGCTGCAATTGTTTTGGTTTTGTTCTTGTATCACCTAGCACAGTGCCTGGAACCTGGTAGACACTTAATAAATTTTTGATGATTTGGTGAACTTTTATTTGATGGAAAGGAGGGTTTTAAGTGGAGGGAAAGTAGGCTAGGGAAAAGAAGGCAATATGGAGTTGGGATACCTGGGCACAATCCTAGCTATGACATTTTCCCGTGTGACCTTAGGAAGAACAGAAGAAAAGAAAGAGAGAAAATAAGCATTTATTAAATGCCTATCATATGTCAAAAAGCATGCTAAGCAATTTAAAAATGCTATCTCATCTGATCTTCATGATAACTGTGAGACAAGAGCTTTTATTTCCCCCATTTTATAGCTAAGGAAACTGAGGCAGATAGCATTAAATTGATTTCCCCAGGACCACATATCTAGTAAGTGTCTAAGGTCAGATTTGTACTGGGAACATCTTGAGAGTCTAGGACTCTATCTACTATACTGTGCTGCTTCTAGGCAAGTCACAATCTTCCCAAGCCTCTTCTCTATTAACTTAGGATAATAATAATTGCATTTCATATGTCAGGCTGTTCTGGGAGATTATCTTTGCCCTAAAATCACAGGATAAATCACTTAGCCAGTGTAGACAGGACCTTTGAACTCTAGCTTAATAGGAAACCAAGGGTACCTACTTAAGATCATAGGATTTGGAATGGGAAAGAATATTCTTTAAGGTCACCTAGGGCAATTTTCTCATTTTGTAGATGAGGAAATTCAGGTCGAGGATGGTTAAGTAGCTTGCTCAAGATCAGAAAAAGAGTGAAAAATAGAGCCCAGATTGGAACCCAGTTTTTCTGAGTCCAAGTCTAGAGATTCCTTGTAATTTCCACTACACGCTATATCTGATATAATTATATGCCAATTTTAAACCCTAGAAATAGCAACCTTTAGAATTCCTGGCCCAGAGAAGTTCATGCCCTCAGAAAAGGATGAGATGTTATCAAGGATGCAGCTGTTGTTGGCTTTGCAATTCAGTCCATAACTACCAATCTCTCTGCCCAAGACCTCTGGCAATATGGAGAATGACTCAGTCTATGAAACTTTCTCAAGTACATGCATAACGGAGAGGGAACCCAAAGACACCTGGAAAAAAACTCAAGGACGACGGATGGACAAAGCTGCAGTGTTCTGCCAAACAGAGATCTCCCTTGGTTATTCTCTCTCTCCTCTCAAGGGTCATCAGCCCTACAATCTCCATACAGTGGGCTAGCCTCACATAATCATCATATGAGATCCTGAGAGGTACAATTTTATCTGTTAATAGTTTTAGTATAAGAGTGAGGCTGGTGCTTTCATCAAGGCTATTGGTAGAAATTGCTACCTTTCTGATCTCACATTCCAGCCTTCTTTGTTGTGATAAAAATAGCTAGATGGAATGGTTTGGGTCTTGGTCTTGGGCTCAGCAAAATCTGACCCATAATAAAACATAATATGATATGATATAACTACTATAATAAAGCATGATAGAATAAGATATATTTCATGAGATGATGTAACATAAGTTAATGTAATATAACACAATATAATATAGGTAATATTTATATAGCACCTACTATGTGCCAGGCATTGCACAAAGTGCTTCACAGATATTGTTCCATTTGCTCCTCACAACTACCCCCAGGAGGTAGATGCTATTACTATTTTCATTTTACAGATGAGGAAATTGAGACAGAGGTTCAATGAGTTGCCCAGGGTGGCACAAGTAGTGTCCGAGTCTGGAGTTGAACTCAGGTCTTTCTCATTCTGGAACTCTTTCTCCAATGTTGTCCCTTTATAATAATGATGGTAAGTTGCTTACTACAGTGCCCGACACTTGTAAGTGTGATATAAATGCTATTTATGATGATGATCAAATGAGATTATATTTGCAAAATATTTTGTATGCCCTGGAGCACTACATAAAATGACTAAATATAGGATTTAAATTAATTATACATGTTAAACTTTTAAATCAGAAAAATGAAGAACAAAGGCATGACTAAAGCTTAGCTCCAGAGATAACTTGGCATAGATCAGTGATTCCCAAAGTGGGCACTACCGCCCCCTGGTGGGTGTTGCAGTGATCCAAGAAAGCGGTGATGGCCACACTTTTTTTTTGTATTACATTCTATTCTGAGTTCAATAAATAGTTTCATAATTTCCAGGGGGCACTAAGTAATATTTTTTTTGGAAAGGGGGTGGTAGGCCAAAAAAGTTTGGGAACCACTGGCATAGATTATGTCAAGTTCATTAAAAAAAACCCAAAGAACTTTTACCTTCTGTCTTAAAATCAATATTAAGTATCAATTCTAAGGCAGAAGTAATGGCAGGGCTAGACCACTGGGATTAAGTGACTTACCCAGGGTCACACAGTGAGAAAGTATCTGACGTCAGATTAGAATCAGGGTTCTCCTGAGTCTAGGCTTGGCACTCTATCCCCTGAGCTACCTAGTTGTCCCTCAGTTCATTTTAAAATAAAATTAATTTAGTTGTCTGTAGCAGGCAAGTCACCCTTCTCAAGTCTAACCTTGACTCTCTTGCTATACTGATAATGTTTCTTTATTCTTTTGCTCCTAAACTGATATCAAAGTAAAATAAAACGGGAGACATGAGTTGTTTGGGAGAGATGAGATGTAGTGATACTAAAACTCCTGTGAGGAGTTAGAGTATATTTGACTTGCTTCTTAGAAATCTCAAATCTTAAATGAGTTTTAGTGTTTCCTCCCTTTTTACTGCCTGCTGCTCTCTGGCTTTTTGTGTGTCTTGGCTCTGTTTCCATCTAACCTGGTTCTCTGGTTCTCACCCTGCAATCTTCCATTCTAACTGATGGGAGATCTCTCAGAAGAAAGAAGCCAGACCCAGATGTATCAAGCTGCTGTTCCCTCATCATCTTCTCACCATGTCTTTTCTCTCCTGGCTTCCACACAGCTCTCTAGCCAGAGGCCTGGGCTTTTGATTGGTGAGTGTTCTCCATGGCTATCCTGAGTCCAGTCTACTATGCTATGCTCGTTCTCATTTTCTAACTGTATTTGTGCCAATTCCATGCCTCTGTGCCATCTCCTTCCCCACTTCCATCTCTAACTTCAGGAACAGTAATCAATTTCAAGAAGAATGTCAGTCAATTCAGTCAACAATGGGTTCACTTACTATTTTTCTATCTTCCCTATTGAAAAAGCTGCTCCCAGACTACCTCTCTCTCATATGTATGGTTTTCTTTTATTAGAAGATAAGTTCCTAGAGGGCAGAAACATCCTGGACAAAGTGCTCATTTGTTATTGTTTTTTAGTCATTTCAATGGTGTCTGACTCTGCAGAACTCTATTTGTCATATTCTTGGCAAAGATGCTGAAGTGGTTTGTCATGTCCTTCTCTCGCTCATTTTAAAGATGACAAATCAAGGCAAACAGGATTAAGTGACTTGCTAGTAAGTGTCTGGGGCTGGATTTGAATGCAGAAAGAAAAGATTTCCTGACTTTGGGCCCAACATTCTATCCACTGTGCCACTGAGCTGCCACCAGAGTGCTCCTAGTTAGTCCTTAAGAAATGTTTTTTTTTTTTTTATTCATTACTGGACAGTGAGGGGAAATGAAATCAATCCTTTCCCATGAGAGGCAAACCCATCAATGTCCCCATAAACCTTCAATCCATGTCCCAACAACTGCCCCTTTATCCTGTTTTAGAGTAGGCACCAAATTCAAGTGGTACAGCTGAGATTCCTGATCTCCTTAGAGCAGTGATTCCCAAAGTGGGCGCCACTGCCCCCTGGTGTGTGCTGCAGAGATCCAGGGGAAGCAGTGATGGCCACAGGTGCATTTATCTTTCCTATTAATTTGCTATTAAAATTAAAAAAAATAATTTCCAGGGGCGCTAAGTAATATTTTTTCTGAAAAGGGGGCGGTAAGCCAAAAAAATTTGGGAACCACTGCATTAGAGGCTCCAGACTGCCCCATGACAGAGTAGAAGCTTCTCCTCAAACAATTCTTAGTTGCACAGAAGGAAGTAGGAAGGGAGGGAAACCTTTGTAATTTGAGTTCTCCTGCCTGACCCTTCATCAGTACCTATCTGGCGCTCAGAGTGTCAGGTTCATAAATAACTCCACCTTCATGCTGGCCCTCTGTTCCAGTCCTATCAAGGAAGGCAAGATGAAATTTCGTGCCTCAGCAGGAGAGATTGGAAGCCTAACCTCTGGGTCATGGAGGTTCAGAATCTGCTTCCTTCCCTGTTTTGTACCTTCTGCTTGATCTAAATAGATTTACCCCCCTTTCCAGGTAAAATGAACTCTTCTCTCTCCTGTAGTAGCCCATGTCTGGCTAGGTTAGCAGTGTGAGCTGGGTATTGATGGGGAGGGAGTGTGTAATGTGTGTGGATATGTCTGTGTTGGTGTGTGTGTGTGGCTATGTTTGTGTAAATGTGTCGGCAAGAGAGATTCATGAATATGACCAAAAGAAAGGCAAAAAGGTAAGACTAGAATGAAATGGATTCTGTGGCTTATCCAACTCCAGTTTAAAAATTCTGGTAGAAATAGGTTAGTCAGTTAAAGCTATTTGTAACAGACCTGCTGGTAATCGGCAAAAGCTAATCCTCTGAGCTTTGAATTCCCAGCAGATAACATGTCCAGCTGGAACCCAGAGAATGAAGGGGAGGGAAAAAGGTGGGGGTGAGGGGGGTTGGGGAAGGCCCACTATAGAGACGTCTTTTTATCCACTAATAGCAAAGGAAACATCTTGAAGGAAAAGGTGGCTGTTTGATGAGGGCCAGTTTAGCATGTCTGAACACGAGATGCCGGCAGATTGGAGACACTTGCTGTCCTGCTGGCACATAATATCTACTTAATGTGGGTTGTTTTCACATCTTGACATCTCAAAATTGACAAGGAAATGCTTAGCATGCCATGAAATGAACAGGAGCCAACTTAGATGGTGGCGATTATGGCTTGTCTGCTTCCCAGTCCCTGCCCCTTCCAGGGGGGGAAATTCTCTTTTTAATCTCTTTTGACTGCTCGTGAAACAACTCTGTATTATACATACATATATAATCATATAAATTCATGTTATTATGCACACACATACCTAGCGCAGTAGGGATGATGTATCCATGTTCAGTGGGGCCATGTTGCACCGTCTAAGGATGATAGATGGGGCAACCTACCTTGCTTGGTAAACTGCAATGAGAGAAACTGAATAACCCTGAAATTAGTGGGGGTGGGAGAGGGAGGGTCATGCTGGTGTAGTATTACTTGAACAAGATGCAGAGAAAAGTCATTTACTCTGAAGTGACAGTGTGAAGGCAAAAAAATAAATAAATAAACGAACAGGAGGGAGTTTAGGCTCATTAGCAGCTCAGTCTCAATATTTCATTGTTAATGATAATAAAAAGGAGGAGGAAGAGGAAGACACACGTGAACTGGCACACACACATACACACACACACACACACACACAGGCACGCACAAACACACAAAAGCACAGCCAGCTCACAGATGTACAATAGCAGAGCCTCTGGGAGTCCATTTTAGTCAGGCTATAGGACAAAGCAGATCTAAGAGAAAAGGAAATGCCAGGCAGGATGAAGAATGCCTAAGCCCTCACTCTGGGCTGCTGTCTCCCAGATGATTGAATTCATGGGGCCCCTCAGTGGGTTTTCCAGTTGATTTATTGAAGTCTTGGCCCCAGGCAATAAAGACCCTGATGAGTCTCCCCCCCCACCCCGCCTCCCTCAGACCTGGTTTCACTGAGGTTTAGACATGCTTAGAGGAGGGTATAACTGGAGATGGTTCTGCAGCTACCACCTACCGTTCTGTAACTCCATCATTCAGACCTTCCATGCATATCATCTCTTCCTTTGATGTTTACTATTGGAACAGAAGGAGGATGGCAAAGACTAACATTTGGCTTCATGGGCTGGGGGGGTGGGGAACCAGAATGCAACCCTCTCAGAGAAGGTACTGAAGTTCCTTCAGGATCATCATATATAATCAAAAGCCATCTAAAGGGCCAGCAGATTCTAAAGGTTGCTTCTAGAGAGTGGGAAGTGCAACTTCTCAGTGCTCCATCTTTATAAGTTCAGGATATTTTCCTTCTTGAAACCAGTTCTCACAGCCCTGCCGGCAGGGTGTCCTCTCTTTCATATTATACAGGATTAGGCTTTTTCAAGACATGGAGAAGTAGGTGTCTCTTTACAGCCATAGAATTCAGAATTGGAAGAAACTTTAGAGACCATCTAGTCTAAGCTTCTCTTTTCAAATTTTTTAGTACTTATCTTTTTTTTTTAAATGACGAACTTAAACACCAAATAAAACTAGCATTTCCATATATGTAATAGAACAGGAAAAGAAAGAGCTTTGAACATGAATTGTGAATCTCTATTATGTAGAGCTTTCTTTTCTTCTTTAATATATACTAAATTCAACATGTATTTTGAAAGCATTCCTGCTTATCTGTAATTCTTTCTGACTTTCCTTCAGTTCTTTTCTGAACATTTAAAAATTCTTCAAAAGATCCTCTTTTATTTCTTTCCTTCCTTCTCTCTCTCCCTCCTCTCATCTTTATTCTTCCTTCCTTCCTTTTTCTTTCTCTTCCTCCCTTTCTTTCTCTTCTTTCCTTCCTTCCTTTCTTTCTCTCCCTTTCTTCCTCCCTTCCTTTCTCCTTTCCTTCCTTCCTTCCTT
>NC_058133.1:113751541-113813903 GCF_016433145.1 Gracilinanus agilis
CCTTCCTTCCTTCCTTCCTTCCTTCCTTCCTTCCTTCCTTCCTTCCTTCCTTCCTTCCTTCCTTCCTTCCTTCTCTGCCTTTTTTCTTTCTCTTTTTGTTGTTGTTTGGCTACATGATCTCCAGCACCCCTCTTCCTTCAAACTTCCTAAATTGGAGGGGAAAAAAAGAAAGTTAACACCTTGGTAAAAAATATGCTAAGTAAAACAAATTTCTCATATTGGCTGTGTCCAAAAAAAAAATGCAGACCTTATTCTAAGTTCCTCACTTCTTTTACAGAAAATGGGTAGCATCCTTCATTACAGGACCTCTAAAATCATCAGCCCCCCTCATTTTACAAATGAAGACACTGAAGTCTGGAGAAGGTAAGTGGCTTCTCCAAAGTCATCAAGTAGCAAGCATCAGAATCAGAATTTGAACCCAGCTCCTTTCATTCTAGAGGCAATGGTCTCTCCAGTGCACTCTAGAATAATTCTCTGCTGCTCCCATCTGGGAGTTAAGAATTCTTTGTTGTGATGACAGCTTTAGTATCTTAGACCTTTTCCATAATTCTCTCCAATAACCTCACATCAGCAACAGACTGAGTTCAGTCTACTTTTATCAGTAGTATGCTCATTCCTTTAGTTACCCAAGATGTTGTCTGTCTTTCCAACAAATTTACTTCTGAACTAAACAATAAAAAAAATAATTCCAGATGATTTCCTTGCATTCGGAAGATTTACTGTTAAAGTCTAGGCATTCTGTTTACCTCTTTGGGTCTCAGTTTCTCCAACTGTTAAAGAATATAGTTAGATAAGATAGCCTCTTGATTTTGTAATCCTCTTTTTTTGTTTTCAATGTAATCTGTTGCGTGATTAAGGAGGGCTGGTTCTGGCATCAGAGGATTTGAGTTTGAATCCCAAATCTTGCCTTTCACCATCTGTGTTACCTTAGGTAAGTTATCTTCCTTCTTATAGCTTCCTAATCCACAAAAGAAGAGATGATTTTCATGACAAACAGCTTTGAAAGGCTTGCTCAACAAAATGACTAATGATTGTTCTGGAGGACAGAAAATGAGGTGTGTTATCTATCCCTAGAGAGAAAGGTAATGTACTCAGGGTGCAAAATGAAACGTTTTTAATATGATCGATGAGAGAATTTATTCAAAGACCTCTTAGATCAGTGATGGTGAACCTATGGCATGGGTGCCAAAGATGGTACATCAAGCATATTCTTTGGACCACTTTCCCCCTGTCCAACTATAAATATGAAAAATGATAAAGGCTTGTATAAATATATAAATTAGTATTTTAATTAAAGCCATGTTGATAGATAAAGTTATCAGACCACGCGCTTGTAAGCATTCAAAACTGCCGCCTCCATTACTGCCTCCTAGCCAAGCGCCTACTCGCAAAGAGCCCACTTCCTCCCTAACCCAGGAGATTTAAACCCTTCCCTGCATCAAGACGTAAGCCTTCCCAAGCCCAAAAACCGGAAACGGAAACCCGTTGGACCACGGGAAATGTAGTTTGATACATTTCCCAAATTTCACTTTTACACAACTCAGAGTTTAGTACTAGAAAGGCAGAGGGACTCAGAAGAAGCTGCTCCCCTCCCTCTCTCCATTGGGCCTGATAACATTTTTTCACACCACCCACCCCACTGTCCAGCAGCCCAATGGGAGCTCACAGTGGGTAAGGTGGGTAGCTCACAGGCAGCAGAGCTGGGGGGAAGCAGAGGGCTCTGGGCACACCCCTCCCTGTCTCTACACTCACTGAGGACATTCCTCACTTCACTCACCCCTCTTCCCAGCAGCCCAATGAGAGTGATTCCTCCCTCCCCTATGTAGAGTAAGGGGTGGGGCGGGGGGAGGCATAGCATGTAGTCTCTGGCAGGGTGGGCATGGGACTCTGTCTCTAAATGGTTTACCATCACTGTCTTAGATGATCTAGGTAGCTAGGTGGTAAAGGGATGGAAGGCTGGACCTGGGAATCAGGAAGAGTAGATTTCAAATCTGATCCCAGGAACTCACTAGCTGTGTGATACTAGGCAAGTCACTTAACCTCTCTGTTTCAGTTTCTTTACCAGTAAAATGGACATAATAATAACACCTACCTCCTAGAGTTAGAGTTGCTATGAGGATCAAATTACCTAATATTTGTAAAGTGCTTCAAATCTGGAAGATAGTAGGTATTATATAAATTATTAAATATAAATGAAATAATATAAAATCTAAATTATGATATCAATGCTTGTTGTCCTTATTTTAAATTCCTTCTAGTTCTAAATTTATGATCCCAAGACCCTTGTCCCTTCCAATCTGGTTGTCTGAGTCCTTTCCTCATTTTCTAAAGTAAGAGCCATCTAGTCAGTCTCTTCAGGGAGAAACGAGAGGCCTTCCTTGCTTGTGAAAGAGCTGAGACCTCTACCCTTATTAACCTACATATCAATTAATCGATCAACTAATAAGCATTGCTTCTGTAAGGATGGTCATAGTTAGATTCACCAGCGCTGCGAAGACACCTCACGTTTTCAAAGGATGGTTACAATTATCTATATAATACCGGTTGACCTGAAAATTTCAAATCCCTTGAGTTTACCTAGCCTATCCTGGTAATTGTAGCCCTCTAGACTTTGCTGAAAGCAGCATTATAATGTTTCAGCAGATTTCCCTGCGTCAGCTTAATCCAGAGTGAGAGAAAAACCAAGTGAGGAGGCTCTGTCTCCTCCCTGGGGGCAATGGCTCCGAGGGGACACCACTCTGAAACCCCTGGCCCAGACCCGAGAGAAGCAGAACTGCTCCCCGGCCAGCAGGATCCATCAGCTCATGACGCCATGCGTAATTAAAGAGTAACCAGACCCTGAGAAGGAGCCACACGCTGACCTCGAGGGAAAAGAGGCCAGAACCATCCATGCATCACGTACCTCAGTTAGGAGGGGGCCAGGAGGACGAGGGGGAAGGGAGCCAAGACACATAAAGGAAGAGGCCCTTAAAATGTAATTATCACGCTGTGGTGGGCCCATCCATACTTCAGGAGTTAGTACAGGTCGTGCCTCAATGGTTATTGTGCTCGGGATGAGTGATGACACCAGAGAGCGGGGAGATAGAAACGGTCACAATTAACAAGGAGGAAGATGAAATACTTTCAATCTCTGCTCGCGATCCCCAGTCCTTTCATTTGCCTTCTTCTACCCTCTAGTCCAGCCCAGCCAAGGGCAGGCCATTAGAAGGAAAGGGAAAAAAAAAAATCTCCCCTACTGAGGCTCTGAATGCTGATGAAGGAAGGGCTTTGCAAGCCCGGAATAGGGAGCACCTGGCATTTCTCCCAGGGGGCATTGCTCTCTTTCATTCTGTGCTTTCCAGGGTGTGTGGACTGTGCTGCACAGCTCCAGATTCCTTGGGTGCCTGCCCATCCATAGTCCTGATGGTGCCCCCATCTGTTTTATCCTTTGGCATTATGCGTAGTCAAAAGGAAGAGGGCAATAAAAGGGGCTTAAAAAATACTGATAATGCCATTTCGCTGATCCTGAAATGAGCCATGTGATCCGGGGTCTCTCCATCAAGGGAGGGGGAGAAAGGCAGAGGGGAGATATCCTGTAGAGTATCTGAGCTATAAACAGAAGGGCTGGGATATTCCAAATGCTATACACATTAAAACAAAGAAAGTCTGGAAGGCTGAGGAGGGGTATAGAGAGGGGAGAAACCAGCCTGAAATCACACAAATTTATTGACTTCCATATTTTTTCAGTGAGGGGCAGCCTGGTGTAGGGGCTAACATGCTAGTCAATAAAATTTGGGTTGAAATTCTGTCTCTGTCCCTTTCCATCTGTGTAACCCTAGGCAAACCGCTGTATGTTTATGAGCTTCAAGTCCATCTCTAGGACTTAACCAAACCATAAACAAATTCCCTGTGCGTCAGCGAAAGATACTCATGCTTTCACACAGCTAAAATCCTGGGTTCTTCCTATGAGACACTGGTTGTAAGCCTTTTATTTTATTTTAGTTTTTGAAAGGAGGAGGAGAGTAGAACTCTTAGAAGAAAGAGCTCCCAGCTCTGCCACTTGCTAACTCCATGACCTTGGCCAAGTTCCTTCATCCCTCTAGGTCTCAGTTTTCTCATCTGTAAAATGAAGGGGTTAGGATATATAACCTCTGAGGTGCCTTCCAGCTCTATATCTTACAGACTTAGGATGATATCAGAATCATCTGTGCTTTTTAGGTCCTGGAGTTAGCTGGAAACGATACCTTAAGCCAAAGAACTGAGGCTGGAACCATTGATTTAGAGTCACTAGATTGAAAGACATGCAAAGGGAGTATTTTTTTTTATTGAGGGGAAGAAGGGTTGAGTTGTCAAACTGCATTTGCAGAGTTTGAGTTGCTAGAGTAGACAAAGGATTTATTGTCCTCCTCTTTATTCAAGAATGAGGCAACCTTCCTTTTGGAATCTTTAGGCCTGATGGGAACGAGGGAGTGCATTCTTATCAAAGTTGTAGATTAAAGGAAAAGAAAATATAATGTAAGTTTCAATTTATTCATTCATTTATTTGTCAGTAACATTTGTACAGCTCTCACTATGTGTCAGACACAGCACTACAATTATAATCTCATTTGAGTAGGTCATCCATAGCTGCTAATCCTGTGTACCTCCCTCAGTTCCACATAAAGAGAAAAGGAAGAGGGAGAGACTTACTCACTAGGCACAGCCTTAGGTTTTAGTCCCTAACTAGGGGCACCTGATCAAGGTTAGACTAGAATCATCCTGAAGGACCAAGGTTGGAAGTTCCAATAGCCACCAGTATTTGAGGATTATTGGGTGATAATGGAAGTTAAATACTACAATTGACTATCATAAGAACAGTGTAACACAACCTATCTTCTTTCTCCCTCTGATTTGCTAGCTCTTCCTTAAGGCTATGCCATAATCCATGGAGATAGCAGGACCTCCACATTGGAGGTCATTGATCACAGATGGGTGCCTAAGAAGGAATTCTCTTTATGTCATCCCCAAGTGGTAATCCAATCTGAGAACATTTAATGATGGGAAACTCACTTCTTCTGAAGGGAGTCATTCATTATATTTTAGAAAAGCTCTAACATAGACATAGAATTCAAAAAGATTTCAGATCATCCAAGTGGAGTAGTAGGCAGAGTAATAGACTTGGAGTCATTAAGTCTTGAATTCTGATTGTCACCTCAGATACTTCCTGCCTATGTGACTCTGAGTAGTCACTTAACATTTCTCAGTCAACTTTGGTTTCCCCATCTGAAAAATATGGGTAATAATCACATCTACCTCCCAAGAACTGTTGTTAGGGACAAAATGAAATAATATTGGTTTAGGTGTTTTTCAAACCTTTAAGCACTACATAAATGCTAGCCATTGTTATGTAGCCCAATCTATGTATGAATAAGAATCCCTTCTACTACCTCCCCCAGGAACATTCAAAAAGCCTTCTTTGAAGACTTCCCAGGAGAGAGATTTCCCCTACCTTATGAGAAGGATCATTTTACCTTTTGGACATGGATAATTGTTAGAAACTTCTTTATATTAAGTCCAAATGCCTCCTAGTATCTTTTATCTAATTCACCTAGTTCTGTCCTCAGCAGCCAACTGGTCCTAACACGTGGGTTTTTCTGCCTCTTACTCAAAGCTGATGATCCTCCTCGGGTTATAATCTGGTTTTCGATTATTCCTCCTAAAATGGGGACCCCCAGAACTAGATACAATGCTGCAGATGCAATCTGGACAGTACAGTTTTTCTCCCAGGGTACTGCCTGAAATCCTAGGAAGTATTTGGCTCTCTTAGGAGGCTCCAGACCTGAGAATATAGAGCCAGAATATCTGTGGCATCCTAACTGGTCTCCTTTCACAGCCAATTACTCCCCTATTAATTGTTGTTGCTATTAATTTGTAAAGCACCTTTCATTCAGACTGCCCTGCCAAGCCACAGGAAAAGAAGTGTGCCTGGCATTATTTAATTGACCTCCCCATTAGCAGAGTTTTTTCTTTTCATGTCATTACACAGCCAGGATCTTATGCAGGCTAAACACCCTTGTCCTCTTTCTCGGTGTACCGTCAATCAGCATCAACTCTTCAAAGGCCATGCTGCCTCCCAGGGCATGGTGTGAAAATGTTAGAGCTATGGTGCCCTGATTGACTGTGTTTGAAAACAGTGTTCAGCAGGCAAGTGGGTGGCTGGCTCCCCTGTTCCCAGCCCTTAGGAAGGACAGTGACAAGGAGAGGAAGGCTGCCAAAAGAAAAAAAAACTGAATGGCATGGCTGTTTCAGCAGTGCTTCTCAGCTGCAGTCTGGCAAAGGACTGAGGGAGCCTAGGAGAGCCCAGGGTAATGACTGCATTCTTGAGGCTGGCCACCTCCACCCCCATCATTATCCTTGGGCTGCTTGTCACCCTACTGCCAACTCAAGTTTTGTCAATCTGGCTGAAAGCACCAGAAGAGATTCCTGTGATGGCCTTCATTCTGGTTATCTCTTTCAGGATGGATACCCCAAACTCTCAGAACCAGAAGATGGGAAGGAACTTTGAAAAGTTCTAACATCAAAGTTTGGTATAGTGGTTGGTGATATTGGGCTCAAATGTAATGGCAGCAACTATTAGTAGCTTTCCAGCATTCCTATCTTAAGGATAGGATGGAAACCCTTTCTTTTAAATCAAAACTATCAATAAGCACATGAGAAAGTGTTCTAAATCTAATAGTTAGAGAAAAAAATTGAGATATCACCTCACATCTAGCAGACTGGCTAAAATGACAGCAGGGGAGAGTAATGAATGCTGGAGGGGATGTGACAAAATTGGGACATTAATACATTGCTGGTGGAGTTGTGAATTGATCCAACCATTCTGGATGGCAATTTGGAACTATGCTCAAAGGCCTTTAAAAGACTATCTGCCTTTTGATCCAGCCATAGCACTGCTTGGTTTATACCCCAATGAGATAATAAAGAAAAAGACTTGTACAAAAATATTTATAGCTACACTCTTTGTGGTGGAAAAAATTGGAAAATCAGGGGATACCCTTTGATTGGGGAATGGCTGAACAAATTGTGGTATCTGTTGGTGATGGAATATACTACTGTGCTCAAAGGAAGAAAGAACTGCAGGAATTCCATGTGAACTGGAATGACCTCCAGGAATTGATGTAGAGTGAAAGGAGCAGAACCAGGAGAACATTGTACACAGAGACTGATACACTGTGGTACAACTGAACATAACGGACTTCTTTACCAGCAGCAATGCAAGAATCCAGAGCAAGGTTGACGGACTTATAAAAAAGAAAACTAGCATCATTCAGAGGAAGAACTGTGGGAGGAGAAACACAGAAGAAAAACAACTGTTTGAACACATGGGTTGATGGGGATATTATTGGGGATGTAGACACTAAACAATAACTCTAGTCCAACTATCAATAATATGGAATTAGGTCTTAATCAATGATACATGTAAAATCTAGTGGAATTGTGCGTCAGCTAAGGGGGTTTAGTGGGGCTTGGGGGAGAGGGAAAGAACATGAAACATGTAACTATGGGAAAATATTCAAAATAAAAATTTTTTAAAATTTAATTGAGGAAATCCTTTCTTTTGTATATTCTTTCTTCTCTTTCCTTTCTTTCACCCCCCTTTCACCATTCTTCTTCTTCATTTTTTGTTTTTCCTTTTTCTTTTTCTTCCTGTGGAAAATTGGTCTTAACCTTATTAAACCAGAGAGGGTGATACAGATATTTTTGTCATTTTGGTATTGCCTGATTTCTAATAGATCTTAGTATAGAAGGTGATATATCTGATTTCTCTTCTTCCCAAACCAAAAACAATTCTCCTTGGAGATAGATGCAAAAGTCTACTACCTTGTCTTGGTATAGAGGTCACTCTGGGTTCTTGAGGATAAACAGCAAAGGAACACACATTCTGGCAGTTTTACTTAGTGGAAAATACTTTGTCTATGGCCCCACTTACTAGTAGGGCCTTTTTTTCTAAGGATTAATCTCAGTATATCTATAATATGAGGCATCCATATGATACAGAGGGTAAAATACTGGGCCTTGGAATCAGGAAAGCCTGAGCTAAAATCCTTCCTCAGTAACTATTAGCCATATGACCTTGAGCAAGGCATTCAGTGTCTCATAGCCTTGGTTTCCCCATCAGCAAAGTGGGGATGATAATGGCACCTATCTCATAGAGTTGTTAAAAGGATCACATGAGATAATATTTATAAAAAGCTTTGTAAACTTGAAAGAGTCTAAAGAATATAATATTAACTATTCTTATTATCAGTAAATATATCACCAATAGTTTGGCCACTGATTGACAGACTCTTGGCCATGACGAGTAATTTTAGAAAAGAAAAGAAAAGAAAAGAAAAGAAAAGAAGAAAAAAGAAAAGAAGAGAAAAGGACTTTAGAAAAGAAACAATTACCCTTTCTGTTTCTATAGTAATCATGACTGCTTGCAAAAATGGGGCTAGGTTTAGGGAAGAGAATGTTAAACATTACAACAATTTTTATATCATCTATGAATATTAATTTAACTGAAATGACTTTTGTATATTGCATATACTTTGGCAACATCTAGCAGACCCTGTTGGGAGACTCAAAAGGGCTGGGATACCTGCTTCTATTTCTTCTGTACCCTGCTAAGCAGTCCTATATTAATTTCAGTGCTAGAGGAAGTCTAATCCCTCCTTAATGAATGAAGTTTAAACCTTATTTTGTGTGTGTGTGTGGTAAAGGATCCCTTCTTTGACAGTGTGATGAAGTCTCTAGACTTTCTTGAATAATGTTTTTTAAATGTATAAAATAAAATTCATAGGATTTGAAAGGAAGCCAATTATATTGAAATAAAGATATAATGCTTTCCCATTCAAGTTCACAGATTCCATGAAATCTAAGAACCTCTGACTTAGTGGATTGGGTTTCTCACTCTAATTCACAGGCTCATCACATCCATCTAAGGAAAGTAGTTAATCAAAATAATAGGGCTGGCTGAAAAGTCAAAGGGGTTCCCCAGGAAGGCTGGGGGAGGGAGTATCAAAATGAAAAGTATCTTATCCACAACAAGAATCAGGTAGGTAACAAGTCATTGATTCTTATGCAGAAAGCAATGTTAACCTAGAAGAATCACAGAATGATTTAAATAGGATTCAGTCATTTAACTTACTGCTGTAGATACAGTTCTCTTGGAGGCTAATAGTCTACTAAGTAGTTTATTAAGTCTGCTACTTAGTAATTTTTTATTTTACCTCTTAGTTACTAGGCATCATCTGATCATATTTATGGTTACCTCTGTCTATGAATATCACTCTATAAGGCCCACTTCCTTACCTCAATGGTGAATTCTTCCCAGGATGTCCATTGGGACCCAAGGGGGTCCCAAAGACCCTTCATTCCCTTCTTGTTCCTGTTCCTGGCTTCTGGATGTAAAAAACCTTGGCCTTGCCACTGAATTTTCCTCACGGCTTGGGGTGTCCTTGCCCTGAAACATATAACCACCCCTGTAGGCTTCTCAACTTGTTAGGATCCAGGCTGGCCTTTTTCCCTTCCTGATCTTCTTTTTGGTTTCTCAGCTTCAAAACTATTTCCTTATACCAGGCATCTTCATTTCCTCCCCTTTGCTGGCATTTTCAGCTTTTTCATGTGTATAATCTATCTTTCCTCTTTAGAACTTATGCTTCTCGAGGACACAAGGACTGTCTTTTTTATTATATTTATTTCTCTAGGATTAATCATAGTACCCAATACATAGTAAGTTTTTATTAAATGCCTGTTTCCTCCCTTCATTCCCTCTGTAGACATTTCCCGTCGTGCCAGCCCATTTCTGTTACTGATATCACGGACTCTTCATAGCAGTAAATGACACAGCTACTGCTCATAGACCTCAAAGTTTTTCAAGCTGACAAGGCTACCTACTGAAAAGGGGGAAATACAAAAGAAGCAGGGCAGCAAGGGGCCCCTGGCTCTGACCAGCCTGGTGAAATCCAACACCATGGCACTGAAGTAGTCTTTTTCCCCCTTCTCATTTTTGTCACACTTGCTGCTAGATAGTAACAGCCAAGAAAATGTCAGTCAGAACTTCTCTTCCTCTTTAAAAAGGTCTCTTTAGTTCTCAGCTCTTCAGGCTCAAAAGCCATTCAGAAAATTCTCATTAAGGAGCCACACATTTCAGGAAGTCATTCCCCAGAGTTCCTTTCTTTCTCTGGAGTAGAGAATATCTGACTATACACCAATCGTTCAGCAGACTGGCAGATGGGGTATGTGTGGAGAAGGAAAAAAGGGTTCATTATACTTATTATTGTACATATTGTACTGACCAGTAGAATTCAAGCTCCTTGAGAGCAGGCACTTTGCCCTTATATCCTCAATACTTCACACATAACTGACACTTAATAAATGTTCATGGAATTAAAATGCCTTTTCGCCTATGTCTATGGAGATGAATACTGGCAATGCTCTTTGTGCAAAGAATAAAGAGGACCTATCATATGGGATAGAGCAGAGAGAACAGCTAGAAATAAGGGTTGAGGGGAGAAATGATGAGCACAGACTCTTCAGGCAATAAAAGGAGGAGAAATTCAGCTAGGACAAACCAGGGAAAAATCTGCCTTCTCAGAGGGCAGGGTTATTGGACAGTCATTGAGAAAAAAATGCTTGTGGACTAGTGGTGTTTTGGAGTGTGATTGTAGATATTGAAGAGAGAGCTCTAGCTTCAGTGAAATCTATAAGAGTTACATTAAAAATGGACAAAACTATGCTGTATCTGCCCTATATACTCTCCATCACCCAAATAAGTTGTGTCCCTATCTGCTTTCATTGCCTAGAGTAAAATATTACATGTGCCCTCAGGATGACTAGTACAAGTGTATTTTATTGTCCAAGGCATACAGGAGATGAAGGAGTCTGAGTCTGGAGGAACTTAGAATTCTCCAAGTCCTCTTGTGGTTTCCATGAAATAAAATGTTAGGTGTTAATTGGCAAACAGATATCCTACTGGACTGCCTCCCCTACCTATAGTGAGGAAAATTCCCTTTTCCCAGCATATTTCCATATACAGTTTGTAGTGTATTCCCATATATGTTTGTATGATTATCTATCTATCTATCTATCTATCTATCTATCTATCTATCTATCTATCTATCTATCTATCTATCTATCTATCTGTATATCTATCTATCTATCTCTCCATCTATCTATCTAATGATTATATATGGAGCTTCTGTTTTCATATTTCATATCTTATTTTTCCTGGTCCTGGTCCCCTTCAGTCTTTAATTACTCTGTTCTTTTTCCAAGTATTTATGGAGATATGTAGGTCAACATCCTGACTTCAATAAAAAGAATCACCAGTAATATACATACATACACACATAATTATGTGAATTAGAAGGCAGCATATACACATGTATACATATACACACATATACATTTCATATTCTTTGACAAATATATATATATATATGAGGATATGACATGTAATATAATAATATAAATATTAGTGGGACTATATGAAGTAATATATCTATGAATTATAATATACTAGACATATATTAGTGGGAGGAAATGATGTGTAAATAACTAGATATATACAGAGTACTTCCAAGATATATTGTTATTCATCCTTCATTTCTGAAAAGGAACAATGACATCATGGAATGATGTTATGACTATGACTTGCTCATGAATTTGATTTAAGTGAGGCAGAGTTGCACAAAGTACACACATATACACATACCTGTCATATATATATATATATATATGAACATAGATATAGGTGGAGGATATGGAATGTAAATAACTAGATATATATATATAGAATATTTCTAAGATATATACAGAGTTGGTAGATTATCTGACTATATAAATATATATATAGGAACATGTTACAAAATATATGGGGATATATATGCATAAATAGATCTGTTTCTATATTCCTCTCTATATTTTGTAGTATATTCCTATCTATACATATGATGCCTTCCAAATGTATACATGTACATACAATATACATACATGTACTGGTGACCCTTTTTATTGAAGTCAGGAGGTTGGCCTGTGTAGCTCTATAGATACTTGGGGAAAGAATGAACAGAAGAATTAATGAGCAAAAGGTACCATGGTCTGAAAAATAAAATATGAAAAATGAAAGCTCCATGGAGGATCATCAAATCTAGAGCTAGAAGGGATCAGAGATTATCTACTCCAATCTCCTCATTTTGCTGATGAGGGAGGAAGGTGAGACCAGGGAGGTTAAATGAGCTTGCTCAAGTCCATAGAGGTTGTAAGCATAAAAACCAGAGTTTGAACATAAGTGCTCTCTTACTCCAGAGCCCACCCTCTCTACCAAATTAAGCTGTCCCTCCGAGTGTCCAAGGAAAGTCTGGCTATGCCTTACTCTCTTCTATACACTCTACAATCCAGCCTTTGTTCACCTGTTGTTTTGTAGTCATAACGCTGCCATAACATCCCATAGCTCCTGTCTCTACACCTTGGCCCTGACTATCCCCAATACCTGGAACGCTCTCTCTCTCTCTCTCTCTCTCTCTCTCTCTCTCTCTCTCTCTCCTCTCAATTACATAGTTATTTACATGTTATATCTCCTAACTGAATTGTGTACTTCCTGAGGACAAGAGCTGTTTTTATCTTTCTTTGAACCACCAGAGCTTTAGCTTAGTGCTGGGCATATTTTAACAGCTTAATAAATAAGTGTAGACTAACTAATTGATTAACTGAAAGAACAGACGTAGGAGAATAATAGTTAGAAATCAAAGATTTATTAAGTGCTAAACTATCCTGTTTCTCATATGAGAAACTGGGCAGATTTTTTCCTCCACATTTAGGAACTTATTCTACTTGAAACCTTTAATTAAATGTGAGTATAATGATAATGACGATAATGACTTTTGAGTAAAAGTTATCATAAGTTGAATATAGTTGGAGAAGAGAACTACCTATGTTTCGTGAGTATTTTTTAGCAATCTTCACAGGTGAATCAAGGAATGTTGTTGGACCTCTGAGTAACAATAATACCTAGAATCTGGACAAAGATTTCAAAGTAAACAAGATTTCAAAGATGCCCCCCTCTCACACAAACCACCCTGAGTATGTGTTACTGTACACTGAAGGCTTCATACATTTACTGTAATGCTTGAGATAAATTGACTTTTCTGATAAACAGGTCAAAGAAAGTTAGATGATCTTGCCATTTAAAATGTTAATTTCTTTAAAAATCACATTAAAAAATGGTCAAACACTGTCAGTTTCATCCTTGGCATTTGCCCGTATGTCTAACACTGTGTTAGGCTCTGCTGATGCCTAAATGCTAAAGAAGTTCTCTCAGCAAAGAAATATGAGGTAATGGGTTCTTATTGTTCCTGAAGCTATGCCCAAGGCATAAAAATGACTAGCATTTATAGAGTGATTTAAAGTTTACAAAAAGTTTTATACGTCTCATCTTATCTTTAAAATAATCCTATGAGAATAGTGCTATTTATTATCCCATTTTACAGATAAGGAAACTAAAACTGGTAGAAGTTAGGTGACTCTTCCAAGGTGACAAAGTAAGTATCTGAGGCAAACTTTAAACTTAGGTATTCCTGATTCCAAATTCAGAGCCCTTATTTGAATGGTAACAGTTCAGGTTGCTAATTTGAGCAGATCAGACATACCTCTGCCTTACACCTAGTACTGACCTTCCTTTTCCCTCTCATCATCCTTTCCTCATCCCATTTATTCAGTCTCATTTGGTGCATTCAATGAAACTTAACAAACCTTTATTAATCACCTACTCTGTACCAGTCAACCAACCTAGGGACTTGTGAACACAGAGACAAAATTGAACCAGTCTCTGCCCTCTAGGACCTCACATTTTACTAATTGGGGCCAGGGGGAGGAGGGGGCGATTCAAAAGAGAATGGGTAAAATAGAGTAATATGGAATGACTAGAGAGGTTCCAATTTTATTCTCCAAGGAAAGGATAACCACGAACAAAATCTTTTGAGGGAATGTGTGTATGTCTGGGTTGGAGAGTTGAGATATGATATTCTCAAATCTATTTTTTGGAACATCATTTGTGTTGGGAAGAGAGACAGTGGAGCCAGATAGAGCAATTCCCAAGCTATTTCAGTACTCTAGGGGAGAAAGTAAGGAAGGACTGATTTAGGATTGAGGCAGTAAGAGTGGAGAATACAGAACAAATGCAAGAATACTTGAGGTGGGGGGAAGTGGTGGAGAATCAACAAGAATAATTATCTACTGTATGCACAGAATTGTTTTAGGCTCTATGGACCACATGATCATAATATGACAACAAAAAACCAACAACAGCAGCAATGACAAACACTGATAAAATGCTTTTCTGGACATTTTCTGATTTAATTTTCAAAATAATCCCATGAGATAGGTACAATTTCCATCTTCATTTTACTGATGAGGCTCAGAGACACTGTGAGCTATTCACAAATACATAACTATTAGGTACCAAAGATGGGATTCTTTAAGCCTAGTTTTCTTAAAATAGAGTATAGCAGGTTCTTCTTCCTACCTCCATTCCCACCCTGACATTAAATGCTCTTGAGGAAGAGAAATATAAGTAGTGATGTGCTGGCGAATGTTTAACAACCAGCCCTCTGAAAAAAAATGTAGCCACAAAATCACTTTTACATTTATCTGTATTATTGACATCATTTCCATCACTTTAAGTCTGGACGATCAACAAAAACAATAAATCAAGCTCTGATTTGTACCTTTGCTCATTTTTTCACTAAAAATTTAACTGAGTCCATTTGAGCTGGCTCTAGCACACCCCTGAGTAAGATATATGTTCTTGTCGGTAAGGCGCTTACAGTCTATTTCTAGAGAAATAATTCACATACATGAAACAATTAGAGAACAGCTAATGTAGGAAACAATTAGAGAACAATTAACAGAGAGACAATTAGAGAACAATTAAGTGTTAAACTGTATCACATTTCATTTACTAAGGACAAGATCAATTTTATGTAACTCATTCCCTCTGAGCCTTCCTGAGTCATTTATAATCAAAGAAATGTGGAATGGTAGTGACCGGAGAGCCCTAGGTAATCAATCAGTCCCATCCCCTAACTTTGCAGGTGAAAAAAACTGAGACCCATAGAGGTGGAATTGTTTGGCCAAAGATACATTTAATGGCAAAGGCCCTTGATCTAGAAAGAGTACTAAGTTTGGTCTCAGGAAATCTTGATTCCATGACCTTCGGCAAGCTGATGGATGGTCTTGGGATCTCAGTTTTCCCATCTGCAAAATGAGGAGAGTTGGCGAAGATGACCTCTAAGGTATGTCCAGCTCGAATCCACGACTTTGTGATCACAAATCTAATTCTGATCCATGTGAGGTCAATCCCTGGAGAGAGATCATAATCTCTCGGCCATATGCTTCTTCACTGGCTGCTTTGTGTGAAGAAACCATAGCCTGCGATTTGTAAAGACAAGGTGTCAATTCCATAAAAACCTTGGCTAGAGCAGATCCTTTCTATAGGTAAAAGCTAACGTGCTTCTGCTGAATTATAGCGTGCATTTGCATAAATTACCATGTGGAACTTGTTAATATTTCCTAGATATCCCTTTTCATTGCTCCATTAGACAAGGCTTTGTGCTTTTGTTTGGGGCTGAATGTCAGCCAATCAGGAGGCAGGATTTCGACCAGTTCCCAATGGTGGTGGTAATTTATTCCCTTTGCAGAGCCCCAGTGTCACATATCTGTCTGGAGAAATGCTATCTGAAATCAGCTGAATTTTATCATGCAAATTATAGGAAGTGTTATCATTATGAACAGCGGGAGGTTCCTGATTTGCAATCGTTTACACATTAAATGAGTGCAACTGCTGTGGGGTTGAGAAGCCATTCCTAGAGAAGAAAGGGTGGGGTGGGAGGATCAGGCGATAATGGGGCACAAGTGGAGAGATTCACCCCATGGGGTGAGGCTTGCGGGCTTTGTGTCTCCAGGACAAGAGTGGAGGTCTCAGAGACATATGGATTCTTTTGATGAAAAGGCTTTGGGATGGTTTGCTGAGGGAGGGGGCTGGATAATGATGTGTATGGTTTATTTACTAGGAATCTTGGGCTAGAAAGAAATCACTGGAACAGGGCCAGCCTGAAGCAGTTTTGAGTGAGTGAAATGTGTGTTTCAATCCCTCTCCCCTTTCTTAGAGCCCCTCTCTCCTATCCCAACACCCCACTCTGAAGTTTAGCCAGCTAAAGGATGCTCTCTGCCATACGCATGGCCCATGGCCCAATATACTTCTCTTCTCCCCCTCCATATAGCCAAACTGAGATGTATTACATTCCATGGACTAGTATGTATTGCTAGGTAGATGAAGTGACTCAGGCCAACTATTTCCCAATATGGTATTAATGCGGCCAATAATGGCTTAATCCCCTACCTCTCCAGGTAGTTTAAACCTTGAAGAAATGACAAGGGTGACTGCCAGGTCAGTGATATTTGAAGGATAGACAGTAGGGCTTTTCAGTGATTTCTCTCAATATTTAATCAACAGAGAACTGAATTTGAACTCAGTTCCTTCACCTAAATTAAGCTCTATTTTATCCACTGTGGCTCAGTATTTAAAGCACTCGACATGGCGTCAAGAAAACTTGAGTTCAAATGCAACCTCAGATACTTCCTAGTATGTGACTCTTGGCGAGTCATTCTGATTGTTGACAAAAGGATCTACTAAATCCATCAGGGAAGGAAATGACAAACCATTCCACAACTGAATGACTGAGCAACAATTTAACCTCTTGGAGGGGATGGAGGTAGATCAACGAAAAGAGCAGAAAAGGAGAGAGGGAACTTGGCAGAAGAAGAAAGGAGAGTCAATGACTTTTAGGGAAAGTTGAATTTCACTAGTCTACAAGTAAGAATATCATTTTCCTTTGGGGTCAGGAATGAAAGCCAAGACTTGGCATGTGAGATGCTAGGGAAACAAAATGACAAGAATGTTCACTGGACAAGAAGTTGAGAAATGTGAAAACTGAAAGAATCTGAATATAGAGAACTCTGTGCTTTGGTAAGTAAGTCCTAGGTAGCTGCCTGAGACAGGTTTAATAAAGGTTAAATGACTTGCCCAAGGTCACACATTTAATAAGTATCAAAAATAGGATGTCTGGGTTCTAATCTTAGTACTGTTACTAACTAGACGTATGACCTTGAGAAAATCTCTTTCACCACTTGGGTTTCAGTTTCTGCCTCTTTAAAATGAAAGGGTTAGATTAGATCATCTCCAAGGTAATTTCCAGCTCTAACATTCTACTACACTGTGAATCTAAATGAGCTTCTGTCCTAGAGAGTCATTGGCAACAGACTTGGGACCAGCACTGGGACTTCTGTAGGAGACACAGCCCTAGTGACTCAAAGACTTTGGGAAATAGGCCAAAATTAAGAGAGGATCATTAATAAAGCTGTGTCAAACAGGGCAGGACGGGCAATCAGATGGCAGGGAACATGGACAGAAGAGGGTCAGGAAAGAATGTGCTAATGTTCATATATCACTTTTCTGAACAAGATGATCTTTTCATTGTTTGTTGAAAATGATAAATGGAGTGAAGAGGGCGAGTTAGTGTGGTAGAGATTAAAAAATGAAAGAAAGATAAAGAAAGAGAGAGGAATAGAGGAAGTGAGGGAAAAAGCAAAGGAAAGGAGAGAAAGCAAGAAAGGAAGGAAGGGAGGGAGGGAGAAAGAAAGAGAAAAAAGAAAGAAAAGAGAAAGACCAATAACATTTAAATATTTAGGAGAAAAAAGTTCAGAAGGGTACACAAAGAGGGCAATTTTGTTACTACCTTGTTAAATTTAGTGTACAGTAAAAAAGCTGTACATGACAGAAATTCATGCATTCATTGACAATTATCTTTGAATATGAAAATTTTTGTGCTTATTGATGATTGTTAAACTCATCATAAAGAAGAAAATGAAGGAGTCACCTTCCCTGCACAGCAAGGGGTAAAAGAGTGGGAGAGTGACTGAAATTTGCCAAAGACCTAAATTATAATGATCAGGGTCCCTCACAAACAGGTCAATTACCCCAGTCACCCTTTGGATGGAGCAAATGCACCCAAGTCTGTCATTTCCTATTATTAGTTATAATAACAGTGATTAAAATTTTCTCTTTTGTCATCACTTTTTCCCTCCTGAAGGATCCAGAGCACAGTTTGCAAATTGTGGAGGTATATTTGATAAGTTGATTGTCATTCCTAAGGGGAAGTTGGGGTGGGGGGGGAGGGTGTCAGAAGAATAAATGAAATGACTACTGCTTTCATAAAATCTGTCCCCTCATTTCCCATATGATCATTACAATTCCCAAGGTTTCTTGCTCAGTTTAAATTAATCACTTAGATGACACAGAATATTGGATTTGGAGTGAGGAGTTCAAATCTTATCTCAGGCATTTACTAGCTGTGTGACCTTAGAGAAATCACTTAACCTGTTTGCTTCAGTTTCTTTTTCTGTAAAATGGGGAATAATAGTAGCACCTCCCTTTCAAGGTTGTGATAGATATAAAATGAGGTAATTTTTGTAAAGCACTTTCCAAACCTTAAAATACTTTTTAAATGATAGTTATTATCATTATTAATTTATTTGGGACGTCTCCTAGGAGCTGGTACTTTAAAAAATACATACATACATATATATAATTTTTCCCTTGAGACTTCAGAGAGAACTTCTTAGATTGGAGAGGGCAGAAAAGCATCAGGGTGGGGAAAACAAAGCAGAGACCTGTTTTTTCAAAAAAGGTCTAACTTTAATATTGATTATGAGATGAGTTTTATGACAGAGAACTTGCTTTTTCCCTAGGGGAAAGTCAAACATCGTTCTGCATCTGACCCAATGGAGTATGCAGGAAAACCAACAGTCCTGTCTCCAGACCCATCAGTGTTCAACAGGCCATACCTTTCCTCCTGAATCCTTACTGTCCACTGAGATTCTTGCTTTGGTGAGTTCTGACAATTACCACCTGCAGCTTCCGTTTTCCATTGACCGGCATAGTCTGTTGGAATGATAACTGACTTTGGAGTCAGAGATCTGGGCTCAAATCCTGATCTTTGGCTAGTTGCTCCTCCTAATTTGTAAAATGAAGGGGGTAGAAGAGAAGGTCTCTGGAAGGCATCTTCAAATTCCAAATCTATGATCCTATATCTCAAAAGTTTAATGCTAATGGGAAAGCAAGAAGGTTCTATCTGTTAACCACTGGAATACTTATAGGGACTAAACTGGGTTCTCAGAATAAACCTTACACTGATGTGGAAATACCACTTGCAATAAAAGAGGTTGGAACAGATGGTATCCTCTGCCTTCTTCCAGCTCTGAGGGGGTGAAGGAAAGGAACCAATTCATAATGACAGAAACCTTCAAGAAAACCAACTGGAAATTGGGGTTTGGGGGCTTTGTTTGTTTTTGTTTTGTTTTCTGAGTTGGGAGGTGCCAGTGCCTGGTAGCTAGTCCCCTCACTGCTGCCTCTGACAGTATCTCAGACACACATCCTGAACATGGGCTGTCCCCAGAGAAGCGTCAGCTTTTAATCCTGTCACTGCGAAGCATCCATGCACAGCCTGGTTACAGGCAGACCTGATGTTCTGGGGGAATGGCTGTCAGTCATTGGAAATTCAACAGCCTGCAGGGTTATACACTGACCCAGGCCCTCAGGCAGGCAGGCAAGGCTTGGAGGAGGCAGAGGGCATGGGCCAGCCAGAGTGCAAGTGGCTTGGGACACCCCTACCTCGCTAAGAGTTTCAGATGGAAACTGATTCCAGGATAATAGTTTTCTAAGTTCCATTTGCTTCCTCTGTTGCTTTTGTAGCATTAAGTTTAGTGTCGATGAGTCAGATCCAAATTCAGTAGGTCATTACTCTTGAAAAAAGTTTCTGGAGATCTCTAAGGATCAAAGAACTTTTAAGTCTTTAGTCATATCTGGGTTGAGAGTCCAGGCTGCCAAGAGAAAGGAATGATTGCTCAGGCTATGGGGTGCCAATTCTGAAGCCCTCTCCTTGTTCACGACTTTCCCAGCATCTTCCACCCCTCCCTGGCCTTCTATTCATGCTGAATGCTGTTCTCTCTGGAAAATCGAAACACCCTCCAGGCTTTCTATGAATTTGGGGACCACCTGCCTCTCTCTTCCAAAGGTCTCCCTGCCTTGCCAACTGGTGGCTTGTCCTTGAACGGGGTTGAACCGGGAGGCCTGAGGCATGTGGAAGGTGCACCATTCTCCCTCCACCCCTTTCTTTCCCCCATTGCCCAAACTATGAGCTAATGAAAGGTTGTGTTGTAAATGTCAAACACCCCGTGAGATGGAGCACGAATCAAAGACTGCTTGCCATGTGTTCCCTTGCAGGGAATTGTCTTTCGGCAACAGCATCTCTGTGAACTTATCAGAAGGTGATGGGAGGGGAATCACCAACTGACTCAGAATTACTTGAATTGAACATGTATCCCGAAACCTGTCGAGCAGTTATAATATCTCAAGGTCATCATGTCTATCCTTTCTTCTCTCTGCCACCTTAGGAGTGGAGGGGCTGGGGAGAGAATAGATGGAGAAAGGCAGGATTCTTAGTAGACTAACCTTTTCATCTTCTGGGAATGATGTCTAACATTTCACAGAGAGGAAAGGGGAAATTGGATTCATCTGTCCCCATGGAGAGGCAGTGGGGTCTGGAGAAAAGAGGGCTGGCCTCATAGTCAGGAAAATCAAGGATTCAAGTCCTGCCTCTGACACATGCTAATTATTATGACCCAGGCAAGTAAATTAGCTTCTCAGTGTCCCTGAGCAGTAAATTTCAGGTGAATTGTTAATTTGCATTAGTGAAAGGATTTGCTATACTGGGAGTTTACTATACCAAAGAATCCATAGGGAGAGAATAAACGTTTATTAAGTGCCTGTTATGTGCCGGGCATTGTGCTAAGCACATTCCAAAAATCATCCTATTTTACCCTTACAACAACCCTAGGAGGTAGATACTATTATAACTCCCCATTTATGGATGATGAAATTGAGACAGAACTTAGGCAACTTGCCCATGGTCCATAGCTAGTAAGTGTCTGAAGATGGATTTGAATTCAGGTCTTCCTGACTCTAGGTTCAGCCCTGTATGTACTGTGCTACCTAATTGCCATGATCTGGACCAGATCCCTATCCCACCCACCTCGCCCAAAAACATCGCTTTGAAATATCAGAGTCTCTTCTTTCTGAAGATGATCCCTTAACAAAGTAAGGTAGATCCCTGCTGGGTAGGTCATGTCTCTGCTGACAGTATTGGGTCTATAAGAACTCAAAGAAACAATGGCCACCACACATGGACGCAGAGTAAAAGATGCTTTCCGGTCAAGGGCAGATTGAATGTGGCAAGAATTACTGGAGAGGCACACCCCACATAACCAATGTCACTTTAAAACAATATCATTAATATGTTACAACCAAACCTGCTCCAGATTATACCTTCATTACTTCTGCTAGTAATAGCACACTAATTGGTCTCCCTGCGTCCAAGTTCTCCCCTTTCCAATCTATTCTCTACCCCACAGCCAAATTGATATTCCTAAAACACAGATTTGACCACATAACTCTCCCCTCTGGACTCCCTGCCTCCTCCATCTTTGATGACTCCCTGGCTTCTAATTGACTCTATGATAAAATGCAAACCCTCTGCTTGGTATTTAAAACCCTCCACAATCTGGCTTCCACAATCTGGCTCCCTGCTAGCTTTCCAGTATTATTCTATACTCCCTCATTTCATGCACTGTCTCTTAGAGTTAAATGGGTTGGCTCACCATACATGACATTATATCTCAGGCTTCTATATATTTGTGTAGATGGTCAGCTATGAGGGGGAAAGGCTCCCTCTTTTACCTGAAAAATATTAAGCCTGAAATCTTTTCAGATTTTCTCTGTTACTGATATGATCTTCCTGTTGAAATCAAATTCATATTTACTTATTTTTGTACATATAATTATCCCTTTTCTGCAGAAGAATGAAAGCTCATCGAGGGCAGGGACTATTTGTTTTTATTTTGTTTCCCTGGAATTTAGCACAATGATACCATGTACAGATTAAATGGTTCATAAACTGTTTCACAGATTGAATTAAATCCAAGAGGTCTCCTATATGTATGATTGGTTCTTTAACTCATCCCCCAGACTGGACTGGGACAGTTGAAATCTTTACTTTGGTGGTTACCAATCCCAGAGAGATAGCAAACACTTGAAATAGTTTTCTTGATAAGGGGATGCATCATGGGGATATCTTTTTCAGTTCACTTTAAAGAAATTCCAAATTGGTTGGTTTACCTAGCAGTTTCTGGAACATAAGAAACAAGAGAAGGAAAAATGAAGGTTTTTAAGAAAAAAAATTAGCTCAACTTCAGCTAAAGGATTCCCCTTTAAAGGATGCTATTGGTTTCTTTAGTTTATTAGATAATTTTTCTGCTGATGTCTCATAGAGGCTATTATTATCTCTCTAATGTGGTTCCAAGTTCTGCTATGACATTCTCAATTGTCTGCCTACCAGATATCAACCTCAAGGAATCCATTATTGGTCTGGGGCTGGCAAAACTTAGTACTATTTCCATATTTACACAATCTGAAACAGCTTAACCTGATCTTCATGATTTCTTTACATAGTCTCTGTTTTTGGTAAAAATTAATTTTAATCTTTTATATTCTCATTTTTGGATGCCTAGGAACATCTTTTTACATTACTTTAAAGACTTTTAATTTCATCCTTATAAATGGGCTTTTTAAGTTGCTGTGGTTAAAAAAGAATCCCTCTAAAACAAACTTCTCTCAAAAAGACAAACCCCTAATAAACAAAATCCCCAAGACATTATCAACTACTCACTTAACTGCTAGTTTTGAGTTTCTTACAACTAATGTAGGTTGGTCCTATAATGATAGCATCTCAATTGATCTTCCCAATGATTATGCAAGGTGGGTGTTATTCTTCTCATTTACAGATGAAGAAGTTGAATCTGAGAAAGGCTAAGAGATTTGTTCAGGGTCACACAACTAGTAGGTATCTGAAACAGGATTAACATTTGAGTCTATCTTAACTTTGAATCTAATGTTCAATCCATTGTGCCACCTAGCTGCCACTAAATAGTATTGCCATTATAGCTTGAAAGACTTTCAGAAGTAGTACCCTATAGTCTTTGAGAATTTGGTACAGGAACGTGTTGGTAAATATTTAACCATCTCTTTGAAAAATATAATGTACAGGACACAATTTGTTCACATTTTCTCTATCACTCTCTCAAGTCTACATAATCAACAAAGCAAACAAGTTGCTGATTTCTGAGTGTAACAGCTTACATTGAAAGTTTAATAATTGGCTCCTGATAATCAGTTCAAGATGACTCCGACACACTTTTGACCCAGATCTGTCTTCACACCATGAAGAAGCATCAGAAGAAGACTTTGCTAGAAACTTATTTTCAATATATAAAATCATCTGTCCCCTAAAATCTTTGTTCCCCCTGAAATCTTAATTTGGGGAACTGATTAATGTAACTGAAGTCATGCCACTACTCTTCTCTGTTCTCAATTTGTTTTCCTTGACTTCCTTGACCCTTTTCTTGCCTTCATGTTTTTTGCTTAAACCATAGTCTGGTCTTTGTTATCACTGAATATCTTTTTTGGCTCTGGTCAATTTCATAGCCACTTCCACTCTAAATGTTATAACAAACCACTTGTGCCCAGTCGGTGAGCCTTCCTAACTTGTATTGGTCTGATCAGCCACAGCCAAACACAGGCTGACTTCAATATTATGATACTATTGGTCATTTTAGAAAGTGAAGAACCACCACCGCCACCACCACCACCAACACCACCACCACAACAACAACATTATTTAGCTCTATTCTCCTGATATTCCTCCTCTTGTTCTTTAACTTGGTGGGGTGCTTCTGGAAATTCTCAGCCCATATTATATCCAGGGCTTTGCCTCTCTTGATTCGTGTACTTGGCAATCTCTTCTATGCAACGGAGAATCACACTCTTAGATTTGGAAGAGATCTCAGTGGCTAGTCTAACTCATAGAAAGAAAGATGACCATGATCACATACCCAGCAACTAAACCCAGTTTGAGGATTTCCCGGGAAGGAGAACCAATCATCTAAGGCAGCTCATCCCATTTATGGTCAATTCTAATGGGTAGAAAAGTTTTCCTGAATTTACCTTTTTGTGGTTCCCACCCATTGCTCCTGATTCTACCTTTTGGGGTCAAATGGAACAAATCAAATCTGTCTTCAATATCTTATTGCCTAACTGTTAACTCTTGCTTATTTGATACACACAGAACTTAAGACATAGCTACCCTGTCTGACAAATCAATCCTAATCAAGGACAAATTATTTAAAAAAAATACTTACTAAGGTGTGGAATGTTTGTGATCCTCCTTTGGAGGAGTTACTCATATTGATGAAATCCTTGAAGTGAAGTAAATGGGAGATATCTTTCTAGGTAGCCAGAAGTTAGGCTATATAAAAGCAAAAATCAGTTATTATTGGAGATCTAATCTTTTTGTCTCATATACCCCTTTTGCAGAATAATGTTTGTTGCCTTCATCTTTAATTAAAGGAAATGATACATTTTAACTAGAGGTTAGCAAAAATAAGATGTGATTATTTTTTCCTATCCCAATTTTATGTATATTTGAAAACTATTCTGTGTAGCCCAGGTTAAAAACTCCTGCTTAATAGAGATCTGAAACTATGCTAAGGACATTATATGTTACCCGTACCAGAAATATTTGCATATTAAAAGAGGCAGGGGGAGGATAATGGCTAGGAAATGAATATTTAATAATGTAATATTGTTACTGTAGCATTTAAGCAGAGAAGGCATTTTGGCACAGACTTCCTTTTCCAACTCCTCAAATCATACCATAACTTACATAAAAAGCTTATTGTCATCTTTCACTCTAAGAACAGAATTAAATTGACTGATGGGCTACCTTCCTAGGAGATGAAAAACCCAAGACTATGTCGAGATAACACAGTGACATCCTATGACTGGTTTTGAGTTAGTTGTCCTATGGCCTGTAGGGAAGACTTTGGTATCCTCTAAACTCAACACTTTTTTCCCCCTGTATCTCCTCTGGCTGAATGATTTCCAGATCTCAGTATTGCAGAGGGATTGGCAGAACCATTCTGTGGACAGAGAGACATGGAGATAAAGAAAAGATTCGATAGAAAGACCTATGAGGCAAGGTTAAAAGTTGAAGAGTTCACCACTAAGAAAGAAAGGGAGGGGTGTTTAATGAGATTCTTCAGAGAGATGAAGGGTTATTATGTAGGGGACAGTGACCAGCTGTTTGCCATCTCTCCCCCTGAACTCCTATTGTCTGGGTCATTCGTTGTGCAATTAATCATGTACTGTTGCCTTGTTATTTCTTCTCCACTCTTATCTTCAATTTCTCTCTTAAAAAATCTAATATCATTACTTAAATTTTTACATGCTTACTTCTTCAGTGATGTTCTAAGCTTTTTGGGGTGAATGAGGGGAAAGGAACAATATCTTATCATCTTTGTGTGCCCCATGGTACCGAACGGAGTGCCTGCAACATAATCTGTGCTTAGCAGACTTTGTTTGGTGAATGAATGAATGAATAAAAGAATGAATAAATAATTGAATGAATTAATTCATTGCCTTGACTACTAGCTATAGCCAGTAGGGGAAGAAAAGGGAACTGATAGAAAGAATGAAGATAGAGAAAGGAGACAGAAAATGAGAAAGACAGAAGTGTAGTGGCTACAAAGAGAGAAGGAAAGAGGGAAAGGAAAGAGAGGAGGGAGAGAGACACAGAGAGAGAACTAACAGAAAGAGAGAGAATAAGACCTACAGAAGCAATTTCCTGTGTTTGCAAACACGGAGTCCTTTTCTGAGGGGTAAATACCCTCTGCTAGAAACCTCATTTATGTTCTTTTCCCATCAGAGAAATGTTCCCAAACAATAGCTCAACCATGTGCTGACACCGACATATCACCTGCCCATGACCTTCAGAGAGAGTAAATGGGAGCTAGCTGGTTGCTTTAGAGTATTTGCGGAAGCCCATTAGAGCCGTAATTACACTGTAATCTTCGCCAAAGATGCAGTGTGCCATTGTGTAGGCCGGCAAGGTCACAGGCCTCGCCGTAAACAAACCTGTTTATGACAATTGTGTAAAATGCATTCTCTTTCATCGCTTCATTAATGAACCCGCAATCCCAAGCATACCTGTTTGCCTGATTTATAGACATCTCCATCGCCTCTAAGGGTCCATATTTCCTCACTCTATTCTGGAGAGCCTTCCTGTCTCTTTCTGATGCTCAGGAGTGAGGCTGAAAGTGCCTCCTTATCCTCACTTCCACTTCTTTCTTCCCATAGTTAACTCATATGTTGTTCTCTTGTTTGCAAGTCAGTTTTGAAATACGGGGCAAAACATCTAATAAACAGCAACCAAAATTTCAACCAGAGGGCAAGTAGTATGGAAAAAGCAAAGTGATGTCGTATCTGGAAGTCTTGAATGAATGAATTAGGCAGGTGCTCCAGTGACCACATAAGGAAGAGTGAGAGCAAAGACGGAACTAGGTATCATTTTTCTTTCTTGCACTATTCAGGTATTGTTGCTTTTCAGCTGTTTCAGTCATATCCAGCTCTTTGTGACCCCATCTGAAGTTTTCTTGTCAAAGATGCTGGAGTAGTTTTACCATGTCCTTTTCCAGTTCTTTTTACAGTTAAGGAAAGTGAGGGAAACAGGATTAAGTGGCATTCCCAGAGTCACACAACCAGTAAAAGTCTAAGGCCAGATTTGAACTGAGGTCTTCAGAATCAGTCAACATTTAGGTGGAACAGCCTAAATGAATGGATTGGCTACCTAATCAATTTTTTTATGCAATTCTACAGAGGCTATCCCAAAGTATGGGAAGCTTTCATCAAGCTATCTTTGGTTGAAAAAGAACAGTTTCCCCCAAACCGATATGTGTCTATAACTTAAAGAACATCAAGACAATATGAAAGAAATCAGTCAAAGAACCTGTAAGAAATTGAATCCATGCTGTTTCTCTTTGTGTTGAGTTTGTCTGGAAATAGATTGAGGGTAATCTCAGAGTAATTAGGTGATTCAGTCAACCCATATGTCCATGTTACTTTTCCCCAAAATGAATCCCCCTCTGGTCAACCTGGTCCTCACACCTGACTCAAACGCAGTACAATCACTACCAATACCATCCTTTTGCTCATGCTATTCTTCCGACTTTGAGTGATCTCTTCTGATTCCACTCAGTCCATGAAATCCTACTCTCTTATTGAGATCCATTTCAAATTATACTAACCCAAAAGAGGTTTTTCCTCTTCTTGGGATCACGTGACTTTTTCTTTCCTCTTAACTATTGGATCACTATTATTTAAGTGTCATTATCTCTCATTTTGACACTTGATAACATAATTCCCTTTTCACAATCATGGTATATTTCTGAAGAAGGTCTGATACATCTTTCCTACTTCTCTCAGTACCTAGCAAAGTCCCTAGATATCTTCACTTCATATTTCCCCATCTTCTCTTCTTCACTGAAACTTGGCTATCTCTGGAAAAGATTATATTCTGACCATCCTCCTTAGTATTGGGTACTCTTTCTCTCATTCCCTTTGACATATTGTATCCAAAGGATGGCTAGGTATATTATTTTTTCTTCCTTCTATTTCCATTTAATCCCTTTGCCATCATCAGTCAGAAACCTTTTCTTTGAAATTCCTTCCATTGATCAGTCCAGTTGGATCTCCAGATCCTTGTTATAATGATTTACTATTTGAAGGATGGCAGCATCACTAATCCCTGTGGTTCTACCAGCCAATAAGCAGTCCATTTGAACAGTACAACTATAGTGCTGTCCTTTATACTTCAATCCGTCAGCCCATTATCATATTGTTGATGATATATTATCAAGCCCCATTCTTGCATGATCCCCACCATCTTCCTTCCTACTAGAGTTCTACTGAACTTTGCTAGAGAAATACACATAATTATGCCAAATGGTGTCCACTATAAATTTATGTTATATGATAAACATAAACATAAATATATGTTATGTTCCCAAATGAGTTCTCACCATTGCATGGCAATTATTTTTTTTCTTGATTTACTTTCTTCACACATCCCACAGTGTTTTTTTCCAAATGCCCACCTCTTTCCTTTAGTTCTCTTTATTATTTCCAACTACCTTCTGCTCTACAAAGTACTTCACCTCCTAAGTTGCTCAGAAAACAGGGTTTGTCCTTCATTAATTGATTCACATCTCTCACTTTTCAAATTCCTGTTATGCTGTCATCTTTCCTCTTCTCCTTTACTTGGGTTTCTGAAGAAGAATGTGTCCTTAATCTTATTCCCTTGCACCTACTCCGGAAGCTTCTCTTTCACTATTGTCTTAGTCTTTCAGTTTTAATATTATCTTATTCTTTGGCTCTGTCCTTATTTCCTAAAACACGTTTTTAATTCTCTCTCTCTCTCTCTCTGTCTCTTTCTCTTACTCTGACACCCCTTTTAAGTGACTATCAAACTTCTGCTTGAAGACCTTGAAGGAGGAGGAACCAATCATTTCTCAAGCTACTTTTTTCTCCTTTTGGATACCTCTAATTGTTAGTAAACTTTTCCCCATCTCAAAACTAAATTTACCTATTTCTGATTTCCACTGGTTTGGCCTTCTGGAGCAAAATAAAATGTCTAATATACTATCCACATGGTAGCTCTTCAAATACTTAAAAAGAGCTTCCATAACCTTCTGACTCTTCTTTTCTCCAGGCTAAATATACCCAGTTTCTTCAACCAGTCCTCATATGTCTTAGACTCAAGAGCTTTCATCAACCTGGTTGCCCTCCTTTGATCACTTTCCAGTTTGTTAATGATGCCTAGAACTTAATACATTCACCAGATGAGTTTTATTGAGGGTAGAATATAATAGAACCACCACTTCCCTATTTCTAGAAGCAATGCAGCCTCAGATTACATTCACTTTTCTAAAGTTATTATATCACATTACTAACTCATATTGAGCTTGCAGTCTTCTAAAACTGCCAGATATTTTCCAGAATCATTGCTGTATACCCATGCTTTCCCTCATCTTATATTTATGAAGTTATTTTTTTGTCCTAGAGCTCAGTTCTTTCTATTTACCCCTATCAATGCTTTATCCCAGAGTCACCTGTATTCATTACCTCAATTTCCTCACCACCTTCTCACTTCTGAACACCTTGTAATTCAGTTTACCAACTCACTGATCCACGAGAATTTTTCCAAAGTTACAAATAATCTCTAAACTACAAATCCCTGGACCTTGTTTGGTCCTTCTACTTGACTTTTCTATAACTCTTGACACTGTTTATTAATTCTTCCTTCTCTGAATAATATTCCCTCTTTTGGCTTCAATAGCACTTTTCTTTACTGGTTGTCTTCCCATCAGCAGATAGCTTTTTCTTTTCTGGATGATGACACATTTTCTACTTATCGAGCAAAGGTATTCTCCAAGAATCTCTCCTGGACTGGACCCTCTATTTTCTCCTTTTGTGATCACATTATTATAAGATCATAGATCTAGAATTAGAAAGTACCTTACTGCTCATCTATTCTAATGTTTTCATTTTTTTAAGAAGAGGGAAACAAGACCCAGAGAGTTTAAGGAATTTTCCCAGTATTGCACAGGTAGTAAGAAGTAAAAGCAGGACATGAATTTAGGTCTGGTAACTTCAAGTTCAACACATTAACTTTAATATTCTTTTGTTCATCTCCAAGAAGATCACTTCCCAAACTATATATCCTAGGTCCAGAGCTTAAGAATATCTCAGAGGTCATCTAAAACATTAAATCAATGGACTCTGGTTACATGCTGCAAAATGACATTTTGACTGAAATGTCCTATTAGCATCTAAAATTCAGTATGATCAAAATAAAATTCATCATCCTCTCCCCATCCAAACTATCCTTCTTCCAAGTTTCCCTAACTAGGTTGTGGGCATTATCATTCTTCAGTCCATCCAGCTTCTCAACCTAAGAGTCATTCTTGATTCTTTCCTCTTTCTTCACCTCCCTCCTTCCTTATCCAAGCATTTATAATTAATAGTAATAATTTGTACATATATAGTGAACTTTAAGGTTTATAAAGCACTTGACAAATATTATCTCATTTTATCCTTGTAACAATGCTGGGAGGTAAGTGCTAATATAATCCCCATTTTATGGATGGTGAAACTGAGGCAAACAGAGGCTAAGTGATTTGTCTAGGGCCACATAGCTAGTAATTGTCTGAGGCTGGATTTGAACTTAGAGCACTGACTCCAGGTTCAACACTGTGCAATCTAGCGGCTCCTAGATATTTATTAAATATTGTTGATTATACACCCACCTATACATACTCATGTATATTTTGTATGTGTATACACAGTATACATATGTAGTATATACATATTATATATGTGCATGTATAAAATATATACATATATGTATGTATACACAACATATATATAGTTTTCATAGAATCTGACTTAGAAAGGAATTAAGAAGTTATTTGGTCCAGTACCTCACCTACTGCAGGAATCATATACTTGACAGATATCCAGTTGCTGGGATTGTCTTTCAACACAATGGATCCTATTGATCTATAGTTCTAGCTATTGCAAACTTCCTTCTTAAATAGAACAGATGATTGTCTCCTTTTAACTTCAGTCCATTGATTCTTGCTCTTCCAATACAGACTAAGTCTTTTCCTTCTGCCATATGTCAACACATCGAATAATTAAACACTTGAAATTTAGTCAGCTAGTCAACAAGCAGTTATGAAGTGCTCACTATGTGCTAAGCACTGTTTTCAGCCCTGGAGATACAATCAAGAAGGTACAGTGGATAGACTGCTGGACCAAGAGTCACAAAATCCATGTTGAAAACCAGCCTTTGACACTTATTAGCTGTGTGACATTGGGAAAATCATTTAATCTCAGCCAGCTACAGTTTCTTCACTATCATTTCTTAATAATAGCAGCACGTCCCTGGGTTGTTGTGAGAATCAAAAGAAGTAACATTTCTAAAGTGCTTTGCAAACCTTAAAGTGCTGCTTCTGCTTCTCCTCCTCCTCTTTCTTCTCTTCCTCCTCCTCCTTCTCCTTCTTTCTCTTCTTCCTCTTCCTTTTCTTCTCCCTCTCCTCCTTCTCTTTTTTCCTCCTTTTTCCCATTGTTAAAATTATGATTATAACATTCCTGTGTCTCAAAAAACATACATTATAGTGGAGAAAATAGTCATTAAAACAACCAGTTAATAAAAGATATATACAGAGTAGATGGAAGGTTATATAAAAGGGGAAAGAATTAGGAACTGGGAGAATTGAGGAAAGGTACCTAGAGGGATTTGGCTTGAGTTTTTGGAGGAAGACAGAGAAACTAAGAGGTCAAGATATGGATAAAGATTATTTCAGACATTGCAAAGATGGAAAATGGATTATTATGTTCAAGGAATAGCAAATAGGTCATTGTGACTTGCATACATGGAAGGGAGTAAAGTCTAAAACCAGAATGGTTGAAAGGTGCCAGGTAATTATTTTGAGTATATTTTGCATTTATTTAATGTGATATATATGTGTGTGTGTATGTATGTATATATACATACACACACATATATATGAAAATGTATATATTTGTGTATATGTTTTTAAAAGCTGTTCTGTTTTTGCCATTGGATGCCTAGTATCTGGCACATAGTAGGCACTTAATTGAATATGTTGCTTGACTAATTAATGTCTCAGTTTTCTTCACTGGTATAAATATCGCAGTTTCTTCAGTTTTTCCAACTACAACATTCATTCCAGACTCTCTATGATTTTTGGTCACACTTTTCTAAATGGATTCTTAATTTGTCAGTAATTGTCTCAACATGGCATGATTTCATAAGCACATAGTACTTTTCTTATTATTGCATATCTGGATATGTAAATGACTTTGAAGAAGCTAATAAGCAATGTCCTATGATAAGCAAAAGCATGTCATGCTCTTCAAGGTAAAAAAAATAATAAATTTTGGAGTTGGAAGGAAACTTATTAGTCATATAGCCTTATCTTTTCATTCTAAGGGTCAGGAAACTGAGTCCTAGGTGTGACTAATTTAAAATCAAACAGATAGTTTTAGGAAAGGAAACTTAGAACTGAAGTCTTCTCAAATTTAGACCCCAATCCAGTCACACAGCCAACATCTTACTTCAGATATTCATCACCTGTAATAACTTCCTGATAGGTCTCCTGGATTCCAGTTCCACCACTCTCCACCAAATTAATATTCTTAAAATACAGGTCAGATTATATTATTCCCTTGCTCTTTAAAAGCTCTTAAAGTGCTTGAAACAGAGTAGGTGCTTCATAAGTTCTTGTTTTTCCTCCTTCCACCACTCAAAAAACTGTAGTGTCCCTTTTTGGGATAAAATTTTAGCCTTGTTGTTGCATTTAAGGTTCTCCATAATCTGTATCCCCTTCCATATTTATATAATCTGATTCCTTTTCATAGAATTTGTACTCCAGTCAAAGTGACAATCCATTTAGTCCCCAGTCTTGACATTGTTTTTCTCCCATCTCCAGGTCTTTCTTTTTCCAGTTGGTTCTTCCTATCTAGAATATACTCTTTTCCCTTTTGCTTCCTAGAATATCTAGTTTCCTTCAAGTCTCAGCCAAGATAACACTTTCTCCATCAAACTTTTACTGATCAAACAGCTGATAGTACTTTGTCCTTCAAATTTTCATACATTTATTTATTTGCATACATGAGAGGAGGTGTGGTAAGTCAGGAAAGTACTGGGTTGGAATCCTATCTCTGAGACTTACTAGTTAACATGAAGACAGGCAAGGCACTCAACATATCTTAGCCTCCATCTTTTTATCTGTGAAATGGAAGTGTTACTGTGCATAGTGCTTACTTCTCAAGGTTTTTGTGAGGATCAAATGACAAAAAGTACTGAAATTCCTTTGCAAAGCTTACAGGGATAGGTAAAGGCCAGCTACGATAGTTCTCAGAGAAGAAGGTTAAGTTCCATGAGGTTCAGGAATATTTTATTTTTGTGTCTCTAATACTGAGACAATGCCTTGCACATAGTCAGTGTTTTATAAATGGTGACCTGAATTGAATAGTGTCAATAGAAATGAATGGGTGAATGATTTTCCTCCCATTAAACTGAATAACTTTGCTTCAAATGGCCAATCAATTCAGGCATCACCTTGAGTCAATGGCCAAGTATAGGGCCCTTTGCATGTTTGCTACAGGAACTTAGCTTGGTCAGAAAAAGGACAGGTAGGGTGGGAGCCCAACCTAGAATGACTGGAATTAGAGGCATAATGGGAAAGGTGTCAGCAGTCAATGTAAATTTTGCAGGTCAGGGGGTATTTTTATGGCCTCAGATCTAAGGAATTGTTTCTAAGACCGGTCATGGAATCTGCCATACATGGCTTTGTATCCTGGCTTTATTTCTCATTTACCCTTTGAATTTTTGGATCAGCACTAACCCTTCCTAGGCCTTAGTTTCTTTATCTATAACATGGGCAAAATTTTGCACACCCTTCACTCCATTTCCTTGAGAGATTAAAAGAGACAATGGCAGTCTTTGGGAGGTCTTAGAGGGAAAGAATGCAAAAAATAGACAGGTTTATTAATATGCAGCGAACATCCATTTTGCTGTAACAATCCTTGGATAGAATCAGTGCCTTTGGTTGATAATCCCCTTCACAGGCACACACCGCTCTGGCTCCTTTTTCTGTCTGTCTGCGGGGAGTCTTTAACAGCTGTTACAGTGAGGCCTCAGCATTCTGCTCCAAACCCAATAAGCCTCATACAAGGTTAGGGACAGTAAGGGATTGAAGGCAAAGAGACTCTGGGGAAAATCCTCTTTCTGTATTGCTATCCCACCTTCCCCCTCCTTCTTCTCTCCTTCTCTGTCTCCTTCTCTGATCTTCTCCTCCTCTTCCTCCACCCTTTCCTTCCCTCTCTCAGGAATCTTCCCAGGAGCAGCCCACACACTCCTTTGACATAATCCAATTCAGGATAAGGACTTTGGGTTTCTTTGGGTTTCAGGAAACTGGAGCCAATGTTTGGTATGTGCAGCACTGAATACTTCATTGTTCATTAGTTCTCCTGCTTAAATAAGGTTTAATGTTATCTACTAAGGTGCTTAATTGTAGTGCTATTTGAATAGTATAAAGGGGAGGGGACTCCCTTTACCAACACCATTTATACCTCTTCCAGACCAGTTAGAGGGTGACCGAATTAAGTGAGAAGGATATGTGGAATGGTGCAGAGGACCAGATAGAGTGGAGGGCATTGAACTTGGGGTGAGGAGACCTTCGAGGCAGTGTAATATGGAAGAAATGATGCATCTGGAATCAGAGAATCTGGAATCAGAACACACTGTGCCACAATCTTCTTATTTGGAGGACTGGATTGGTTGACACCTAAGGTTCCTTAATCTTTGCTGTCATTTAGTCATTTTTCAATCATGTCTGAATCTTCATGATCCCATTTGGGGATTTCTTGGCAAAGAGACTAGAATAGTTTGCCAATTCCTTCTCCAGTTTATTTTACAGATGAGGGAACTGAGGTAAGCAGGGTTAAGTGGCTCTCCCATAGCTAGTAAGCTAGACTTGCATAGTATTTGAAGCCAGATTTGAACTCAGCAAGATGAGTCTTCCTGTCTCCAGGCTCAGTGCTCTATTCACAGCATCACCTAGCTGCCCTGCTAAGGTTCCTACCATCTCTAAATCTCATTAATCCTATGTTCTAGCTTTGCTAATTAGCAACTAAGTAAATTCAGGGAAATCATTCCACCCCTCTGAAACTTAATATGCTTATTGGTAGATTGGGGATGATAAGATTTACATTCCTTGCAGGACAGTTATAGAGGAAAGTACTTTATAAATTGTATAGTGCCACATATATATTAGTTGTTAGTAAAAATCTAAATCAGAACTGGGAATTTTTGTGATAGGATTCCTATTTAAGGTAACAGTCTTTATATGTCTTTCTGCAACACCCTCTCATTCCCTAACATCTACACTAAAGGTAATTTAGTTTTGAATGGGAAACTGTTCTCTAAGGGAAAATCTGTAAACAATATAGTGGGAAGCTAAATGCTTAACTTTCACTAATGGAAAAAAATTCTAGCAGGTAGGTACCATTTTCTCATCAAATGAGCTAAATTTCCTAATTCATCTCCACTTAGAGACTTCCCCACCTTGAAATTCACTTGCTTAATATTCTTTCAGCCCGCTTTTATTCAACAAATATCTATGAAATGTCTACTATCTTAGGAGTATCTTGCCAGTATCCTAGAAAGCAGCATCGTAGCCTCCAATGGGTGACTATTAAAATCAGCTGAGAATTCTGATTGTACATATGTGGCAAGATTGTAGAAGTGATTGGCTTTGGAATCAGAGGATGCAAGTTCAAATTTCACCTTAGGTACTTATCACCTCTTCAACCTCAGGCAATCAAGTTAACCCATCAGGGTCAATGTTTCCTCATCTATAAAATTGGGGCTGGTAATGGGACTGGATAGCTTCTGAGGGCCCTTCCAGCTCAAAATCTGTAATTCTATGATCTATGAACCCTGGATAGAAGATTTCAAGCAAGGATATAACTTCATATTAAACTGAATGAATATGGATATATATGTATATGTGTTTGTATATGTGCATATGTATATATCAATAATCAGAAAACCTTTAAGTATCTAGTAGATGTCAGGCACTGTGTTAAGTGCTAAGGATATGAAAAAAAAAAAAAGACAAAAGGCAATTGTCTTTTGCCCTCAAAGCCCTGACCTCAAGGAGCTCACAATCTAATAAGGGAGACAACAAGCAAATAAATGTGTTCAAACAGGCTATATATGGGATGAACAGAAAAGAATTAAGAGAAAAGAATTAAAAATGGTTGGGAAAGGCTTCCTCTAGAAGATGAGATTTTATTTGGCACCTAAAGTAAGCCAGTAGAAGAAAATAAGAAGTGAGAGCATTCCAGGCATGAGAGATAGCTAGAGAAAATTCCTGAAACCCATAGATGGAATGTCTAGGAGGCCACTGATCTCCTTATCATAGTGTCCACAAAGAGAAGTAAGGTTTAAGAAGACTGGAAAGGTAAAAGTGGGCTAGGTTACAGAGGAATTTGAATGGCAAACAGAAGATTTTGCATTTGATTCTGGAAGCAATAGTGGGCCATTTTACTTTATTGAGTAAGAGTAACATGTTTGGATCAATGTACATTGATACACATTTGGAATGATTCTGAACTTTATAAAAGATCTTATTATATAAGTTCCCATTATATATATGTACACACATACCCTTGTGTACTTGATTGTGTGTATATATTATATTTATATATTTATATATGTATTATATTATAAATTATAATATAAATAAATGATATTAATAAATAATAATAAAGGATATATATCCTTACCTTTTGTTTTAATAACAACTCTAAGACAGAAAGGTAAGAGCGAGGCAATGGGGGTTAAGCCCAGAGTCACACAGGAAATATCTGAAACCAAACTTGAACCCAGGTCTGGAGCTCTATCTCCTTTGCTATCGAGCTGCCCCCTGCATCCTATATTTAAGTGTTAGACAGTAAGTACCATCAAAAGCAAGCAATATCCTGAAGGATAGAAATGAGATTTTAGTCATTTCAGTCATGTCCAACTCTTTGTGGCCCCATTTGGGATTTTCTTGAAACAAATATTGGAATGGTTTGCCATTTCCTTATTCATCAAGCGAGGTCAAGTGACTTGCCCAGGCTTACAGAGCTAATAATTTGAGGCCAGATTTGAACTCAGGAAGATGAGTCTTTCTGATTCCGGGATTTGTGCTCTATCCATTGTGCTACCTAGCTTCCCCTAGAAATAAGGAAAAAATAATGAAATGTGAAATAATAACAAAAAAAGCAAGTGAGTCATAAAATGTAGAACTACAAATGCAATCTTGGTATGTGAGCTGCTCTGCCTACAGCTGATCCATCCTTTGTGTGACTCAAGCCTAAGAGACATGACCCTTGGAGAGACCTGAATCAACATGAATTAAAGGGGAGGGACCTGAAAACAGCCATATCCCCCCAATCAGGACTGGCCATTATAGACATATGTCTTTTCTGTATTGCTGAATAAAAATAAAGCCAAGGACACCTACGTGTGTACAATGTTTTCATTTCTGTGCTGAGCACAGGAGCATGGTGTTTTCCCTGCTGGACAGCCTTAGGGAGGTGGGAGGGACTGATCTTTCCACTCACCTTGGCAGAGGCTGAGCACAATGCCTGCTCACTGCAGTAAAATAGCCTCTTGCCAGTCCCAAACACCCAGGGATAAAGGAGGCGCCAAAATAAATGTAACATAATAAAAAGAGCCTTGGACTTGGCATCAGAACATTGACACTGAAGGCTTGACTCTAATGAGTATTTGTGTGACCTTGAGTGTGTCACTACCTTTCTTTTCACTTCCAGTTTCCTCATCTGTAAAATAAGGAGGGGGCAGAATCATTCATCACCAAAGACACCAGCTCTAATGTTGTATGGTTTCATGGGTTAAGTAAGACATAGACCCTGGCCTTAGAGAGTTTATAGTTTATGATCTCTCTCTGTCTCTCTGTCTCTCTGTCTGTCTGTCTGTCTGTCTCTCTCTCTCTCTCTCTGTCTCTCTCTCTCTCTGTCTCTCTCTGTCTCTCTCTCTCTCTCTCTCACACACACACACACACACACACACACACACACACACACTCTACAACCCCTCCCCAAAAGAACTATAATACAAAATAAAATATAATAAGAACATCAAAGAATAAAAGATTATTCTATATGAAGTCTAAAGAAAGAGAAATCTAACTGATGGTGTCAGGACAGGCTTCAGGGAAGAGGTGACATTTAAGTTGGGGCTTCCTTAAAGCTGTGCAGGATTTCAGAAGCTAAAGCTATGTAGCGAGGATATGTCAGGTATCAAGAAAGTCTGATATATATCTTCACCTACTATGTGTCCTTCACCATACTAGGGATTGGTGTTACAACGATGCTTAAGATCTGGCATAGACCTTAAAAAAGCTTCCAATAAAGTTTTGGGTATGAAACAAATGAACCTGAAAAATCAAGCAATACAACACTTAAAGAACAATTCAAAGGGATGAAATATAAATGGAGTGGTGCACACGATCAATGCCATGATTTATAATCACTTTGGACTGAGCTGTACTGTGAAAGAAGAGGCTGAGAAGTGGGTGAGTGAAGAGAAGAAGGGCTGATATAAAGAAAAGAAAAGCACTGAAAATAAGGAGTACATGTTCAGGGGACCATGAATACACCAGGCTGCCTCCTCACCATACTTTGTCAATGAACGTAGGAACAATGAGGTTGGAAAGTCACACAAAGGGCATGCTGGGCATGTGGCAATTGCTCAGAATGAATGAGTCCTCTGGACCTCTTCTACAAATACACACATACATATATAGTCATATATGTGCATGTATATGTGTACATAATTCATATATATGTGCACATTTAAATATATCTATATTTACATATCTGCAATATAGATAGATATCTCTATATACACATGTACCCAATGTGACATTACCTACCTGTTTGTCTATCTATCTATCTGCCTGCCTGTCTACCTTTTTATCTGTCTGTCTGCCTGTTTATCTGTCTATGTCTGCCTGTCTGTGTGTCTGTCTGTCTATCTATCTATCTGTCTGTCTGTCTGTCTGTCTGTCTATCCATCTGTCTGTCTTTCTGTCTGCCTGTTTATCTCTCTATATGTCTGTCTGTCTATCTATCTATTTATGAATTATTTACCAGACTTGTGATTTCATCAAAGCAGGGAATTATCAGTGAGGAATTTTCTCTGCCAAAACAAATCTGCAGTTACTCTGCTACTTAGAAAGTTGACTATGACACTGAGGTAATCAAGTGACTTGCCAGATCCTCTCATCTCTTAGAACAGCTCTCTATCCACAATGCCAGACATTTCTGTCTCTGTCTTTCTTTCTACACACACACACACACACACACGCACACACACACACACACACACACACACACACACAACATCTAGCTCAGTTCTAAACAGTAGTAGGAGCTGTCCTAGGTACCCTACACTCCAGAGAAATTTAAGTACTCCTTATTCCTCACTTGTGGATTGCCCTATGATATGTCACCCTTCTCGAATATAGACAAAAATAGATAAACATAACTTTTAACCTATTTATGTAGTATAGTCTCAACTTATTCTCCCAATCTGCATTTACATATACATATATATATACACACATATGTATTTATTTGTACATATACATACATGGAGAGATGGACAAATAGATGGGACTAAAGAGACAGAGACAGGAGAGAAAAGGAGAGAGTGCAGGGGAAATCAGTGGCATGTCAGTTAAGTAAATTAAATCAAACGACCCAACTCTTTCTAAAGTAAGTGATGTGATGCTATGCTCTGATGCAATTATCAAACAAGAACAAAAATTAAATATTAACTAGGTTTAACAAGGCCTGGTTACCTCTTAGGTTCACCAGGAATTTTGTTCCAATTGGCCCTCTGTGGGCAGTATCGAATCACTGAGGCAGTTGGAACTGGATAGTCAAATGTCTGCAATTAGAGAAGAAAGAACATTCCAGCTAAACTCCTAAGAAGGAATCACTTGGTGGGAGGTGAAGAGACCACTTTAATTTCTCACCCTCTTTGGGGATGAAACTTCTGAACTTTGAAAGTTGCTTTCAGACATCTCATCTTCCCATTGACATCATATCTGGATCCCTGGAACAGCTAACTGACTGTTCAGCAGGGAAAACACCCTGCTCCATTCAGAACAGAAAAATGAAACGATGACCACACATACATGTCCTTGGTTTTACTATAATTTGAAGCAAGGTTCTAGTCTAGTCCTGAATAGGGTAAAATATGATTGTTTCTGGTCCCCTTGCCCCAGTTCATGCTTATTTGGTTCTCCCTAAGGTATGACTAAACCTGGGTCAAATAATACCACAAATGATTGAGCAACTATGTCTAGAACAACACATATGCTGGTATAGTGGCCTCCTATCTTTGGTCATTTTACATTTTATGGGGTTCATTTCTTGAATGTTGTAATTTTCCTAAATGTGTAGATTGGGAACCAAGAAGGAATTGAATGCAAATTCAAGAATCTACAGAAATTCTACAGTAAAAAAGAAACAAATAAAAAATCCTACACCAAACCTAAAGGAAATACCTTGAGGACTTTGGGAAAAGACTTTCTGAAGACATTAACTCTCCATTTTCTCCATGTGTTCTCTAAGCTTTTAGCTCACTTTCCCCTGGATTTCCTGTATAGTTGGGGGAGAGTGTATCACAAACTTTTGGAGGGATTTTTTAAAAATCTAATTTTCTTACTATACCACTGTAGAATATACTCCTTTATAAAAGCTAATTAAATCTGGTTAACTGATATAAACTGAAAATAATAGCTGGGGACATAATAATGAAGGCTCATGAATTTTATGACTAGGAAAAAATCAACAAAAAATATCTACCACTCCAAATTCCTCTAAATTCAGAAGTAGCCCTAAAATCATGAGAGGACATAACCCTGTTCTGAGATTCTATTTTGCCAGTGGAATGCTAGTTGGGAGAATAAGTCCAGATAGTTAATAGATATATTTATCTATTTATGTCTATATTTGAGAGGGCAAACCCCCATTGAAGAATAGGGAGTTCCTAAATTTCTTTGGATTGGAGAGGGTACCTAGAACAGCTCCTACTAGTGCTCAGAACTGAGCTAGGTGCTAATGTTATCTACAGAAGACATAAATGAATGGTTCTTATTTTCATATATTTACATCTTAATCAGGGAGATCACACACACACACACACACACAGATATACACATACACACAAAACAGAGGACTACATAAGACATTGTAAGGTTATGCCAAAGTGTCTGGTCCAGAGTAGAGTCATTATGGGAGATCAGAGAAGAGGGAGGACAGTGTCAATGGTACTAGCAGAGAAAGCTTTTCAGAGGTAGGATTCATTTATTTTGAGCTTTTGTCATGTACTTAGCATGAAGTCAGGTGTCCCAGGTGATACCATTTACCTGGCTGTCATTTCAGACACCAACCAACAGGCATGAAGGAGGACTGACAGTACTTCTCAGCACTTCTTTAGATACCAACAGGTCATCTAATTTTGTGAAAGGGACTGATATGAAGATGGAACATTTAAAATTCCAGAATGAAGTAATTGAACAAAGAACCTAAGAGAAATAAAGAAGACTTAAACCCCTTTACCTTTTAAAAAACTGAATAGTTATTGCAAAGCCTCGTTTAAAACAATACACTATTTCGTCTCTCTAGGACTGGTGAATTATGGTGTGTTGCAGGAGCCCTCCAGCCTCTTGTGGGAAAGTAGCTCTAATCTCATCAGAGTCCTGCAGAAGGGACTATTAAAAGAGCTAATGGAACACATGTTAGAATGGATGTGTCAGGCTGCTGTGATCTAAAGTAATTTTCTGATTTAAGAAAACCCATGTTATAAATCCTTTCATTTCAATCGCTTCCTACTTCCACATTAAGCAATCCTAAAGTGACCAAATTCCAGATGAAATAAGGGTGGGCTGAAAAGGTGAAAGTGATGAATTTCACCCCAAATTTAGTTGGGGTCTGTCATCCATTATGAAGTAAGCTGATATAATCCAAGGAAGTGATGCTCTCTTCTAGTGAAGCCAGATAGATTTGATCAGAAAGGTGCTTTTTAAGGGAAAAATAATCCCACTGTGTCACATACACACAGGTATTGCCAGGGCTTTGGTTTAACAAATAAATATTATCTAAGGTGAATAAGGAGACAGAGAAAAGACCAGAGAGGGAAAGAAGAAATCAGTAATGTTACATGGAGGTAGGTTTTTCCATGCAACAATCTTGTGGAGGTAGTATATTATATAGAATAAACATTCAATCCATTTTACAGAGGAGGGAACTGAGGCTTAGAAAATTGCTTTGGTCACACTGCTAAATTATTGGGATATGAGCCTAAATAATTTGATTTCTAGTCTTTTGTTCTCTTCATTATACCATACTGAGTAGGGCCAGTAAGGAATAAAAACATGTTAATGAGATCTTTTTCAAAATATTTCCTGGCCTTATGTAAGTGATCTAGTTGCCCAAAAAGTTCAAAAGGAGAGATAGAAACAGTCAGCTTTTGGGGGTCTTTTACTTCCTTTACTTTGAACAAACTCAGTTCTTTTCTCTACATCCAAACCCATCAAACTTGGAGGATAATGACCTTGGCACTTTCTAAGAGTAATGCCATTTGGAGAGCTAGCTGCAAGAAACAGAATCACTTTAAGGGGCTTGAAATCAGATTTTACTTTTTGGCCTGGTCACTAAATGCCTTGGGCCCAGAGCCATCCAAGTCTTTGGAGTATTGGCTGTGATTACAAACCTGGTTAGTGCGATAGGTCCTTACAGAAATGGTAGTGCACAGAGTTGAATTTCTGCCTTTGCATGCACATGTGTCAAGTTAATAAGACTAAGAATGGGAACTTGCCCTTGAGGCAGAGAGGTAGCCAAGTTGAGATTTCTGGAGCTAGAGACATATTACCTAAATGCCTCTTATACAGGGGTTGCCCTTTCTGCTGCTCATCTCAGGTTACCATGCTCACTCCCTTCAGGAGCATCCCAGAAGCTCCTGAAATTTCATGTCCTCCAAGAAGTCTTCTCTGCTGTCTGGAAGAGAAGGGGCAAAGTTATCACTAGCTCTTTCTAAATGTAATATGAATGGGATAGTTAACATTAACATAGCTCATTAATGTTGACATAACCATATAGGGATGGGTAATCTCATTAATATAAGGATTGTTATCAAAACAGACATATGTTAAATGTAAGGGTCCATCATATGGATGTTGTTTCCCCAAATGTGTTTATTGGGAGCCAAGGAGAAACTAGGTACAGACTCAACAATTTACAATGAGATTATGTTCTCATTTTATAGTTTGGAGAGTTGCATGGGAAATCCAAAGGCAATGATTTGCCTAGGGTCACATAGTCTTGGAGGTAGCATTTGAACTCAGGTCTTCCTGAATCCAAATCTATCCACTATGGAGATAGTTGATGGAGCTCATGGCTCACCTCATGATATAAGGAACACAAATATTATCATCTCCACTCTATTGAGAGAAAACCAAAATACAAAGAAAGTAAGTCACTTGTCTAGCAGCACATTGCTAATCAATATCAGAGCTATGATTCAAGCCTTGTTCTCCTGATTCCAAACTGTTACGATTAAAATTATCTTAAGACACTGATTTTTGGGTAAGAATATAAGTTAATTGATTATATCAGATTTATTGGTTAGGCCAGCATTATAATCGATAAAGTGATATAGATCTCCGTGGTTATTTCTCATGACTAGGGGACCAACTGAGCTAGGTAGCATAGCTTGACAAGTAAATTTTTAGAGCTCATTATTTAGTTCCTCCCTTGGCCATCCCAAGACATCTTTCATTGGTGATAGCTAATTAAGATGTGGTCTATTAGATCCTCAACTCTTCCCCAGACTGATAGGTTGAAAGTCATGTCTACAGGATTTGTCTCCTTCATTTATTACCACATTCTGTTAAAAAGGAACACATTCTTCGGGATTCCAAAGGACAAAGAAAATGAAAAAAAAGCAGAAGACAAGATGATATCTCTGACCCAGATCCAAGACTCAGGAATACACAGTAATTTTCCCTAAGATATAAGAATTAATACAGTACATGAAAAATAAATTCTCACAAAATCCTGCATTCTTTTCATATAATGCTACACAGAAGCATCTTACCACTTTGTTCCACACCATACACATTACCCGCTAGACCATATACATTAAAGTATAAACTTTGCATTTAACTATGAAAATACGTGCTTATCTTTGGCAATATATGCTCTAATCTCAAAGACAGTGACTAGGTTTATTTCAATTTCTTAGACTTATAGAATCAGAATTAGAAGGGTTGTTAGAAATATGGTATATTCTTGAACAAGAATTCCCCTCTATATTATTCATGGTAATTGGTCTTTTCTGTTTACATACCTCTAGTGAGGGGAAACCCACTACCTCCTGAAGCAGGTAATCTCTAGACAGTTCTAATTTTTTATTTTTTTATTTTTTTAAACCCTTACCTTCTGTCTTGGAGCCAATACTGTGTATTGGCTCCAAGGCAGAAGAAGAGTGATAAGAGCTAGGCAATGGGGGTTAAGTGACTTGCCCAGGGTCACACAGCTGGGAAGTGTCTGAGGCTAGATTTGAACCTAGGACCTCCCATCTCTAGGCCTGACTCTCGATCCACTGAGCTACCCAGCTGCCCCTAGCTCTAATTTTTTACACAAAACCTCAACTAATTAATCAACAAGCATTTATTAAATTTCTACTCTGTGCCAAACAGTGTGTTAAACACTGAGGGATAACAATAAAATTGTCCCTTCTTTCAAAAAGCTTGCATTCTCTTAGAAAAGACAATATATGTGTGTATACTATATACATATATGTTTTAGATATATAGATACATAAATATAAATGTATACACACATATGTAGGCATGTATATAATAGATATGAAGAAATACAAGGTGAGGAGGGCATCAGCATATAAGGGCTTCAGGAGAAACTTCATGTAGATAGTGGTATTTGAGCTGAAGACTGAAAGTTTGACATATGCACAAATCTACTGTCTAAATAATTAGACACAACTCATATGAGACATAGATCATTATGACTTAAGGTTTAGGATTGCTCAGTGGATAAAATAGTCAAGGGTGACACCTATACTTCCAGCAGTGCCAGCTGGAGGGGAGGGTTTAGGAGTAAGAGAAAACAAGCCCCAGAAGGTCCTGAGGCTAGGTACTTTTATCCATTCTCCAAGAGGGCTAACAGGCTAGAATTATGCCCATCATTCCCTCTTAAATATTAGTAGTCCAGGGAATTAGAGATTCAGAACAAAAGCCAGTTATCTTAATTTGCTTAAGGGGAAAAAGTGGCCTTTAGCTTATACTAGTCATCTTGAATCCTTTCTACCCAATACTATTTACACAAAAGTCCATCGCCAACAATAAATGGCAAGTAAGCTCATTTGTTGAAGCAAAACAGTCATCAGAAGTTGAAGAGTAACATCTCTTCAAAATAGATAATACCTTAGGTTAGCCAAGGAGAATGGGATTAATCTCAAAGGGGAATATTTTCTCTGAAGGGTCTAAGAAGGAAAACTAGAAATGAAGGGCATGTGGAGAAGTCAGCTTCTTCAACATGCTTATAAATTCTTGCTTAGAAATGTCCAGAATGTGTCTAAAACCGACTTACTAAGTCCCTTCCTCATCTGCAGTATTCTTTCTACCAATGAAGAATCTATAACTCTACATTTACGAGAACATGCAAAATGTCCCAAAATTGAGGGAAAGCTGTTACAAAAGAAATCAGGGATGCTCAGAAATAGTGGTCTTTAAAGCCCTTCATAAACTAGCTCTCTTTTACCTTCCCAGTCTTCTAACACCTTACTTCCACCACATAATTTTTAAACCAATGATACTGGTCTCCTTACTGTTTTATGGACAAGACACTGGTTCTCTCCACTCTAGGTATTTTCTCTGTCTCCCATGTTTTGAATTCCCTCTTTCCTCTTCCCTACCTGCTAGATTCTCTTGCTACCTTTAAGTTTCAACTAAAAGCCTATGTTCTATGGGGAGGCTTACCTGATCCCTCTTAATTCTAGTGCTTTCTCTCTGTTAATTATTTTCAATTTAGTCTGTATAGCTTGTTTGTATATATTTGTGAAATTAACAATTATATTGTGAGCTACTTGCGACCAGGGACTGGCATTTGCCTCTTTTTTGTATTCCCAGAGCTTAGCACAGTTCCTGGCACCTGGTAAGTGCTTAATAATTGTTTATTTATTAACTGGTAATAAAAAGGGAAATGAGTTCCAGGCATAGAAGTCAAGCCAATTTAAAGGTACAAAGACTGGCAATGGAATTACCATATAAGAGGAATAATAGCAAGAAGGCTGGCTTCAGTGGACCATAGAAGCCAAGAAGGGGAGTAATGTGTAATATTTCTGGAAAAGATAGGTTAATATCAGGTCATAAAGGGCACTTAATGCCAAACAGAGAAGTTTATAGTTGATCATAGAAGCACTAGGTAGTCACTAGAGTTTATTGAGTAGATGAATGAGATGATCAGACCTGTACTTTGGGGAAATCGCGTTGTCAGTTCTGTGGAGGATGAGCTAGAGGGGGGTAAAACTTAAAGCAAGGAGATCAATTAGATTTGTTATTATAGTCTTTCTTGTATTAAACATGAAATCTGACTCCTTCTAACTTCTATTTTACTAGCCCTAACTTCTATCCTCTAATTATAGCTCTGTCTTCTGGGTCCAAGAAGAGCAAGTCAAAATCTTTTCCTACATGATATTGTATAGAAATTTGAAGTGAGACAATGTAAAGACAGAATAAATTATTGAGAAAAATCAAAACCATGAAATAAAAGGTTTATTTGATGGAATTAGAACTGTTTAGTTTGAAGATAGGAATACTTAGGGAAAGAGGTGATAGGGAAATGTTACATTTTTCAGATATTTGAAGAGCTAGGGATTAGGCTTGATCTGCTTGGCCAAAGAAGGCAAAACTAGGAGCAATGAGTGAAAGATGTAAGATGTCTTATAAGAAAAAAAAAGTTTCTCCAAATTAGAGTTATTTAAGATAGAATGTGTTAGAGGGAGCAGCTAGGTAATACAGTAGATAGAGTACCAGACCTGAAGTTGGCAAGACCTGGGTTTCATTCTGACTTCAGATACTTTCTAGTTGTGATCCTGGGGGAGTTCCTTAACACCCCCACCCCCACCCATGCCCAGCCTATGCCACTCTTTTGACTTAGAATTGATACTAAGACAGAAGGTAAGGGTTTGTTTTTAAGGAGAATGGGTTGCCTCAGGAAGGGAGGAAAGGAGCAAGCATTTATCAGTCACCAATTATGTATCAAACACTATGCGAAGCACTTTACAAATATTATCTCATTTGATTCTCACTACAATCCTGGGAGGTATGCGTTATTTTTATCCACATTTTATAGATGAAGAAACTGAGGCTGAGAGAGGTTGAGTAACTTGCCAAGGATTATGCAGTTAGGAAGTATTCAAGGACAGATTTGAACTCAGGTCTTTCTGAAATAGAGATTTTCCATCGCTGAAAGTCTTCAAAAGGTGGCTGGGTAGCTATTTGCTGGAGATCTTAAAAAGGGTATTTTTGTTTAGGCATGGGTTGGACTAGATAGCATTTGAGGCCCCTTCTATTTTTGTAATTCTCTGCTTCTGTCATAGCCTTTTCCTGTCTTAAAGGCAGTTATCATTTTATTTCTGTTTCTCCCAGATCTTCCCTTATCCAGACTAAACATCCTTGATTACTTCAGATGATCCTTGGGTTGAGTGCCTTTTAATTTCTTTCTTCCGTTTGCCATGTTTCAGGTTGTTATTACTATTCTTAAAATGTGGGGCACAGAATTTAATATAATATTCCAGATAGGGACGAGGAAGTCTGAATGAAGAAGTGTCCAGTGTAGGACTTTTGATTTGTACCATTCCCAGCAAAGAACAGCATACAAGGGGATTGACTTAAAATCTTTAGAATGAGTCCAAGTACAGGTCAGGGGACACAGGCCCTGCTTGGGAGAGTCATTTCTATTAAAGAAGCACTGCTGCTTCTTATCTTTCCTTGCAGTGAAGTCCTATTTAGATTCATGGAATCATAGAATTATGGGATTAAACACTGGAAGAGATCTTAAAGTTCATCTACTTGAACTATACAGATGAGAAAACCTGACCTACAGAGAATTGTAAGCAATTCTGAAAATTCTGAAAAAAATACTCCAAATATGGTCTGATCAGGGTAGAATATAGAGGGACCAGCAGGGCTTTTGGTTTGTACTGTACCAAGCAGAAACAAAAAGCTTGGTTTAAGAAAATCAATAGGTGAGTAAACAAGAGGAAATTACTATCCTTATTTTTCCTAGAAAAAATGGTTTTTAATGATCACTTTGGTTGTTATGTAACAGGAATTTCTATGTATTCTTCCATCCAATGAGTACTTGATATTTTTAATAAAGAAAAATATTAGTTAAGCAAACCTAGCCAATATAGTGATTACATTTGATAGAATTTGCATAGTTATGAATCCATAGATCCTTACCCTTCTTACGAAAGGAAAATGGTACATTTTCTCATCTTCCATGGTTAAGATTAGTTATTTTAATTACTCTACTTTGGGCTTCATTTTAGTATTCTTTCCACTTCTATTATTGTGTGATAGTTTAGATCATTCATATAAGTTTTCCATTTCCTTACTTTACTCTGCATCAGTTCATATAAGTCTTCCCAAATTTCTCTGAATTTCTAATTTTTTTGCCATATCATCTATTTAGCATAATTTGGTTGACTATTCCCTGGTTGATGGCTATTTACAAGAAAGTAACTTTTTACAAGATTGTCCCAGCCCCTTGACTCCAAATGTATTGTTCTTCTCATTGGGACATCAGTCACCAACCTGTGGATCATAAATACCAGGGGGTAAAGGAGTGACTAAGTGGGGATGAGGGACAGACCCAAAGTTAATTTAAAGGGGATGCAAATCTATTTTCCCACCAGAATTGCCTTTGCATTTGACTGACAGATTCTAAAGGTATAACTACCATTTCATGTAAATATCTCAATATTTTAATGTTAGAAAGGGTTCCTCATAGTCCTTGTGCCAGAAAAGGGAACTGCTTGCTGAGTAAGCACCTTTCTGGTGTTATTAATGTTCCTCTGGTTCTTGAATCCTTCACATGGCTTGCAGAGGTATCGCTGAGATGCTTAGAGATGGGTGGGGAGACTTGCCATCCCTCTCATCACTGTTCTTTATGTCACCAGGTATTCACCAGGTATCACCATGCTCATTTTTGCTAGTTCTCCTTGGCCACTTGTATGGAGATCTTATCCAGGGTCCTGAAAAGAGGAGTGTATTCTGTCCCCTGTGAGTGATTCACATAGTGCTCTATGTTGACATATTCTGCACAGGCTGTAAAAAGCTCTGTGGTGGTAATTCTAGCTCCATCAACATAATTTTCTTACACATGGAACAGGTAAATCATGATTAAATATTGAATCATTTATCAACTTGTGCACTACAAGCCCAACCTCATAAAATCTCAGGGATAGATTGTGCTAACAAAGCATCTCACAACTAACCATGATTATGAAAATTTGTCTTTCCTTCCCCCATCTCTGGGAGAAGAAATAAAAAGGAAACAGGAAATTAAAAAGCAGTAAACATTTGCCCATCAAAAATATCAATATAAAGAACTTCACACTTCACCTTGGTTCTCTCTTCAGATACACATACCCCACCCCATCCCAATTACTCTGCATTTTCTCGCGTAGATTAAATGAGATAATATATGTAAAGCACTTCGCAAACCTTAACCTGCTATATAAATGTCAGTTATTATGGTTGTGTCATTCTTATTCCTATTAGAGAGACATATAGAGATTTGGCTCTGAATCAGGAATGACTTTGTTCGGGTCTTGCCTTTGATGTTCACTGACTCTGTGTGCAACTCTGGACAAGAAACTTAACCTCTGAGTGTCCCAGGCAATTCTCTAGGCTGTATGACAGTTTTTGATGAGCATTCCTAGAGGGAAATTACTCACTGTGAATTTCCTGTAGTAATGAAATCACAGGTTCATATTAAAAAAAAATAACAATAATAGCCATATCGGTCATAGCAAGAATGGTGGGTGGTGGTAATGGGTAAGAAGCTTTTATTGAGGGGATTATAAGCATTAATTAATCACCTGCTATGTGCCACAATGCTAAGTGCTTTATAAGTATTATCTCATTTGATCCTCACAAACAACTGGGGGAGAATGATTATTATCCCCATTTCACAGTTGAGGAAATTGAAGCAGAGATTAAATCACTTGTCCAGGGTCACATAGCAAGGGTTAAAGACCAGATTTAAACTCAGGTCCAGTGCTCTATCCGCTGGTAGTGGTAATTATGTTAGATGAATCTTTTGATATTGTTTACCTCTGTATATGTTATATTCCACAAAGGGACAACGTCGTACAGAAGAATGAGAACTGGGTTCGGAGTCATTAGATGAGGATCTGAATCTTGACCCTGCTGCTTAATACTTCTGTGATTTGGATCAAATCACTAAACTTCTCCAGGCTTCATTTACTCCTGTTAAATGAGGACTTTGGACAAGCCAGTCTCTGAAGTCCTGTCCAGTTCTAAATATATGGTGCAATTATTCTCCTTAATAGAGAATCCTTAAGGTCAGGCTCTTTTTTCTGTCTTGTATCCTCAGGGCCTAGGACAAGACCTTGCACTTGGTATATACTCAATAAATTTATACTGACCAGACCTGGAGGCAGGACGTTCTGGGCTTACATCTGGCCTCAGACGCTTCCTAACTTTGCCAATCTGTGTAGGTCACTTAACCAGCCTTGTCTACTCTCTTGCCTTAGAACTAAGATACAGATTCTAGGAAGAAAGATAAGAGTTAAAAAAAAAAAAGGTACATTGAGGGGGCAGTGAAGTAGTTCAGTGGATTGAGAGCCAGGCCTAGAGATGAGAGGTCCTGGATTCAAATTTGACCTCTGACGATTCCTAGCTGTGTGACTCTGGGCAAGTCACTTAACTCAGTTGCTTAGTCCTGACTACTCTTCTTCCTTGGAACCAATATATAGTGTTGATTCTAAGTCAGAAGGTAAGAGTTTTAAAAAATGTAAACTGAGTTAAATGTATAACTATACAGAGTTTTATATAGATATGTCTGGGTGTATGTACATATTCATGTATACAAACACACACACACACACACACACACACACACACACACACACACACACATATATATATATATATATATATATGGGGAGACGGAAGCAGATAATATTGAAAATGGAAACATAGTAACTCAATTCAATTCAAAAAGCACCTAGGGTTTCAAAGGAAAAAAAAAAAGAAAAAGAAAGAGCAGTCCTTTCTCTCAAGAAGTTTATAATCATCAAATATCTTACTTGTTCAGTCCCACTGCAAGTAAGAGAGAGGAGAGGATTTGGGTAACTAATTAGCCCATTTAAGTTTTTTGTTTTTTTAAAAACCTTAACTTCTGTATATTGGCTCCTAGGTAGAAGAGTGGTAAGGGTGGGCAATAGGGGTCAAGTGACTTGCCCAGGGTCACACAGCTGGGAAGTGTCTGAGGCCAGATTTGAACCTAGGACCTCCCATCTCTCAATCCACTGAGCTACCCAGCTTCCCCCCATTTAAGTTTTTTTAGGAAAATCTATAAACAGCTCAGATGTCCATACTGTTGTTCTTGCAGTCTCAGAGGTTAGACTAGATAGATACCAGTGCTAAAAGTACTGTTAGCCCTAGAGGTCTTATAGTCTTATAGGATAGGTATTGGGAGTAACTGTGACATCAAAGAAAATACGTATGTCAAGGACCAAAGCTAGAAGAGATTTTGGAGGTGACCAACCTCATCTAACTACTATTTTGTTTACAGACAGGGATGCTGAGACCCGGAAAAGTCCAATAACTTACAGGAGGTCAAAAGAAAAACAAAATGAAATGAAACCAAAAAACCAGCCCTTTGTGCCTAGCCTAAGGCACAAAGGGGACCAGGGAGAGATTAAGATCATGCTCCTTCCACAAGAAATTATATTTATTTTTAGATCCTTACCTTTGGTCTTAATATCAATCCAAAGGACCTGACCTGGATTCACATGCTACCTCTGTCATTATCTCTGTAACTTCTGGTCACTAATGATTCTTCCAGCTCTAAATATTTTCATTCCTTGCTCCCTTCCACTTCCCAGTCTCTTGGACCTAAAGATACTCTCTCCTCCAGGCTATGATAGGAACATCCAGTCATTTCCCTTGGTTGTCTCCTGTACTTACAATGCTAACCTTCCTTATCTCCATCTCCTGGCTTCCCTAGCTCCTGTCAAGTCCCCACTAAAGTCCCCTACTTTCTACATGAATTCTTTCCCAATCCCTTTTAATTCTAATGCTTTACCCCTGTGGACTATTTTTTCTATTTATCCTGTATATAACTTGTTTGTACATAGTTGTTTGCATTTTGTCTCTCCATTAGATAGTAAAATGTTTGAGGGCAGGCATTGTCTTTTACTTTTCTTCATATTCCCAGCACATGCTATAGTGACTGGCACATAGTAGGTGCTTAATAAATGCTTATTCACTAACTGACACTAAATCTGTGATTCCATGATCTTTGTAGCCAGAAATGACACTGAGTGCCTCAGTGGATAAGACTTTGAAACAATAAGATGAAAATGTCCAGGGATTAGGAAGTGAAGTCAACCCTTAGATTTTCAAAGCAGGCACTTTCCAGGAAGAAAAGAGAGAGCCTGGGCTAAGATTTTCCACAGAGGAATCTCACAGCAATCAAAGCTCATTTGCTTTTGAAATGGTGCCACCCATTGTCTTGATAAAAAATTAGTTGAAATCAAGAGAGCATTTTCAAAGGTCTTCAACTTGACTTTTCTCCTCTTTGCTGGGTATTTGTATAAACATGAAGCCCAAAGGGAACAGTTCAAGAACAAAGGAGATAATGGTTTCCCTTTCTCCTGCCTCATCTGTCTGCACTTAAGTGATATATACCTGATTGTGAGAAAGAGGCCATCAATTAGAATCTAGGAGGGCAGCAAAATTGATGAGGAAAGGTGACCTTGGACAGAGGAATTGAATAGAGCCTAAATATGTAAATGATTTGATTTGATTTTAGGAACAACATTAAGGGACCTTAATTCCCATCACTCGGTGCTTCTTCCCTTACAAATGACATGTCAAATATAATTGCTCCTGCAGGGAAACAAAGAATCCTTCTATTTGAAGACATCTGGACCATTGCTAGCTAATTTAATGACTGGGAACCCCAAGTACAAAGTTGAACAAACAACTTACCCATGATTAGGTATGAGGAATCCCAAGCACCCTCCTTCTGCCCCTTAGCGAGCCTGTCAGAAAGAGTCAACGTACCTTATAACGTGTCAACACACAACTGAAAGAGAATTGTGCTCACTCTTGGGCTGTCACTGGGCATTAATTTCAGTCCAACACTGTGGCCAAAAGTGGGCCCAGCCCTAGGCAAAATTTTGAAATAGGCACCTTGCCTGTCATAACGGAGTGCTGGTGGCAGCAGGACAAGCTAGACAGGGAATTAGGGGTCCAAACCAAGCTGTAGAATTGGGTGAGGGTCACAGATCTGAACAAGGCAACACACACAGGACTCTCCCCTCCTCTAGGGATGAGCACATAAGTCTTTGAGACCAAAAAAAAAATAAATCTGTAGATAAGAGATCAGTCTAAGAGAGGAAAGGATAGATTGGGAATAAGCACTGTTAGCTAAGGTTTGAGTAGGGGCCCCACTCCAAGGTGTCTAGACAGAAAGCATAAGGTGGAATAGGGTGGAATTCCAAGAGGGCAGTTAGGAATCATTGGAGAGATGTGCTAGTGGATATTATTGGGGACCTACTGATGATAGAACAAAAACATAACCATTGAAGAACTGGTACCACAAGATAGGAAGCCAGGCACTTAAAAATAAGATTGTAAAAGAAGGTCTTTTCCTCTATGAGCTTTGGTGTTCTGGTTTGTAAAATGAAAGAGTTGGACTAGATATATCTAAGATCTCTTCCAGTTATGTTTATGACTTTATGTCTCTACATTCTAGTGACTACGGCCCAGGACCATATCAAAATGGGCAAAAGGGCTGTACTGAGCTGATAAGCTCTTGACATGAAGATGTGTGTATACACACAGGTAAGTGTAAATACACACATATGTGCATATAGACTCACATGCTCATATGTATGTGTCACAAAATCAAAGATTTGAGCAAGCTGAAAGGGACTTAGGCAGCCGCCAGGTCCAACCCATACAACAGAAAAATCCCATGATAACACACCTGATAAGAAGTCATTCTTTTTCTGCTTGAAGAGCCCCCCAAATAGGGAAGAAAAAATTACTCTGAGGTTGCCCTCTCTACTTTTAGACAGCTCTAATTGTTAGAATATTTTTTTTCTTCATATCAAGCCTAAATTTATCCCATTATAACTTCCACCCATTGCTCTTAGTTCTGCCTTCTGGGATAAAAAAGAATAAGTCTATTCTTTTATTTTAAGAATCCTTTAAAAACTTGAATCCTCTCATCATTCTCTAAATGTGCCTACTTCTATCACTTATGATACAGTGGATAGACTGCTAGACCTGGAGTCAAAAAGACCTGAGATCAAATCCTACCTCAGACATTTACTAGCTGTGAGACCCTGAGGAAGACTCTTTTAACCTCAGTTTGCCTTAATTTTCTCAAGTGTAAAACAAGGGTAATAATAATAGTTACCTACTTACCAGGATTGTTTGGTGAAGCAAAGGAGGTGATATTTTAAAAAAAATTTGCAAACCTTAAAGTACTATGTAAATACTATGGATATTTGTTATTGGTAGTAATAGTGGTGGTGGTAGTAGTAGTAGTAGTAGTAGTAGTAGTAGTAGTAGTTAGTAATAATAGAATATAGTATAGACTGAAGGTCCTTCTTCACTCTGGTTATTGTTCTCTGGACTCTTCCCATTTGTTTATCAATGTCTTCAGTCTTGGTCCCATGATACTTTTCTCCAGAATACTTGAATTTTGAAAGAGGACACTTGAAGAGGGATTGCTTAAGTCAAGGACTGGTGATTTATGTCCCCTATATTAAAGATGATATGTGGGTCAGATTTCAGTGGCACTTAGTCTGGCCATTGTGACAATGCCCTCCTTCCTGCTGCTTATAGGAGTTTTAAAGGGCTCTGACTCTTGACTCTAGACCAAGGAATGAATCACCACTGGTTATTCAAGCACAGTGGGTGAGATATTTAGACAATGGAAGAGAACTTCTTCAAAACACATCAAGTGATATCACACAGGTCACCACTTACTCTGTCCAGGCATAAGGATAACTTGAATCAAAATGCCCCAACACATGGCCCGGAAAACACAAAGCTATCACTTGTCCTATGAGGTCAAACATTTTGGCCTTCTTGCTTTCAAAACAGGCTTTTCTGTTTCCTCAGCAAATAAAATAATATTGGGAAGAGAGAGAGAGAGATTTACCAACAAACTATGTCTCTATTTGGAGACATGGCCACACAAAGGAAAGGTTTTGTTCCACCATGAGTAACTCCACACTACAAGTGCATACAAATGATTGCAGCTGTCACTATCACAACTTTCAGAGGAAATGCAGATGGTATAAAATAATATTCACAAATGGCTAATAGAATTTTAATAGCTTTAGAAAGAGGAGAAAATGAAGGCATTGAATCTACTTGGGATGTGAGGAGAATGAGATGGTCCTAGGGAAAGGAGGGAGGCAGGGCAAGCTTCGTTTTTTCCCTGTCTTGAGAAGTGGCAAATCCCTGGAGTATTGATTTATATGAGGATTACACTATGATCACAGTCTCCAGCCTAGCCTGGGAGGCATGTGCATAAAGTATGAGATTTGCAATATGCAAATGTCACCTATGATGAATGAAGTGCGTCTAGTGTCTCGAGGACACCCAGATGCTAACCAGCCCCCGCTTCCATGCTGGAAACTTGAAGCGTCAGAGCTCTCATGCTTTTTTGGAGCTAATTGATTTTTCTTTGCCCTGTGGAATTTTTAACACTAGCCACTGGACCACAAATTTCTCTGTCCAGGTTATTTCCTTCTGTCCAAGAGTACTGACTTTCCTCCTTCTTCAGAGCTGCTACAATTCCATAATGATGATTCCTCACTTCAGCAAGGGTGAGACATCCAAAGCTGAGTGGATTAACTTCCCCAGAAACTTGGGGTTGTGGAGGGTGATAGGTCATATTCTCTAGAAGTCCAGTCCAGAATGTACTGGTTTCAGATAGAGAGAAGTTGCAAGACATGAGTCACATTGACCAAGGTGAAGGGTGGATGGGATGTGAAGTTGTATGAACTTTCATGATAGAACAAATGGAAATATAGTTAGTATGCAAGTTGGTGGATATAGGCAGGGGTATGCTGGTAAATATTTCATAGTTGTCTCTAAGGGAAAATATAAGAAAATACGCTTTTAGGTTTAATTTTGATTATTAACTCTTTATTACTTTCCTAAGACTAAACAAAAAAACAATCCATTGAGCCTTGATTTTTGGTGATAGTTTCTGAGGTGTAAATGTTCACATTGAAAATATTAAAAATTTAACAATCAACTTTATATTAAAAGGCTGTAGGACTCTGCTGGATATAGGTTAGATAACTGAAAGAATTCCTTGATGATAGACATCATTAGACATTGAAATGCAACAGGCCATGGAGACTTCTAATGCCATATCACTTGAATGGAGTAGCATTCGACCTTAGTCCCAAGTGTCAGGCACTAACAAATGATTCATCAGAGAAAATAAAAGGATAAAGTTCTTGGGATTAGAATTTTCTGAAAAATCTCAAGTACTATATATGTTTAAAGCATTATGGTTCTTTTGGGGGGGCTCCTTTTGTAACATTTAATTTTTATTCTCAATTACATGTAAACAAAAAATTTTAACATCCTATTTTTTTTGAGTTCTAGGTTCTCTACCTCTTTTCCTTTTCTAAGGCAAATAATTTGATAGCTTATACATAGGCAGTCATGCAAAACATTTCCATGTTAGTCATGTTACAAATGTATATACATACATGCCAAATAAAAAATCACAATAAAAAAATTTAACTGTCGTGCTTCAATCTTTATTCAGATTGTATCAGTTCTTTTTCTGGAGGTTAACTTTTTTTTTTATCATGAATACTTTGGAATTGCTTTGGATCTTTGTACTAGTAAGTTATTCACAGTTGATCATAATACAGTATTACTGTTACTGTGTACAATGGTCTTCTGGTTCTGCTCATTTCATATCAGTTCATGTAAGTATTCTCAGGTTTTTCTGAAAGCATCCTTGTCATTTCTTATAGCACAATAGTATTCCATCACAATCATATGTAAGGTATTATTATCAATAAACATTGCAAAAATTGATGTGGAAAGTTAAAATTGATTACCCAATTTCCAGATGAAAGGGAGTTCAGGAGTTCATGATTTTTTTTTTCCTAAAAAGAATCAAATAAGTATTCTCTTCTTGAAGAAGTGAGTATCCAATTAGCTATGGTAGTCATGGGACCCCATACCTCAGTATGACAAGCCAATTCAGGCTGGGTGGACAGCTGCCAGATTAACCAAACAAGACAAAAGGAATCAATACAATATCAATCACTTAGTGGTACAGACAGAAGGTGGATGAGACTGAAAGCTGCCAATGCATCCATATCTTCTGCTTAAACAAAAACAAAACTTAGTAAATTGGCATTATTCATGCAGCAAGACACAGTTAGCCAAAGGGGCCAATATTCAATCTCATAGACAATGATTCTTAAAAACCATTAGCATGGATCACCAAATCTTTATGCAAATTTAATAGCTGTTGCTTCAGTCCTTAATGGAGTGTGCCAGGAGAGGGAGGGAGGAAATAAAAGAGAAGAGACACAGACAGATAGACATGCAGACACATAGACGCACAGACCAACACAGACAACACACAAAGGGACATTTATAGATAGAGAAATAAGAAGAGACACAGAGAGACAGAGAGGGAGAGGAAAAGGGAGAGAGAGCCAGACAGATAGTAGAGATATAGACAAAAAGAGAGGAAGAGAAGAAAAGGAGGAGAGAGTGGAAGAGAATTCCTCTCTCAACTACGAGGATTTTTTTTTTCTAGTTTATATCTTACTTATCAGCGTTAAATTCACAAAAATCAAAGATGGAAGTCTTTCTCCTAGGCTGTTTTAGAATTTTGTGTTATACTGTACCTATACAACTAAGTAGCTTAACTTGTGGTTAGATTGACAGTATAGACACAGGGTTTGATAGGGCAATTTGTCATCCCCAATATCCTAACACCTTCTATCCCCAAATAAATGGTCAATTCAGACAACAACCATTTTCTTTGACTGATCGATTGACTGGATTGATTCAATTTCTGCCAAACTATCATTCTGGTTTTATATGTGTAGATCTACAAGTTATGGGAGTGATAGACAAGGTAAAGTTGGGATTCTGGCAGGTACTAGGTTTGGTTATTAGGGTTTTGAAGAGAGCTTCTAGGAGGAAGAAAATTCAGAATTTTTCTGAACAAAAATCAAAGAAATACTTTGACTGTAGTCAGAAGACCTGGAATCAAATCCCACTTCTTAATGGCTTACTACTTATGAACTTGGGCAAGTCACTTATTTTCCTTCAACCTCAGTTTTCTCTTCTGTCAAATGAGGGCACTGGATTAGATAGCCTCTGAGGTTCTTTGCAAATCTAGATATATGATCCTATAAAATGCTTGTCTATGGGCTACCAAACTAACATTTTACTAAACTAAAGAAACAGCAGGTTTATCCTTTTTCTTTTCTTTTCTTTTTTTTTAACCCTTACCTTCTGCTTTAGAAGAGATAATAAATATCAGTTCCAAAACAGAAAACTAGTAAGGACTAGGTAACTGGGTTAAGGGACTTGCCCAGGGTCATAAAGATAGGAAGTATCTGAGGTCAGATTTGAACACAAGATCTCTTTTCTCTGGCCCTGACTCTTTATCCACTGAGCCATCTAGCTGCCCTGAGCATTGTTATTCTTTAACAAGAGATCCTGAGCTGCTTTCTAGAGGATGGGGTTATTCATAATTCATATGAAAACGAACCTAGGAAGATCTCAGTTTACTACAAACAACTGGGAGTGTCTAGCTATAGGAAAGCCTTTTAAAATGTTTTTGGGCAACTTGTTGGTACAGTGGATGTAGTGCTGGGCATGGATCCAGGAAGACTCATTTCATGAGTTCAAATCTGACCCTCAGACACTTACCAGCTATGTGACCCTGGACAAGTCACTTTGCCCTCATCTATAGAATGAGCAGGAGAAGAAAATGGTCAACTTCTCCAATATCTTTGCAGAGAAAACCTCAAATGTGGTCATAAAGTGTCTGACATGATTGAAACCGACTGAACAACAACAACAGACTGAAGTCACAGCTTGGCTGACCATCAGGGAAAGGATAAGGAGCCCCAAGGCAGGGAAATCATGAAGAAAATCTAACTATGAAATGGAAATGTATACCATAGTCCCAGATCATGCCCCCCCCCCCCCCCGCTAAGAGGGAGGGGAAATAAATTAAGGTTTTACAAGGAAACTTAAAGTGGAGATTTCATGACTTCCTTTGGGGAGCTATTCTACTACCTAATAAATTTACCAGCCTCTCCCCTTTATTTCTAAAAATTGCCCTTAGTTGAGATTATGACCTTGACTCCTAATCACCTCTTTTTAAGCTAAATGCTGGAAGTCCTGGAGCCACAAGGGACTTGGTCTTAGAAAGGGCACATGAGAAACTCTTAACTAGGATTGATTTATTTATTGGTTTTAATTTTTTAACTGTACTTTCTCATGTGGAAATGGTACTAAGGTATTGCCTGGAATTTCTCTCACCTCCCAGGAGTTCCTGAATATCTCCCTTTCGCTTACACTGCAGAGATATTAAACACATTATTCTATTTTGATTGAATGCCAGTAAAATTAAATTCCATCTTTCCATCTGCGGCATCACGCAGGGACTGTAGCCCTGCAGAAAAGGGGGAGAGTGGCATTGCAGAGGGACCCCTTCCGGACTCTACTGAACATATCGTTTTCTGCTTGACATGATGAATTTTTTCGCCTCCATGACACAAATTTCCACATCTGCTCTGTCTATACCTCCCAGACGTCCTGACAGGTGTACTCTCCTTTAAAGCAATACTGGGAAGCTGACAGATGGACTGTCGGCAGTGAATAAAGGGTAAATCCATAGGGGGTGGAGGGTTAGGGTGGCTAGGGAGGGTGGCTCTGCGCCTAAACTTTTCCAGCCTTTTTTCCTCTTTATTAATTTGACTTTAATTTCCCCAAGCACGCCCCTAGCATCCATCCTTCACTGTCCCAGCCCCTGGCTGGGGGCTCTGCAGCATTTGGCACTGAAATTCTGTTTCTCCTTTCTCTTCTTCTGACTCTGCCCCACCACCTTTCCTGCCTGTCTCCTCCCCCTAGGGAGTGAAAAGTTAAATGATGTTAATCTGCCAAATATTTCTGATCATTAGGAGAACCATAAAAATTAACATAACCATCAGAGGAAATGAATTGCCAAAGAAGACAAGGTTAGAGGGGAGACAGGGAAAGGAGCTGTTGGGTGATTCCTTTGTGTGCTTTTGAAGGACAAGAGTTACATAAGAGCTGGGAGGATGGGGGGGAAGGTGGAAGCCCAGGAAGATGAGAAGGGATAGACTGACCCCACTTCTCATTAAAAGAATAGCTTCAGAAGACCAAGGCACTGGAGATCTGAGGGGTGATTCCCCAGGGGCTGGGTGGAGACAGTAGTTAGTTAATTCTGGCTGAAAAACAGAAAGGGAGAGGGGGAGAGAAGTGGCCATGCAGTGGCCTCCCGTAGAAAATACCATTAATAATTAATACCCAATAATAACCAAATCCATGGGAGACTCGTTAAGAATAAAGTCCTGACAGACCCACGGATGGATGCCTGTAGCTTTTACTTTCTTCATCAGCTTGCAGGATTGGTTCAGCAGGGATTTGAACGCACATAAGCGATGACAAAAAAATGGATAAATAGCAGGTTTGTTCACGGAAGAGGCTTATTCATCCCAATAGGGTTTTTTTCATTTTAGGTTTATGGCTTGGTGGGGAATTTCCCTTTAATTGGGATTGTAATATAACTACGGAACCTGTCAACATTTACAAGAGAGATGGGAGGGTAATTCTTCCTAACTTGTTTGTTGTTATTATTACAACACTCACTCCTTTAGGATGCCTTGCTTAGAAGAAGCAAACAACTGAGCTATGGAGAGAGACAGACAAATGGATGGAGAGAAAGCGAGTCAGAGACAGAAAGGGAATGAGAGACTGAGATGAACAGAAGAAGAGACAGAAAGACAGAGAGACACAGGGTGAGAGAAGAGAGAGAGAGACAAAGAGAGAAAAAAGACCCAGAGATACAGGGACAGATGGAGACAGAAATACACATAGGTATACATGGAGACATATAGACAGACTTCACTTTGCTTAGTGTTTGCAATTCCAATTCCAATCATTCCAAATGTATCAAATGGCCTTCTAAAATTCCTAGAATTTTACAAGTGGAAGAGATCTTTAAAATCTTCTAGTCTAAACCCTTTATTCTATAGAAGGGAAAAGTGAGTACATGGTGTGATAACTTGTGCAAAGTGCTGGGGAAAATCAGAATTACTGTTAGTTAGTATCCAGGTCTCCTAATTCCAAAGATGCTATTATTTCTACTACATATCTCTGGAATTCTGAGATAATCAGATAAGATCATTTGAGATTTAAATTTCAAAAAGACTATACAGGTCATGCAGTCTATTTTTATTTTGTTGTTTTTAAAACCTTTATCTTCGATTTTAAAACCAATGCTGTAGTATCCAGTATTTTCTATCCACTGAAACCACCTAGATCCTCCTGTAATCTATTTTTAAAAGGATGAATCAGGCCCAGAAAGGTACCGAAGGTCACGCAGTCAGATCTGAATTGGGGTTAAGGGTATGGGGGGGGAACAGAGAACACGCATAAGATCCTGAAAGTATGTCCCTATGAATCTGGGTATTCCCTGTCTGCTTGCTTTCTTTCTTTCTTTCTTTCTTTCTTTCTTTCTTTCTTTCTTTCTTTCTTTCTTTCTTCCTTTCTTTCTTTCTTTCTTTCTTTGGAGGGGAGGAAGGGGAAGCCCAGGGGTTTATAACTGATGTCCATTTTATCATATATTTGAATTCCTTTGAAAGGAGAGTCAAATACCATAAGAGGAGTAGCTCAGGGAGCTTTATTCAGGTTGAGCACAAAGTATGATGGTCAATCAGTGAATTTTCCTGAATTCAAAAGCTAGAATTGAGTTAGAGACAGCTTGGTTTCAGGAAAAGTTCATTGGATTTGCCTAACTTAGATGGTCTGTGTTCTAATCTAACCTGTGACCTTGAGTCTAACCTCTACCTGTTGACAAGTAACTTAACCTCTCTCTAAGCTTCAATCACTCCAAAAATGTCTTGCACACAGTAGGCACTTAATGTTTGTTAAATTTAGTAAGCTATCAAGCTCTATAAGTAAAGCTACCTAGTCCAAGCTATATGGGAGGGAAAATCAGAATCACTCCTACACTAGAATAGTAAATGGTCATCCAGGCCTCTGGGGATACGGAATGCTCTCTCCC
>NC_058133.1:113818179-113836612 GCF_016433145.1 Gracilinanus agilis
TCTCCCTCTGTCTCCCTCTGTCTCTCCTTCTGCTATTGGGCTAGAGTTCAAAGTAATAAACATATATTTATTAAGTGCCTAGTGTTTATGCAAGACACTCTGCTAGGATCCTGAGATACAAAGATAAAATTCAAGGAACTGTTTATAAAATGTAACCTAGAAGGGATCTTTAGAGTTACCTTTAAAGTCCTTAAGTAGGATGGAAATTTTTTTGAAACTAGAGATTATATAATAAATTGGGAAGTGTGACATATATGGAATTCTATGCAGTTAGGTGGTGGAGTGGATAGAGACTGGACTTACAGAGAAGAATTCAAATTTTCCCTCAGATACTTACTGACTCTGGGCACATCACTTTACTCTGTGCCTTAGTTTTCTCATCTCTAAAATGAGAATAAGAAGATCAAACAGGGTAGGCACAAGGGTCAAATGGGATAATATGAATAAAGCACTTTACAAACTTTAAAGCTGTATATATCTGCTAGTCATTATTGTTATTACTATTATTATTATTATTAACAGAATACTTGGTATCAGACCACAGCTCTGCCATTTACTTCCTATTAAAAGAAAGGAAGGAAGGAAAGAAGAAAGGAAGACAGGAAGAGAAGCATGCTAGAGTGATGATGGTGAATAGCATGCCATGTACATATTCAGAGAGAATTATGTGGCAGTAATGAATATGAGCAATTTAAAATACAGGGTAGCTAATAGAGTACTGGGCTCAGAATTAGGAAGACTGGGCTCTAAACCTGCTGTAGACACAAACTAGCTGAGTGATCCAGAACAAATTAATGAACCTCTCTAAGACTCAGTTTCCTCATATTTAAAATGGTAATAATAATAATGCCCTCCTTACAGAACTGTTGTGAAGATCAAGCAAAAAGATATATATATATGCTTATTTTGCAAACCTTAAAGTACAATGTAAATGTTATTGTCTTAAATATAATAATAATAATAATAATTCAGCCATAAAAGTGATTTTCCTAAAGCCCAGGTCTAATCCTGTTATACAAACACCCCACTAAATAAATTCTAATGGCTCCCTATTGCCTCAAGATCAAATACAAATGTCTACTTAGCCTTGAAAGCCCATCATAACCTTCCCAGTCCTTTTACACATTACTATCTAATATATATTCTTTGATCCAGTGATACTGGCCTTCAGGTTGGTCCCCCAAGAAGACATGCTGTCTCTTAGCTACAGGTATTCTGTCTGGCTATCCTTCATTCCTAAAAGCTCCTCCTACTCCTCTGCTCAGACTGGATTTTTTTCATGGCTTCCTGTGATTTCCAACTAAAGTCTCAGTTTCTATAGGAAGCCTTCCCAAACCCCTCTTAATTCCAATGCTTTCCTTCTTTTCCTTATTTCTTTTTTAGTCTTTATAATTTGCTTTGTATATTATCTCTCCTGTTAGAGTGTAAGCTCCATGAGGACAGGGACTATCTTTTGCCTGTTTTTGTATGCTTAGCACTTAGCACAGGGCCTGCAACATAGGAGACACTAAGTAGATGTTTATGGATTGATTGATTGATTTTCAAATCTTGGTGAATGATTACATTGAGAAGATCTAAAAACAGGAAGAGGTCAGGAATGACTAACAGCTTAAAAAGCTGGAGACTGAATCAAACAAATTAACATATATAAAAAGCTTAAGAAACCTAAAGCAGTCTAGACATGCTAGCTATTGTTATGACTGTAAGAACTGTGCTATAATAGGAAGAGCAAATTCTAAAGGAGAGATGAGTTAAGGGAGGATAATAATGAGTTTTGTTTTGAATTTGAATATGAAATGCTGATGGAACATTTAGGATTGGGGATAAAAAGATAAATAAGATACAGTGACTTACCTTAAAGAGTTTATAATCTGACTGAGGGAATAGAGATGACATGTATAGAGATAATTATAATGCATATTTGAAGAAGATTAGTACAAAGGCAATATATAAACAAAACGCTATGGGGTTCAAGAGAAAGGAGAGATTATTTGCAACTGGAGTGAATTGGGCAGGCCATCAGCAGAAAAATCATGCCATGCTTCACTCCCGGGTTTGAGGTCCAAACTGATTTAATTCTGAAAGGTAGGGTTCAGGAAAAGGAGATTAGAACTAGATTGTGGAGAGCTTTGAAAAGCAGCTCCACATTCAACGTGCTTAATGGATGTTTTTTAAATGAATGAATGATAGCTCTCCATGAACAACAACAACAAGAGTTGAATGTCTAAGCAGATGGATTCACTTCACTATTTACCCTCTCATTCCTAGCAATGTGCTATACCTTAGAGTGAAGTATTTACCTTAATTAAATTCCTTCCCAAACTCCTCTTTGTCCCAGATGGGATGCCATCTCTTCTCTCACATGCTATTCCAGTCATTGGAGACATTCCCTATGTGATCTCCACCCTTAACCTCCTGTTTCTTCTTCCAGCTGGCTCCTAAAATCCCAGGAGTATGGAATAATATTTAGTATTAGACATTTTCTATCCCTCTCTTTCTTCTTTCTATCTCCGACTCCCCCACACTTTCCAGACCGTGTTGGAATTGCTGAGTCTATCAGATTTTGGACTCTCTTTTGCCTTCCCTGTAAATTTGCAATGGGCATCATGTTCCCAGGGCCCCCATATAATTAATGTTAATAATTAGTGTAAATACGCAGCAGAGATTCACAGCACAATAGGCCTCACGTGGGTCTAATTGGGACTGAAGGCACAGTAGCCCCAATCCTGAGGCCTTTAGGATAAGGGAATTAGAGGCATCTGAAGGGTTTGAGAAAGGCTAATAAGACACAAGGGGATTATGTAATTAATGGAGTGAGTGTTGTCCTGGAAAACATTCTGAAAGGTTCTCCAAGAGGTCTTGCCTCTCCGAAGGCAAATTCTCCATTCAGGATGATGCTTCCCTTTTAGATTGTTTGCTGTTGTTTCTCTCTTGGGGTACACAGTGGGGAGCGAATAGAGCTTTGGTTTACATTTCTTTCTGCCAGTGGCTTGGGAAGATAATTAAAGCTCTATCTACAAGGTCCCATGAAGTAGAGCATTGAGGATAATTTAGGTCAAGTACAAAACCCAAACAAAAGCACACACAAAACACTCTGCGAATTTCTTCTTGGCCTGGGTTATCTGGTTAGACTCTTTCTAGTGATAATTCAGATAATTCTTCTTCTTTTCTCTATGTAGACACAAAGTAAAAAACCATAGAGGATGAACTGAAAGTAAGACCAGGACAGTCCATCAAACCAGTTGTTTTATGGTGTGCAGATAATGTTTTTAATGGAATGTAAACTCCTTGAGGGCCAGGACTGTATCTCCATTCTGTCTTGGTATCTCCAGTGCTCCAGGGTGTCTTTGCACATTTGTTGATCAGTTGTATCCAATTATTCTTGACCCCGTAACCCAAAGCACACCAATACGGTCCATGGGATTCTCTTGGCAAAGATACTGGAGTGTTTTACCATTTCCTTCTCCAGTCTTGCACTTAGTAGACACCTAACAAATACTTGCTGAATGTAATTGATTGAGTAAACTTTGTACTTTTTGACTGGTCTCCCTAATGATCTGTTAATATAGATTATTATCCAAGTGATTTTGCATTCAGTCAAGGGAGTGAATGTCTGTTTCCTGTCTTGGTATCCAGAATGCTTAGTGTTGTGCTTGGCACATAGAAGGCACTTAACTGATGTTTATTTACTGACTGATTTTCTTAAAGAGGCTACAAGGTGGCTCAGGGGCTGGTGTTAAACTGTTGAATCCCGCTTTAATCACTTACTAGCCATGTGACCCTGGGAAGTTACTTAACCTCTCTCAATCACTTTTAACAGCTTCAGTTTCCTCATCCGTAAAATGTAAAAAAAAAAAAATCTATAAAAACAAAAAAAAAACAAATAGTAGCTCCTCAAGTGTGTGTGAGGATCAAATAAGCTAACCTGTAAAGTATGATGTAAACTTTAGATTGCTCTATTATTATTGTTGTTATTGTCTTTCATATACCACTCCAATCTGTAGTACATTTGGTAACCAACTTTCTCAAGCATTATTACACTTCCTTTTCTGAGAATTTGTGACATCTGATTGTGAGCCAGTATTTATTGCTTTGAAACTAAGTGAGAAACAGGCATTTTGGTGATGCTTCAAGTTGATATAATAATTACAACAAGCATTTATATAAAGCCTACTATGGGCCAGGCACTGTTCTAAGTGTTTTATAAATATCATCTCATTTGATCCTTCATCTCTTGTTATTGTCATTTTTCAGTCATGCCAGACTCTTCATGACCCCTTTTAGGGGGATTTCCTTGGCAAAAATATTGGAGCAGTTTTCCAATTCCTTCTCCAGAGAAAACTGAGGCAAATAGAGGGAAATAACTTGTCCAGGATCATGCAGCTAGTAAGTGTCTGAGGCCCGATTTGAACTCAGGAAACTGGGTCTTCCTGACACCAGGCATGGCACTCCATCCTCTTTGCCACTACTGTTCTACTCATTATTTCATATTGCCTCTAAGGGGAGGAATTCATCCACTTTAGAAAAACGTACTCCCTCATCTCAATAATAGAGACTTTAAGAAAATGTCCCCTTTTCCCTATGCTAGTTATAACTGTCCCCAAAATATGTTTCAGACTATAAGACTATAAGCTTCTTGAGGGCAGGGACGATGTCGTCTCTCTACAACTCCCTGATTTGCTCGCCTAAGCTTCAGCATGAAGCAGGAATTTACAGATACTCACTGAATAGCTGGTTCTGCCTCTGCTGCAATCAACATGTTCTCAAATATTACTCTCAATTAGCAGCTCCCTTATTACACTCTTATTCACCAGCCTGCTTGGGTCGATGTCTTTTTCTTCCTCAGTTCCCATCAAGTTATGATCTGTAGAACTCTGAACTTGGAGTCAGGATTACTTGGGTTCAAATGCCAACTTAGAAGTTAGCAAACGTCACAGTTGTTGTTGTTGTTGTTTTCCTTGTAGGGAACTTTTCTCACTTATTAAGAGGGGGATTTGGACTTGATGGTCTCTTTCAACGCTACATGTACCATTAGACACAAAAGCCCACATTGCAGAGACCCAAGTGTCTCTATTTCTTAAACTTCTCCTTTTCTGATTCTTACAGGCTGTGGCTTCACACATTAGACATTTATAACAAATATCCCCCCCCCTCCTCCTTTTACCTTACAGCATAGATCCCCTTTCTCAGTTTCCTGCTGCTCCAGAATGACTTTTGACAATTAGATGTTCCCTTGCTCTGGGCATCTAGGCATTACTCTAACTACCCACATCTGTACCTTCTAAGTATCTAAGTTTCCGCAGACATTCCCTCAACACATACATATATACATACATTGTCTCCTGTCCCCCAACTTTCTCCTTCATCCCAATATGATTGGAAAAGCTAAGTAGGGTTTTTCAAACTACCTGGATCTCCCTCTAGAAATATCTAAGGGAGGGGGAATGCAGAGGAATTATTTAGTCTTCTGGCATTACTACACAGCAGGGAAAGAAAAGTTTGCAATCTTACTGCATATGATCATCATATATTAGCATCATTATAGTTAATATATAATTATGTTATAATTATGTCACATTTAATAATTACTATTATTATTATTATTATTATTTTTAAACCCTGACCTTCCGTCTTGGAATCAATACTGTGTTTTTTTTTCCAATGCAGAAGAGTGGTAAAAGCTAGGCAATGAAGGTTAAGTGACTTGCCCAAGGTCACACAGCTAGGAAGTGTCTGAGGTCAGATTGTTACCCAGAACCTCTCATCTCTGGGCCTAGTTCTCAGTCCACTGAGCCACCTAACTACTCCCTACTACTATTATTTTAAAAATCTTACATGTATATAATGTCTTACAATTTATAAATTATCTTTCTTGCAACAATTTGAAATAATACAAATATTCCCATTTCATTTAGGAGGAGATAAAAGCCGAGAGGGGTAAGGTAGTTCAAGTAAGGTGGCACTGGAATTAGAGTACAGGGATTCTGAATGCCAGCCCTGATTTCTTTCTCACATTAGCCTGGATTAGTTTATCCCATGATTGAGCTGTCACTTTAGAAGGAAAAGACATGACCAATTAGGTAATAGAATATAGGTCTAGTTTTGATAGATCGGGATGGGTGACAGCCTTGATGTATTAGAAATTACATTGGGTTTGAAACCAAGAAACCTCTGTTTGAATCCCATCTGTATGATTTTCTTTTCTTTTTTAAAAAGAAACCCTTACCTTCTATCTTAGAATTAATACTAAATATCAGTTCCAAGGTAGAAGAATGGTAAGAAATAGCCAACTGAGGGCTAAGTGACTTGCCCAGGGTCACACAGCTAAGTGTCTGAAGTTAGATTTGAAATCAGAACCTCCTATCTCCAGACCTGGCTTTCTATCCACTGAACCACCTAGCTACTCCTCCATCTGTACTATTTTCTAGTTGTACCATCCTGGGCAATGAATATAACCTCTCAGCCAAACTGAAAAAGGGATTAATAATAGCATCTACCTTTGTTTTAATAGTCTAATGAGATGAAACATGAAACATTTAGTAAAGCATGAGCTGCTAGATATAGGCTTCTAGGTTATATTATTATTGCTCAGTTATTTTCAGTCATGTCTGACTCTTCATGACCCCAATTTTGTTTTTTCTTGGCAAAGATACTAGAATAGTTTGTCATTTCCTACTCCAGCTCATTTTACAGATGAGGAAACTGAGGCAAACAGGGTGAAGTGACTTGCCCAGGGTCACACAGCTGGTAAGTGAATGAGGCCAGATTTGAACTCAGAAAGATGAATCTTCCTGACTCTAGGCTTTACACTCCATCCACTATTCCTAATTGCCCCCAAAATGAGTTCCCCAAAGCCACAACCAAGTAAGAGTCTTTAGGTTGCATTCTAAGTTAGATTTTCTTGATTCTAGGCTCAGCCCTCTATCCATGGTACCACCTAGCTGCCAGTAATAGATTGTAAGGACCTTCAAATCATCTAGTTTGATCCCCTCATTTTACAGTCCAGAAACTGATACCCAGAGAAGTGAAGCATTTGCCCAAGGTCACACTGAAAGTAAGAAGCAGATCTATAATTTGAACCCAGATCTTGTGACTCCACATCTCCTAGTTAGGAAAGATTCCTACCATAAGGAACTACTCTATAAGGCCACAAGTAGCCTCCATATCCTGCAGTGAAGAATACCCAGGGAAGCACAAAACCTCTGAGTCATCCTGTCATAGTAACGGCCAAAAAGTACTTTCCCAGTGATGGGGAGTTTGCAAATCAAAGAGCCACCAATCACCAGTATTTCTTGTACTTTATCCCCATACCAACAATTAGCATCAGTATCCAGGCCCAGAGCAGGTAGATAAAACAGACTCATCTTCCATAGTTCAAATTCGGCCTCAGATGGAACTTGGGCAAGTCCCTTCACCCTGTTTACCTCAGTTTCCTTCTCTATCAAGTAAGCTGGAGAAGGAAATGGAAAATCACTTTGGTATCTTTGACAAGAAAAGCCCAAATGGAGTCATGAAGAGTTAGACATGACTGAAATGACTGAACAACACGAGGCCCAGGTCCTCTGTTCCCTGTCCCCAAAAACTATCCTGGTGGACCCAGAGAAGAACCCTATAAAAATCTAGCAACTTTTACTGGGTTGAGATACCTAATTTCATGTGGGCTCCCATCAAACATGACCTATTTCCATTTTTCTTGAAAGTATGTCTCCTCAGTAAAGCTGGCTTGTGTTTGTGCTCTCTTTCCCTTTGCTGGATTTTGGTATTCTGAACCTTCCTAAATCTGTATGGACACAAGTTCTTTTTTAGGAAGGAGGATCATAGATGCAGAATAGAACTTAGAGATCATCTAGTCTAATTCCTTTTTTCTATAAATGAGGAAAAAGGGATTCACTCAAAGTCATACAAGTGGTAGAGAAGAGATTCAGCTGTCTATCCACAATGACTAGATGTAGGATCCATATTAATCCACCACAGTGAAAGGTGACCCTGAGAACTAAACATCTGAGGTTGGGAAACTCTCAGAAGCATGAGGCAGAGGCAAGAATGGGGCTCTTGAAGCTGGGAGAGAGAGATGTGGGAAAAATTGTCATCATAAAAATCATTCACTGAGAATCTTCTGTGTGTAAAGAATTATGCTAGTTCCTGATGATAAAAAGAGAAGTATAAGGTCTAGTTCCTTTCTTAAGGAGGCAGACATAGAAGAAAGCATATTCTGTTGAGTGGGATTTTTTTTTGTGCCATGGAATCTTTTGTTTAATTTAAAATGTATTTATTGTTTGTTTGTTGTATTAAAATTCCCAGGTAACTACTTCCGTCTTTCTTCTCTCTATATTAGAAAAGGCATCATATGACAAAAAGATGTATGTATGTAAGTATACAACTGTCTTACTTATTTCTATTTATCAGTTCTTTCTCTGGAGGTGGACATACACAAGTCATTCTTCAAACAATATTTCTGTTGCTATATATACTATTCTCTTAGTTCTGCTCATTTCTCTCTTCATGATTTTGTGTAGGTCTTTCCATTTAAAAAAATTTGACCTGCTCATCATTTCTTACAGCATGGTAGTATTCCATCACAGTCATCTGCCACAATTTGTTTAGCCATTCCCCAATTGATGAACATTCCAGTTGTTTGCCACCACAAAGAGAATTACTATCAATATTTTAGGATGTATTGGTTCTTTTCCTTTTCCCCCCGATCACTTTAGGAAATAAACCTAATAGTGGTATTGCTGGGTCAAAAGTATACATAGTTTTCTAACTCTTTGGGCTCTTTGGATAATAGTCTGGTGAGGCCTATGGATTCCTTTTCAGAATAATATTTTGAAATGCACAGATGGAATAAATAGGATTGCAAAGAAAGCCAATTTACTGAAATATCATTATCAAAAATTTTAAGATGAAGTTCACAGACCCCAGGCAAAGAAGCCCTCCTAGTTTTATGTGAAATTAATTCAAAGTAATTCAATTCAACAAACAATTCAGTCCAATTCAATTCCTCCCAAACAACATTACTTTGCAATAAATCATTAATATGTGAATAAAATGGAATCATTAATAAAACATTAATGTGTGAATAAAATGAGATAAAATGAAAAGATATTTGCAAAATAGTTTGTAATCTTTAAAGGACTTTATTATTGTTGTTGTCGTCACCAAATTCCAGCCTAAAGTAGCAAAACCTTTTTTATAAGGATCAAAGAGCTCTAACGACATAGAATCTCTCTTACCTTCTGAATGATGGTAAGTAATAGAAAGTAGCCAGACTGGAACCCTGAATACTCAGGTTAATCAGAGAATAGATGTTGAGCAGACTCAGGAAAATACCTGAAAATCCGATGGGATGCTCTTTCATTTGAGACCTAGCTTCAATCTCTGTTCTTCTATTTACTACTATGTGATTTTGAGTAAGTCCCAAACTCTCTTGATCTTAGTTTCTTTATATGAAAAATGAGGGTGATGGACTGGATAGCCTATGACAGTGATGGCAATCCTTTTAGAGACCAAATTCTCAAACTGTACCCTCATGCCACCTGTGAACCTCCCCCTTACTCCAGACAGGCAAGGGAGGAAGAGCTCCCATTGGACTGCTGGGCAGAGGGGCAGGTAATGAGTAAAATGCCCTCAGGCATGGTGGAAAGGGGAAAGGGATGCATGCCATAGGTTCGCCAACACAGGCCTATGAGATTTTTTCCAGCTCTAAATTCTATTTACAATGAAGTTCCTATTGAACTGTCTCCTGCTGCTACTAATAATGATAATGGCAACACCAATTATTATATTTTGTTATAATAATATTATAGTTATAGCAATTCTTATAATTGAGGAGCTTGACAGTGCAATGGATAGACCTCTAAGTCTGAAGTCAAGAAGAGCCAAATTCAAATATAGACTCAAACACTTACTAGTAGTGTAACCCTGGGTAAATCACCTAACTTCTGTCTGCCTCAGGTTCTTATCTGTAAAAAGGGAATAATAACAGAATCTCCCATGGTTGTCATGAACATCAAATATTTGTAAAGTGCTTTGCAAACCTAAATACTGGTTATCATAATAATGGAAATAATAACTAGTATTGCTTATCATAATAACTGATTATCATAACAATGGAAATCATAATTAAAATAACATGATGCCTTCTCTAGTGTGGAAAGGAGAGGAGAGGGAAGGATGGAGATACTTGGGAATTTTAACAAAACAAAGAAAAAAATACATTTTGCAAAGCATTATACTCATTTGAGTTACATAGTGACCCTGTTCTGAGGTAGATACTATGGGACTTGTTAGCCCCATTTTACAGATGAGGAAACAAGCACAGAGAAGCTAATTTCACATAGAATTGTGTATTCATGAAACCAATTAAGTAGGTTGATTATCTGGGGTATGCCTATATGTAAACCATAATAAGCTGCAGCCCAGGGACAAAGAATGGCACAGACAAATGTTTCCCCATGCCACAGCTAGTTTACCAAGCAGCAGACCCTCCATTAGGTGGGTGGCTAATGCAGCTGTCTAGGGAGTAGTTGTATTTTTTTTTTAAAGCATCGATTCTTTAGCCTGGGGCTTGCCAATCCAGGACGCTTCAGCACTTGGAGAGTTCAGTGACATTGACTCTGGTAAAGGTCACCTAGCAGAGACAAAGTGAATCCTTCCCTCTGCCTTTAAAGGACACTTTCCAGCTCATTATGATAAGATGCCTATTACATTTTTTTTGTCCCCTTCCAGAGAGATTAAACCTCATGTATGTTAGCAGCACTAATGAACCACTTGCTCTCGTATCTCTGTCTGGCTGGTTTGTCACCAGGCCTGTCCTGTTCCTTAAAGCCCTAGTGACAGTGAGCTGTTGACAGAGTATTAGAAAGAGCTCAGATCTTTAAAGCCCAGGATGTGACAGAGAATTTTTTCAGTCTCCCAATCACCGCTGTCTCTGTGCTCTAACACGATTCCATTAAATCATAAAGATTAGAGCTTGTCAGGTCCTTAGCATCTTCCTTCTGATTTGCAAAAACGAGTGGGGGGATTTGTTATTAAATCTTGTTGTTGTTGTAGCTACAGAGCAGACAACGTTTACTGTAGCTAATCCATTAACTTGATTGGTATTAAGTAGCAATGCCCCATGTGTTACATTGGTCAGAGGGGCCTGGCTACTTTTTGGTAAAGAACTTTGTAGACTCAAAAAAGAATGGTGACGATTCTAGGACTAGTATATCCATCTAAAAGTCTCCACCATATTTTTTCTGGATTTCTTGCTTTAATTAGTGCTCTGTCCTTGAACAACAACAACAAAAAGACTACTTTAATGGAAATAGTAATGGTATCGGGTCAGTTGGGTAGCTCAGTGGATTAAGAGTCAGTCCAAGAGATGGGAGGTCTTAGGTTCAAATCTGCCCTCAGACACTTCCTAGCTGTGTGACCCTGGGCAAGTCACTAACCCACATTTCCTAGCTCTTCCCACTCTTCTGCCTTAGAGCTGATACACAATATTGAGTCTAAGGAGGTAACAATTAAAAAAAAAGTAATAATAAATGCAGAAGAAAAGCATTTTCTTGATCACATGGTTTGATGGGAATATGATTGGGGTTGTTGACTTTAAATGATCACTCTATTGCAAATATTAATAATTTGGAAATAGATTTCAAATAATGATACATGTAAAAAATTGCTCTTTGGCTACAGGAGTACAGAGGTAGGAGGGGAGGGAAAGAACATGAATCATGTAACCATGGAAAAACACTCTAAATTAATTAATTAATTAATTACATTTGAAAAATTGTAATGGTACAAGGCGGCCTGGGTTCAAATTTTGAGCTGAGTGACCTTGAGAAAGTCATATAACCTCCTTGGGTTTCAGTTACGTCTTTTGTAACATAAGACTATCAGACTAAAAGATTTCTAAGGTTTCTTTCAGCTCCAATATTATATGAAGTTATAGTAAAATTATATACTTGACTCACACTGCCTATAGAAAATATGTGCTGAAAATAAAACTAATGGCATCTGAATGCAGATTGAATCAAACTCTTATTTTTTCATGTTTTGGTTTGTTTTTTGGGGGGGCTGTTTTCTTTCACAACATGACAAATACGTTTTGCATGACTGCACACATATTTTACCTGCCTTCTCTCAATGAAAGGGGAGGAAGGAATGTGAGAGAGGAATTGGAACTCATAATTTTGAAAAAATTAATGTTAAAATTATTTTTAAATGCAATTGGAAACATATATATATATGTACACACACACAAACACACACACATACACACACACACACACATATATATATATATGTATATATATATATTTTTAAGAGGGGCAGCTAGATGCTTTAGTGGATAGAGAGTCAGGCTTAGAGATAGGAGATCCTGGATTCAAGTATGGCCTCAGATTCTTCCTAAGCAAATCACTTAATTGCCTATCTCTTACCATTCTTCTGCCTTGTAACAAATACTTAGTATTAATTCTCAGACAGAAGTTAAGGGTTTTTTAGAAACAAAAAGAAAAGAAAAGAAAAGGAAATATATTCTGAGTTATTTTTCCAAGAGTAGGGCTGAATTGCTTTGAGTCTGTCACATTATCATTTGAACCAACAATTGGCCTCTGTGAAGTAACTACTAATGAGTTAGGAATATTGCCTGTGGATATAAGGCTGAGCCAACTTAAGTAGACACTAGGCGGATATATCCTACAACCTTAAACCACTTTGGCATCATGCTTTATCTATGATTAATTGATATTTGTATATAAAAATGATAAGCCGCCATCAGTAAAATACATGTTTGAGTTGTTTTTTCAGATAGTGGTGATGGATTCATCCCTACATTTTCAACTGACCCTGTTGTAGCCTTATAACACACATCTGTGAGTCAGCTGGACAAGAATACCACTTTGGCCAAGGAAGTTAACCTGTCCACCTGGGCATTGAACCCATGACCTTAGTGTCATCAGCAATGTGGGCTAATTAACTGAGTTAAGCAGCTACAGATGCTCTAAACAGCTGAGCTAACTGCCCATAGGCTAAGCAAAGAAACACTCTCTTCCCAGTCCCTAAACTGTGCTTTTTCCCAGCTAACTGTCTCAAATGACTTTGCTGAAGAATTTCACTAAGAAATTATCAGTTTAATCTATAACAACAAAAACATCCAGATGCTGGGGCAGATAGCCAGATTATTATGTCATATTTAAGCTAGACATCAGTCAAGCATTCATCAGGTGTTTGTAATATGCCAAATAGAGTTTAGAATATAAGAAACACTGAATTCAAAAGGGATTAATTCTGAGTAGTGCTCATATTCACGTACGTACATTAAATTTTAATTTATTCTTACATTTTATCTTTTAAATATATCTGTACAAAGCGTTTAATTTATTTTAACATGACCTAAGTTTTAAATGATGTCCTTTATATATGAAATATATGTATATATAAATTATATATAAATATGTGACCTAAGTTCTAAATAAATGATGCTCTTTATATATAAAAATGTGTATGTAAAGATTTATATTAAAAATGACCTAAGTTTTAAATAAATGACATCCTTTATATATAAAAGATAAATTGAAGTCACTGAGGTCAGAGTTTAAATTCAGCCTCAGGTACTTACTAGCTATGCAAATCCCAAGAAAGATTTCCCTTAATCTCTACTGATCTCAGCTTTCTCACCTATAAAATTGGGATAATAGTCATACTTTCCTCCCAAAGTTATTGTTGATAATTAAATTTGCAAATTAAAGCATAGTCACTGGCACGTAGTAGGTGCTTGATAAACACCTATTTCCTTCCTTCTACTCAATGGCAGATATTCAGAAGACAAGCATTTATTCTTCACCCTCTGTGTGGGAAACATTTCAAATCATACCATGTGAACGGTTAGATGTATTTCCAATGTCATCGTCTCTACAGTCAGGGATTGTGCCTTATATGTCTCCCTCTTTCCCTCCATACCTAACAGACGGTCCTAGGAATAGTTAGAAGTTTAGTGATTTTTGATTGTCTTGGTAAATGATGACTTTGTAGGCTACGTGAAAGGTTTTTGGGAACTCAACACGGTGACCATCGTGAGCATAAATCTATAATCCTGAGAACATGGTGGATCTCTGAACACTTGATTTGCCAGCTATACTACGGATCATGGAATCATAGACCCTAGCATTGGAAGGATTGCCTAACCATCTCTCCCCACCTCAATGCTCCCATCATTTTGTGGAATCAAAATTAGATCCCATAGAATGATAAATACTTGTCCAAAGTCATATGGGTCATGAATAGCAGAATGAATATTATTATTATTATTAACATTATTTTTTAAAAAATTCTTATGTTCTTAGAATCAACACTAAGTAAAATTCTAAGGCAGAAGAGTGGTAAAGAACCAGGCAATTGGGGTTAAAGCATCTGGCTAGGGTTTCACTCTCTGTTAGGAACTATCTGAGATCAGATTTGAACTCAGTTCCTCCCAAATCCAGGCCTGGCACCCTATCCATTGTATTATCTAGATGCCTCTAGAACAAATATTATTACTACCCGAAGAATTTTGTAGTCAGAAAGGGACCAAAGAATTGACAGTCATTTCAAGCAAATTAAAATTCAATACTTTCTCAAGTAGCCACATTAGTGATGCCTGAAAGATTTGGTGGGTTTAGTTCAATATTGCCCATGAAATCTGTCTTGTGAAATACAGGGGCATCAGCACATTCAGGTTTTCTGCTGGCCATACCGAGATATAGATGGGCAGCAGTGAATCAAGTTTATTGAGACTGCCTTGTTGAATAATACTAGACATGTAAAGGTTCAGCCTTAGAAATGAATCAGATAAACCTGAATTTGTTTGTTTAGGCTATTGTTAACTAGTACATGGATTCCAATTTGGTTTCAAAAGAAAGTGCTGTCCTCTAAAAAAAAAAAATCTTGTTCCTCTAAACAGAGAATGGTGCTTATCCATATAAATACCCTTTTGAGAAACAAAATCAGGCAGGCAGTTAGCAAACAAAAAATTAACAAGCAAATTTACTATATGTCAATTATCGTGGTTTTTGGCTTTGTCTGATTGTTTGTGACCCTATTTGGGGTTTTCTTGGCAGAAATTCTGGAGGGGTTTGCCATTTCCTTCTCCAGCTCATTTGAAAAATGAGGAAACTGAGGAAAATAGGGTGAAGGGACTTGCTCAGGATCACACAGTTAGTAAGGATCTGAGGCCAGATTTGAATTATGGAAGATGAGTCTGACTCCAAGGTTAGCACTCTATTCATTGTGCCATCTAGCTGCTCTTACTATGTGCCAAGCTAAGTACTGGGAATGTAAAGAAAGGTACTTCCCCACTTGAAAAACAAGAACTACAAAACAGTTGCTGCTCTTGAAGAGTATGCATTCTTTTTTTTTTTAAACCTATGTACTTCGGTGTATTTTCTCATAGGTGGAAGAGTGGTAAGGGTGGGCAATGGGGGTCAAGTGACTTGACCAGGGTCACAGAGCTGGAAGTGGCTGAGGCCGGGTTTGAACCTAGGACCTCCTGTCTCTAGGCCTGACTCTCACTCCACTGAGCTACCCAGCTGCCCCCATTCTTTTTTGTTTTTAATTTGTATTTAAACTTTCTGTCTTATTGTCAGTTCGAAGACCCAAGAGTGGCAAGGGCTAGGCATTTAAAGTGAAGGGACCTGCTCAGGATCACACAGGAAGTCTCCAATGCCAGATTTAAATCTAAGTCCTCCAGATGCTAGGCCTGGTGCTCTATCCACTGTGTTTCCTAGCTGCCTCAAGAGTATATATTTTAAAGGGGAAGACCACAGGTAAATATATAGATATATACAAGATACAGCATCATTTCATGTAGGTCTTTCCAGTTCTTATAGAAGTCCATTGATTCATCATTCTTTATAGCACAATAGTATTCCATCACCATCATATACCACAATTTGTTCAGCCATTCCCCAATCGAGGGACATCCCCCTCATTTTCCAGTTGTTAAACAATATTTCTGATGTTCTAAATAATGTTCTTTTGATTCTGTTCATTTAACTCTTCATAATTTTATTTTAGTCTTTCCATGTTTTCCCCAAAATTAACCTGCTTGTCATTTCTTATAGTGTGGTAGTATTCCATCACCATCTTATGCCACAATTTGTTCAGCGATTCCCCAATTGAGGGGCATCCTTTCAATTTCCAGTTCTCTGCTACCACAGAGAGCTGCCATAAATATTTTAGAACATATAGGTTCTTTTCCTTTTTTCCTGATAACCTTAGGAAATAAGCCTAATAGTGGCATTGCTGAAAAGGTACAAACTCTTAATTAGACCATTCCATTCATTGGTCTTGACAGTAGAGTTATCTTCATTGCTAATTGTGGAATTTTAATATCACCACATGACCTCAGAATCACAGTACATCCAATCCCATGTGCTATTTCTGAGAATAACACCATGCTAAGGAATTAGGAGGAAAGTGACAGAGCTGTCTTTAGCTAATATATGCCTTAGCAATTAGAAATTTCCCCAAACCTTTTATTCTTTCCTAATCTAGAGTGGAACACAATCCATGAATTTATCTCAATTTTTCTTGAATTTATTTGAGTTTATATTATTTCTTGAATTTATTTATTTCTACCTTTTACTATCCCTTGAGAGTACTATGTTGCATATGTTTACTGGAATCCATCATATAAAGAGTTCTACTACTTGCTTATCCTACATTTGCTCCTTTCACACTTCAAAGTGTTAGAGGCAAAATGGCAAGAGAAAGGCTAGAGAGTCAGGTGATGGAATTGTCTAGCCCTTACGTATAGACCGACCAGATGATCAGGATTTTGGTAGGGAGTGGAATAGGGAAAGGTAGAGAAGGGAGAGGGAGGGTGTTATGCATTGAACTTTGGCAAGCCAACTATCTCAAAAACAGCCTGAATGTTTTCTCCACTTGACTGACTTTGGTGACCAGCTGGATTCTTGTCAATTGCCCATTGCTGACCCTCTGGGTAGTAAATTCACCTCTTCTCTTGGTTTGGGAGGCCTCCTAGTACCTTATCAGGAGACATTAAAGAAGACTCTTTGACACCGGACATCAAATTGATTTCTTGCCAAGATTTCACTTGGCCACGTGTGACAACCATTGACATGTCTAAGCCTTACAAGAAAAATAAACACATCTAATGCAAAAAGAAAAAAAAATCCTTTGCCTTTGATGCCAGGTTGAATTATGCACATTCTTTCAGATCTGATGCTGGCTCTGACTTCCTTGCTAGAAGGCAGAGTGGAGGCATGTAGAGTCTCAAATTGGAAGGATGGAGGGCAAAGGGCAGCTAATGTGAGGGAGGTTGAGAATTCAGAGTCAGAACAGAGTCCATGAGGAGGTTCTCCTGACCCTACAGCATCCCTCATCTCACTCCTCTTATTCAGGTGTCCAGATCCCCAGTTTCCTAATTTAGGCACCTGATTCCCAGGCTATTAGGGCTTTTCCAGAGATGTTTGCTTGTTTCCCCTGAATTGAGGATATAGCTTTGCCTGGCTGAGGCTCCCTCTATTCATCTCCCCAAACTATTTGGTCTTATCTTCGGAAAATGACATTAGTTTTAAGAGGAATATCCTTGCCAGACACTGAAAGGATTTTTGCTTGGGTTAAAAGCATCGGTGGCTATGTATATAACCTTCACCCATGGCTAGCCTCTCTCCCATCCTGCTTAGCAGTCCTCAAGGATGCTCTGCTTTGTCTGTCCCTCCCCATTCCCTGACTTCATCATTGCATTTCAGCCATTTTATCCAGCTGTGTTTACTCATTTTTCTGTGTTCAGTCTGAAGTAGACAGAGAATTTGCATAATTAAGAATGACCTGAGCAATCTCTGTTAATGCCTCCACTAAAGCCTCTGACTATCCCTGTTAACTAATTACATCTATCATTGTGTCAGACAGGTAAAAGACTCCTTCAGTCTGTTGAGACAACATTATTCACCTGGGATTATCAAAGGTTTCAATTCTGGCCATTAGCAAAAATTGCTGGGGTCATTCATTATGGCAGATTCCGCATCCTTTCCTGGCCAGAACAAAGTAAACGCAAAATCAGGAATAGATTAAATAGCTATGCATCAGGATCCTCATTCCAAAGTCTCAGTGCCTTCTTCCTCTTTAGTGTCAAAGCATGAAAAATGGAGAGAGAAACCTTTTTGTCAAAAAGGCAGATTAGCTGTTTGTTTTAGCTTTAGGAAGTTGGGGCTGGGAGGTGACAAGTAGAGAATGACTTTACCAGGCCTCTAAAGCTAACCCAACCTTCACAGTATCTCCTGGGCTTTCAGTTTATATCTACACACACACACACACACACACACACACATATATATATATATATATATAATTTACATATATAAGTATAGGTGTATATATGTATGAATATGTACACACATATACATTATATATTAAATTATAATTAATACTTATATATTTATTATAT
>NC_058133.1:113841424-113854256 GCF_016433145.1 Gracilinanus agilis
GAAGGAAGGAAAGAAGGAAGGAAGGGCATAATAATTTTTCCTCTCAGTATAACATTCATTTTTGTTTTTTTCAATGTTTTTACCTCCTGGGACAAGCAAAGTGAAAAGATAATAGGATCATATCTAATGATCATATATTTGGATCAGGGAGGGACTTTAGGTGTCATCAAATCCAGCCACTTCCTTTTACTATTGACTAAAATCACTGCAGAAGTAGATAATGGGGTCCAGCTCCAATTGATCAAAGTTATATGCCTCAACATGTAGTTCTAGAGACATAGAATTTTGTTTTATTTATTTATTTGTTTGTTTATGAGGCAAACAGGGTTAAGTGACTTACCCAAGGTTACAGTTAGTAAGTGGCTGAGCCTAGATTTGAACTAATTCCCCTTTCCATACAGGAAACTGAGACATAGAGAAATTAGAATGACTTATCTAGTATTTCACAAATTGTGGTAAAGAGAATCTTCCTGACTCCAAGTTCAACATTCTATCTAGTATTCAACCCTCCTTAGGGAATCAGTATCACTGTCCTGGATCACTGGTACTGGAGGGAACCAGACCCACTTTACAGAAGATGGTAAATGATATACAAAACCAGATTTGACTCCCCAGCCCATCTAGGCAGTTGGCTCTGGATCCTGATTTATGTATCTTGATTTTTTTTTCCCTAGCACAGCTAAGTTTTATATGAGAAAAGAAATACCATGCTCTACAGGGAATCTCCCTTACTAGGTCTATGCTGACTGAGCCCAGCTTTTAGGAGATGCTCAGCTCAGTTTCCAATCTAAAAGAGCTCAATGAGTTTTGAGTGCTCCCATATATCTAACTGTGTGTGTCCATGGTGCCCATCCACACAGAGCTCCCTACCAGTCTCTTTGAGCTTCATCCATCATGGATAATACCCCCAATTGATCATCAATAATATTATAAAGAGAACTCAGAATCACCGGGGTGATGGATGGAACAATCTCAAGGAACTGAAGTCACGATTAGTCAAGCCTCTGTGTGTCATTTTGCTGATGACTGAAGAACCTGCAGGGAGAAAAAAATAGAATTTTGTGAGACGTCTCTGGTCCCCATGGCCACGACTTGTTTTCTTCATTTTAAAGAGATATAATTGGCTCCCTCTTATCCCTGACTCTCAGTCTCACCTTCCCGTGGCATCTGGAAGAGAGAATTATAATTTATAAAGTTGAAAATACGTGAGCTTGTTGCAGGCTCCAGCTACATGGGTTCTGGCTAGAGTTCAAAGGCAATAAAGCAGCCCCAGACATAAGGTTGAAGCCCTTCTGCGCAAAAGCTCTTACTATTTGCATCATCTGATCCAGTTTCTTCAAGAACGATCTGCTGGAGAATATTCAGCAGACATCAGCTGAGCTCACTTAATGTCCTGGTGGGCCCAAGTGCCACAGACGGACTGCAATAACTCATTTGTAACTCTTTTTAAAAAATTAATTTCCATTAGTTGCAGAACAGTGGAAACCAATACAACTCCCTAAGTCCCCAGCAAGGCCCAAGTCGTTTACTTTGAAAAAACTTACTCATTGTTCTTTGTATCTCTATGATCAATAATGAGGAGCCACCCCTGAGTCTAACATATCAAGCGAGGAATAGGTAACGTTCTGCTTGGGAGCTATTTGAAATTCTGCAAGAAATGTGAGTTGATGGTTTTATATTGGTCCCCAGTGGGGTTCTTTCTTTCCTTCTCTTTTTCTTTTCAAAATACCTCCAGATTTTCCTTCAATCAATACTTTTTGCCAAAAATTAGCCCAATATCATATTTGCCTGGAAAATTTGTCTCTTAGTCCATAAGAGGGGCAACTGGGTGGGAAAGTAGATAGTCTTGGGCCTGGAGTCAACATCTAAGTTCAAATCCAGTCTCAGATACTTCTTAGCTGTGTGACCTTGGATAAGTCACTTAATCCTGTTTGCCTCAGTTTTCTCATCTGTAGAATGAGCTGGAAAAGAAATGGCAAACCATTCTAGTATCCTTGCCAAGAAAACCCCAAATGGAGTCATAGAGACCTGACACAACTAAACAACAAAATCCCTAATAAGTAATGATCTTTGGCAAAAAGACAAGGGTAGGGTGCAACATCAAAAATGTGGCTATCATTTGCCTATCTTTTTTTAAACCTTACCTTTTGTCTTAGAAGTGATATTAAGTATCAGTACCAAAGCAGAAGAGCTATACAGACTAGACAATTGGGATTAAGTGACTTGCCCAGGGACACACAGTCAAGAATTATGAGGTCAGATTTGAACCTAGAAACTCCCATTTTTAGGATTGGCTCTTAATCCACTAAGCCACCTAGCTGCAACCCAGCCATATGTTTCAAAAAAAAAAATTAAGGGGGGAAAATAATGGCTTGTCCATAGGAGGCACTTAAACATACTTTTTAAATATTTACGAAATTAAATATTATTTTTTCAACATTAATGCCAAGGATTTTTACCATAATACCCTGTACCGGATTGGATCTTCTTCTAAAACTTGAAAGAATCCATACATCTCATCTATGTCTTATTCTTTGTGCATATATTTTTAGCTATAGTGGGCCAAAAATTTATAGGTGAATCAAAGGAGAGATAGGACCTTGGCTTGTGGTGTATCTGAAGACAATATTGGAAAATTGAGTTCTGAGTGCATATCCATTTAATTCCTACTTTGATTCTATTATTTCTAAGAAACAGAATATGTGTATGTATATGTACGTATGTATATATATATACATATATATGTATATCCTGGAGATGATAGAATAGATATATTTTATTTAGATACATAGAATAGAATAAAGATGACGGACAAAGAGTTGACATTCAAATAGTAAGGAAATAGTAAGACAGAATTTAGCTGCCCTTGATGAATTCAAGTCCCTTGACCCAGATGAACAACAACATTGGGTCATGGAAGAATTAGAAGATATGCTTGCTTAGCCACTGACAGTGAAATTTTAAATATCATGGAAAATTAGAGAGTCATCAAAAGGTTGAAAAAGGGAAAATGTTACTTGGGTGCTCAAAAAAGGAAAAAAAGAATGAAAAATCCTACAAATTATATGTCAGTAAACTTGACTTCAGCATCTGAAAAAGTTCTAGAATGATTCATTAAAGAGATGGTTGGCAGATATCTAGAAAAGTGGTTATTTTAAAGATCAAACATCAATCAATCAATTAATCAATATTTGTTAAGTACCTAATACATTCTGCTAAGCACTAAGAATACAAAAAGAGGTGAAAGACAATCCTTTTAGGGGCAGCTTGCTGGCTCAGGTGATAGCCAGATCTGGAGATGAGAAGTCCTAGGTTCAAATCTGACTTTGGATACTTCCTAGCAGTTTAACCCTGGGCAAGTCACTTGACCCCCATTGCCTACCCTTACCACTCTTCCACCTATAAATCAATACACAGAAGTTAAGGGTTTAAAATTTAAAAAAAAAAGTAAAAAAAAAAAAGATTATTGAAAGGGGGCAGCTGGGTAGCTCAGTGGATTGAGAGTCAGGCCTAGAGATGGGAGGTCCTAGATTCAAATCTGGCCTCAGACACTTCCCAGCTGTGTGACCCTGGGCAAGTCCCTTGACTCCCATTGCCCACCCTTACAACTCTTCCACCTAGGAGACAATACATAGAAGTTAAGAGTTTAAAAATAAAAAAATAAAATAAAAAGCTTTAAAAAAAGATTATTGAAAGACTGAAAAGATAAATAAGCTAGTAGTTGAGGGAAATGCTGTGAATATAAAATGATTATAGACTTGCAAAGTTCTTAATAAAAATAACATCCTTTTGTGGAGAAGATGGAGAGATATAGATTAGATGGAATGGAAATGCCTCCTTGATCACCGACCCTACTCTCAGCCTGGCCCCTAAAGCCATAAAACTTCAAAAGGGGAAATGTCCCAACTGACACCAACTGTAATCTATGACCAGGTAAACCCAAGATACCCAGGAATAATAATCCCCTTAACCACTGGTCTTACTTACAGCAATCATCTAAAGAAGCAACTTCTGTGGGGAAAAAGGCAACCAATTCCATCAATTGAAAACCAGCTGCCACCCACAACGCAGGCAGATCAGTCTATTTAAAGCATCTTAATGGAGTCACATATGCTAAAGAAGAGATGGCTTATGCTAGGCAAGTCAAACCACAGCCATCACAATGACAAAGATTGATTGTGGTGATGATAATTAGCATTTACATGGTGCTTTAAGGTCTATAAAGCATTTTACAAATATTTTACTTCCATAACAACCCTTGGAAGTACATGATATTATTATCCCCATTTTAAAGATGAGAAAACTGAGCCACAAAAAGGGTTAGTGACTTGGCTGGGGCCACATAAGCTAATAAATGTTTGAGAATGGATTTGAACTTGGATTTCCCAGACGCCACATCAAGCGCTCTATCTAATGAGCCACCTAATTGCTTCAACCTTGACTAATACTACCTCCCCTTCAGAAATGTATGAAGACATCAATCCCAAGAAGACAGGGCATAGCAATGCCCTCCTGACCACTAGTCTTGCCTCCAGACTATCCTTTGCAGACATAATCTAGTAAAGCAAATTTGTGGACACGTAGCTTGGAATCTGCCTCTCCTGGTGTTCTTGTTGCCAACTTGGAGCCTATAGCTTCTTTATTTTTTTAATTTTAATTTTTAAATATTTTTTCATGTTTCAATGATTCATTTTCTTTCCCTCCTCTCTTCCCTCCAGCCTCCCAGAGCCAACAAGCAATTCCACTGAATTGTACAAATGTTATCACTTGATACCAATTTCCATATTATCTATTTTTGCTATAGAGAGATTTTTTAAAACCTGAACCCCAAATCACATACCCATATATCCATATGATAAGTGATGTCATATGCTTTGCTTTTGCATTTTTACTCCCAAAGTGCTTTCTTTCAATGTGGATAACATTCTTTCACATAAATCCTTCAGGAGTGTCCTGACTTGTTGCATTGCTACCAGTAGCAAAGTCCATTACATTGGATTGTTCCACAGTGTTTCACTTTTTCCCCTCATCTCACATTAATGCATCATCAGGTCTTAGTCCACTAAATCTCAATATCTTTATAGAGAAACTGCTCTATATGTATATTTCAACACTTTTATACTTATAGAGTTGATTTTTTGTACCAAAGTATAAAACTTTATATTTATTCCTATTAGATTTTATCTTGTACACTTTCTGTGTACAGTATTCTTCTGGTTCTGCTCATTTCACTCTGCATCAGTTCATCGAGGTTTTCTCAGTTCATATGGAAATCCTCCAGATCATCAATCCTTAAAACACAATAGTATTCCATTACCATAAGATACCACAATTTGTTAAGGTCAGAAAAATAAAGTTTTTTTAGAACAAAAGTCCTTGGCTCAAAATTGGATGATTCAACATCAGAAATAAATATGGTTTTACTAATGGAAATGACATTAAAAATACATAATGTTCTGACTTATAGCTGCATCTTAAGGATAATGGAGCCTTTCAATCTGACTTGTAGCTCAAACTTTCTATATGGGTTTTTTCCTCCTATTAGGATATGAAATATGAAAGCAGGGATTATCTTGGTTTTCTGTTTAAATTGTAGCACTTCAGCATAGTGATTTGCACATAGTAAAGACTTAAAGTAAATGCTTTTACATTCCCTTGTCCATTCCTTCATGCATATATTTATCGTGGGATTCTGATTCTTTAAAGATGCTGTTATTCCATAAGTCACAGTCATATAGAATCAAGGTGAGAAAGAATATTAATAATAAAGAAATTTTGTATGCTTGGCAAGGAACAATTTTGGAGCATTAGAAACACTGAAAAATTTCTTTTATCTATCACTGCCTTCTTCCACCTTCTTCCTCTCTTCCTCCCAGACGTGCACACACACACACACACACACACACACACACACACACTACATCCTACTCAATTCTGGACATAGACATGGGTTATTATGATGTTTCTGCAGTGACTGTCCCTATCATATGTTGTTGTTCAGTCATTTTTCTATCATATTTAACTCTTTACGATCCCGTTTGGGTTGGGTTTTTTTTTTGTTTTTGTTTGTGTTTTAGCAAAGATTCTAGAGTTTGTCATTATCTTCTCCATTTTATAGATGAGGAAACTGAGGAAGCTGAGGCAAATAGGATTAAGTGACTTGCCCAGGGTCATACAGCTTGTAGGTGTCTGAGGTCTGATTTGGATTCAGAAAGAAGAGTCAATACTCTATCACTGTACCACCTAGCCACCCCCACATCATATCGTTAATGTACAAACCTTTGCTGACTGACAAATCCGTAATGATGGGATGGATTTTTAAAATCAGAGAATCTGTGTATGCTTCCAAGTAGCCCCTGACTCTGCTGGGTACCTCTTAGAAGACTGGAAGCTGTTTGTAGTCAGGGACTGTAGTTTTTTCTGGTATGAATCCTCTGGGGCTTATATGATGAATCTCAGCTCGATGGAAGAAAAAATAAATATTTTTGAACTGAATGTTGCTTGACAATTTTTGAAAGGAAAAGTTATTTCATAACAAGACCATGTTTCCTTTTGATTAACTACTCAATGAAATATTGTATGGGAAAACACATTGCTGATTTCAGTAGAAAGGTAAGGTGACATTATTGTCTTTATTCTTACTATTATTACTGCTGTTATTACCCAGATCACCAGGCTATTTGATTTCTGGCTGCAGATGAAGTCATTAAAGAGGGTCAGGACCACTCTGTATGGTTCCACATTGATCTCAGCAGATTGCAAACACAACATGTACTTGTAGAGAAAAGATGTGCAAAATCTGAGAGCTTGATATTTAAAATTATTATCAGCAATTCATTTCAACACCCAAAGTACTCACTGGGTCCCTAACATATGCTCATTACTGATCTAAGTCTTTAAAGGGAAACCAAAGCAAAAGTATAGGGCAAGGTTCCCATTCTTTTTTTTTAACCCTAATCTTGTCTTAGAATTGATGCTATGCATTTTGAAATGGCCCTAAGTCCTGGGAGACTATATCTCCCAGGACTCTCCATCATAATTTCCTCAGACACATCCCACTTCTTTTGTGGGAGATGTCTGAGAAAGATAGATAAGAGAGAGAGGCCTGGGTTTTGGTGCCTTTTTTGGAGAAGGGGTTTTTTGGGTGTCTTTTTCCCTCCCCAGGAACCGAGGAGAGCCTTTTGCCCCAGAGATCTACCTTCTAGCTTCCCTAGACCTTTTCTTTCCTAATCTAAATAAATCCAGCTTATTTTATCCCTAAAGTGTAGCCTAAATTTTGTTGAGCTCTGAAGGGCTTGGGTTAATTTCCCTACCAGGGCTGAGGGCTACCCTGACTACTTAGATTCCCTACTTTCCCTTTCCCTTACCTTCTCCCATCCTCATCACCCTCCCTTTTCCACTCACAATACTATGTATGGGTTCCAAGACAGAAGAATGTTATGGGCTGGGCCATGTGACTTGCCCAGGGTACACAGCTAGTAAGAGTCTGAGGTCAAATTTGGACCCAGGACCTCCCTTCTTCATCTTGGCTCTCTATTCACTGAGCCACCTACTTGTGCTTTCCATCCCTTTTAAGAGTTTAAATTCTCATTAGAAGGAAAAGGGTCCTCATCCTAATATAAAACTTTAATATATAAAATATAATTATAATTATGTATTATATATTAATATGTAAGTTTTATATAAAACTTTAGGGGTTATAAGATATTTTATGTGCATTATTTCACTTAAATTCTCAGCAAAAAACCTTGTGACATAAGTGCTCTTATTATACCTATTTCACAGATGTGCAAATTGAGAACTCAGTGAAATTAGATGACTTGCACAGATCCACCAGCGTCATTATACAAGAAGGTCTTCCTCAAATTATAATTATAAGGTATTCATTATGTTTAAATGTTGTGACCCTTGGCATCCCTCTTCCCCTAGAAAATTGCAGACTCCTTGAGAGAGAGGATTGTTTTTATTGTTTGTTTGCCTACTTTCTTTTGTGTCCCCAGCACTACAATTGCACCCAGTACCTTGTAAACACTTGTAATATTGAAAGAGAACTGAGCTCATTGTCAGGAGACTTGGATTCTAGCCCTACTACTTGTCAGAAGCAACGTGACCTTGTGCAAGTCACCTAAATTTCCCAAGCTTCTGTTGTCTCCTCTGGAGATAATAAAATCTGCCCTGATGTTCCTCATAGAGTTCTGTTGAAGTCCAAATAAAATGATGCCTTTGAATTTGTTCTATAAATCATAAATCCCTATGCAAGTGCCAGATGCTTTTAGGTGTTAGATTGTGTGGGACAGGCTATAAATGCCACAGAGACAGATTGTTGTGGACTGGAAAGGTCTAGGAAGGTTTCATGGACATGGAGTTTGAGTCCAACCAACCACACAAGATTGGTAGACTATAGATCATCATGGAGGAAACAGAGATATTTCTGGCTTAGGACAAGGGAGGTATTTACCTTTAAGACCAAGAGTCCTTTGGATACTTCAGATTCTTTCCTTAAAAACAAAACAAATAAACAATTTGATTGAATCATGAAACCTTTGCCTTCTGTCTTAAAATGGTCAATTTTAAAGCAGAAGAATGGTAAAGGCTAGGCAAGAGGGGTTAAGCTACTTGCCCAGAATTACATAGCTAGGAAACATCTAAGCCCATCTTTGAACCTAGGTCCTCTCATTTCCAGACCTGGCACTCTATTCCCCGAGGCTCTTAGCTTCCCCTAGAGGTTCTTTCTTGCCACCCCTTCTCATTCTCCAAATCTATCCTTCTCTTCTATGTTTCTAGCACCATGATTTTTTTTTTCAAAAAAAGATCACAACAATGTCTTCCTTAGGTAGCTTTCCCCTTCTACCTACCCACCCACCCTTAATTGCAAAGCCATCCCTCTGTGAATGTTCTGTGATCATGAGGTTGGCTGGCATGGAAGCAGGATGTAGAGAGGTGAGATAGGTAGGCATAGGTGGTAAGGAGATTTTGAGGACCATAGAGGGGCCAAGACAGCATTAATGAGACACATCAGTTCCCTTCCCCTCATTCCCTTTTCTACCTCTCTGAGGAACATGTGAACTGTGGGCCTCTGACAAAGGCCACTGTGGTTTGGTGAGAAATAAGAGGGCAAGGACCCTGCTGAGAGACTGTGTCTGGAGTTTATCGTTTCATCTAGAAATTGCTCAACACGGAACGGAACATTCTGGTTAGTTCTTTCTCACACACGCACCGGCACATACAAACGCACGTGAACAATTTGATTGAGTCATGAAAATAACACTGACCCGAGGTCGAAAGGAAATCAGGTATCAGACCTGAAAGAAAATGGATGTCCCCCTGCATTTCCATTCTTTTTAATTTGTGTTTGGTTTCCCACAGGAACCTGTGTCTGCAAGATTGGAGGCACTCCGTCTCTCTACACAGGGAAGCTAGCTGAACTGAATTGATTCAAAATAAAAATGATTGCATTCAATAAAATTTGTCCAATTGTTTTTCATTGTAATGTGAAAGAACTGATCTGACTGAGGCTCTTTTGGAAGAAGAAAAGCACAGAATTCTGCAGATTAGAGGAAGATACTTCGGTTCTAATGGGGAAGGGTATCTGGTCATTTGGAATCTTATTCTCATAACCTCAACATTTGTTGGCTGTAAGGAGAAACTAGTATGCTCTGACTCATGGAAGAGGGCACGTTTAGGGGCAATGATGATGGGGAAAGACATGAGCCAAATGGAATTGTTGCTTCAGAGTAATTTTTCTTATGTACTAGAAAAAGAGAGAAACGGAACAGGGAATCCTAAGTTAGTCCTGCAGAGAAGTCTCCTCCTATCCCTTTACCGAGCCTCATTTGGGGCAAAACCAAGATAGCAAATCCTACCAAAAGCAGCCTTGGGAGGTTTCTTCCTCTCTCACCTTTTCTTTTTTTCACAGGGACACAGATGTGTCTAATGAAAGACCGCGCTTCATTGCCCATTACTGACAAGCCTGTGAGCTTGTCATGAGCCAGAGTGACAGCTGATTGGTCTCCTCCATTCAACCCTGCTATGAACAGCCAGATTAAATTTATATACTCCCTCGCCCCATAGAAGAGTGGCCCAGCATCCAGGGAAAATTGAGGGTAAAGAGGTCATTGCAGCTTTATTTGGGGCTCAAAGCCTTTTTTCAATGATGTTTAACATCATCCCAGATACATTTTAAAATCTGGAACAGAAATGAAGAGTTGTAAATTGGTTTAAGGTGCCCAGAGACTTCTGGGCAGACAGCATCCGAGTCATTGCCCCTTCAAAATACCCACAGCTATATAGCAAGAAGTGCAGGGCCAAGAAGCTCTCTATTACATGTGTTCTGGCTGGCAAAGCTACCATTGCTTCTGTGGATTGAAGAAATCTTTGTTCTATGCTGAAGTGCTAGAGAAACCCAAAACAAGGGGATCTTTGGATTTGCCATTGATCTTATCCATTCCTCACCTCCTTTCCTCCAACCTAGGGATTATAGCTTACTTTGCCTTGGGAATATAGTCTTGTTTCTTTTAGCACCCCTCTGGTATCATGGGAAATTTAGAAAAGCATACTGTCAGCCAACTTTTTAGGGCACACACACACAAAAGATTATTCTGCCTCCCTAGAATGCCCTCCTCATTTCTTACTATCTCTAATTCCCTTGAGGAAAACATCTTTCTCCTATATTTTTTATCTTTCACAGTGCCTCCATTTGGAGTCTCTTGAGAGCAGACTGTCTTTTAAAAAAATTTGTATGCCCAGAACTTAGTAAAAGTTGGACACACAGAAGGTGTTTAATAAATGTTTATCTGCCTGAGTTTTCTTCTATTAGAATGTAAGCTCTTTCGGGGGGCAGCTGGGTAGCTCAGTGGATTGAGAGCCAAGCCCAGAGATGGGAGGTCCTAGGTTCAAATCTGGTCTCAGACACTTCTCAGCTGTGTGACTCTGGGCAAGTCACTTAACCCCCATTGCTTAGCCCTTACCACTCTTCTGCCTTGGAGCCAATACACAGTATTGACTCCAAGATGGAAGGTAAGGGTTTAAAAAAAAAAAGAATGTAAGCTCTTTGAAGGCATGGGCTGCCTTACATACTTATATTTATTTTCTTTTGAACATAGCACAAGCTTCGGCGCATGGTTTTGTTTGACTTTGCATAATCACTTTTATTTGGGGCGGGGGGCAACATTTCCTCATCTGCAAAATGAAATGGTTGGACCAGATGATCTCCAAGGCCCCTACTATCAGTCTTTCATTCAAAGAGGAGAAAAAGGGAGTCTCAGAGAAGAAAAGTGATGTGCCATAATCATACAAATACTCATTAGAGTTAGTCTTTGATTATAGGTCTTGTGACTCCAAGACTCTTTCCATTATAAGATTTCTTTATTGTTGTCCAATTCTTCACGATCCCATTTTGGAATGATCTGCTGCTTTCTTCCCCAGCTCATTTTATAAATGAAGAAACTGAGACAAACAGGGTGAAGCGATTTTCCCAGGGTCACATAAATACTAAATGTCTGAGGCTAGATTTGAACTCAGGAAGATGAGTCTTCCTAACTCCAGGCCCAGTTCCCTATCCACTGTACCACCTAGCTGCTCTAAAATTTCTTTAGGCTAGTTATATTTGAAAGCCTTTTTGCAGGCCCTCTATTTTGCTAGGAGGTGCAGTTGGAAATTCTCAAGGACATCCTGGCTAAGGACAATGCTGATGAAGACAATCAAGGAAAAGTCCCTTGTGGGAGTCAGTGCTTTTTAGCTGATAACCTTATAGTCATATTTCCATTTAATTTAGAATTTCCGTAAAGATGCCCGTTAGAGATTTGGACTCACTGTCAAGAGAACAGACACGTACCATCTCGAACCCCAGAGGATATGAGTCTGTGATCAATAAAACACATTAAATGAATTGCTTCAGCCTATTTTTTTCCCTTCCCTCATGAGAAAGTCTTCATTCCTTTGCTTTGTACAGCACAGAGACCCAGCTATGGGTCTTAGGGGAGGGCGGTGCTTATGTGATGCAGAGACTGGGAAAGGAAGGAAGAAAGGGGATTAGTTACTAAAAGCCTCAACCAGGCTATTCAGTAAGATGAAAAGGATCTGGAAATACTGGTTTCCTTCCTGCTCTTTGAGAAGGACAGAGCATGGAGATGGTAGTGGAGTGGGAGCTTTATATTCACTGTGTATGAATCAAGGGGATCCAGTAATTAAATTATACTCTTCTGTGGAAAGTTTATGTCACCACTGCTCTCTCAAAGGATTTCTGTGTCCTATGTGCTTCAATTTCTGTATATCTGGAAATGAGTTGGCATAGCTAAGCAACCAGCAGTCTAGATAGAGTGGAGAACTGGGTCATCCTCACTCCCCCTCCTTACAACATCATCAATCAAATACAGCAAGGATGAAGGCTTTAGAGGATGGAGAGTAGAGCCTGAGGGAGGAGACGGGGGAGAGCATTCCAGGGAGCTGGTGGAGATAAGTTGTAAATCCAACAGACAATGACTGTATTGACCAAAGATGAAGGAGAAAATTGCATCTGCTCGTCCATTGGAGATAAGAGAAAATTTTAGCCTCCTCTCTCAGTCTCTCTCTCTCTCTCTCTCTCTCTCTCTCTCTCTCTCTCTCTCTCTCTCTCTCCATTTTAGTTTATTGACTTAAGTCTCTGGCATTTGGATGAAAGACAGCTTTGCAAAGTTACTTTGACTATTATGGACCATGTTAAAAGTTGCATTAGCCTAAAGACTCCCCTTCAGGATCTCCGGTCTACCTGGGCAGGGTCAATAAAGAATAAGTCTAGCACAAGCCCTTCAGTATTGTGGGCAAGGTTCCTCTTTTTCCTGAAAACTCTTTGGGC
>NC_058133.1:113854290-113867882 GCF_016433145.1 Gracilinanus agilis
CTTTCTTTCTTTCTTTCTTTCTTTCTTTCTTTCTTTCTTTCTTTCTTTCTTTCTTTCTTTCTTTCTTCCTTCCTTTCTCTTTCTTTCTTTCTCTTTATCCTCCTCCTCTTTCTTCTTACTTAAAGCATGATAATGTTCCATTACATTCTTGCATGACAATTTGTTTAGTCATTCTCCCATTGGTGGCTATACTCTCCGTTTCCAGTTGGGGAATATAATGAAAAAAGCTGTTATAAATATTTTTGTACATATGCAACCTTGTACTCTTCTTTTGTTCTCTTTGGAGCATAGGACTAGTAGTGGTCAAAGGATATAGTTCAGATACAGTTCCCAATTGTTTTTCCAGAATGTTTGGACCAATTCATAGATTCACCAATAGTGGTATAAATCAGACATGGTGGACTGAATTATACTGTACTATAAATACAATAGAAGACAAAGAACACTGGATTTAAGATCAGGAAGCATTAGCTCAAATTCTACCTCTGTCACTTACAGCTTGTATAGTTTTGACTAAATCACTCAGTCTCTTGAGGTGTTAATTTTCTCATCTGTAAAGTGGGAGAGTTGGACTAAATGGTCTCTAAGGTCTCTTCTAGCTCTAAATGTATGACTCTGTGGTCCTATACATATTAAGCATCCAAAGGAGACTAGATAGGAAGTAGGGGGGATGAAAATGGTTGTGTTTGGGTCTGTGAACTGTGGAGAATATTTTCAGCTCTTATTCTATTTTCAGTCTGGACCCCAAGGGCAAGTTCTTCCTTCCCTCAGTTTATCTAGACTATAATGGGTTTCCACAATGCTCCCTTAGACATATATCTCTTGTATAGCATGAAGATTAGTGAAGATCTAAGGGGCAATTAGAGAATTCCAATTGTCTGATCTTTTAACATCAAATGAATAATTGTTGTCAGAGGCATGGGGGTAGTTTAAAAATTTGACACATCTCATGCCAGTCTGGGGGAAAGCTTTTGAATGAAGAATGTACACAGAGTCAATTTCATGAATCAGTTGCTCTGATCTAGGGGCAAAATATTTGATAGGAGAATGAAGAGGCTTTGATAATTGAAGTCAAATGTACTTACCCATGCAAAGCATGCCTTTGTGATGGGAAAATGGGAAGTAGTCACAGATCAGTCAGTGTTAAGTCATTTATTTGTGTTTGATGTCTCCATCATGGATCTATGAGGGAAGAAGCATGATGTTTGTGGTGAGACACTAAAGGAAATGGTACCAATAACTCAGCACTCCCAGGACAGGTTTTGTGGATGTGAAAAGCCAGAGAGACATATGCAGCCCTTGTATGCTATGATGAACTAGAAAATAGAGAGAAGGAGACATTGCTCTAATTCCTGTGAAAAGTGTATTCCTTAGACCATGAGATAAAAAGTACCTACTTTAACTTACATATATGCATGCATGTAAAGCATGTGGACATATATATTACATATGTGAATTTATGTGTATATAATCCCTCATGGAAGAGACATCTTGGAAAGAGGTTGAAATTCCTCAAAAAGATATCCCCATGTAGATGGAAAGAATATTTGTGTACAGGTTTTATACATGAGGTTGATTTAGAAATTAGTTTTGAGAAGATGCAGGGGTAAAAGTCACAATTTTTGACATCTTAATGCCTGTCTCTGTCTAAGGTTCTAATCACAAGAATGAACTGCACTGTTGTACTTTATATAGAATTATTATATATGATAAATGGTCCAGGAGAGTATTAACCTTTGATTAATGTGAAATAGCTCTAGGCCAATGCTGTCCTTCAATACTGGATTTGAAGTCACAAGATCCGGGTGCAAACTATGGATGCCGATGTTTTCTCTTTGAATAACCATGGCGTCATCCTATTTATGTGACCCTGGGCCAATGAATGAAGACAGATATTCACTACCCATCATGTACCTAATATTGTGCTAAATGCTGGAAATGCAAACAGAAAAAAAATGAGAAAATCTCTACTCTCAAGGAGCTCAGACTCTTCATGGGCAAGATAACAGATATAACAAATTCATCTGCAGGGTGCAGGGAAAGACCCAAGAGTCCTTAGTGTACACCAGCAAGTAAGTTGAAGGTGCCCAATGGTCTGGAACATATCAGGACAGACGGTAAAGCCTACTAGTCCTCCATCTGACTGGAAGTCCTGAAGCTGATGAGTAAAATTCATCCAAGTTGTATAAATGGCAATGTCTCTTTCCACCTTTCCATATTGATTTCCTATTGAGTCTAGCTTGGCAAAGGGAAGGAAAATGAGAAAAACACTCCTACTGGGGTTTTTCCCTTCCAGCAACTTGGATGATATATATGGGCAGGCTGGGTATCCTTGCAGAGTGGTGAAAGAAAAGTAAAGGAATAAGAGTACTGCCCTCCCTCCCTTCTCCTCTTGCCAACCTGGATGGCATCTGGGATAGCCCTAAGCTAGTCAAAGAAGAGGGTGATCATATAGCCATCCCGAACCTCAATTTCTTCAATCAATCAATCAATCAATCAATCAAGATTTTAGTGTACACTATGTGTCAAGCACTATGCTAGTTACTGAAAACACAAATACAAAATTAGGCTAGCCCATTCCTTCAGGGAGCTTGTGTTCTACTAGAAGTATACATTGTTGTTCTCGTTCTCCCTTTGTTTTCAGAGTGAGGTCTTGACTTGTGTGTGAATTGGACATAAGTGACACAGAATTACACAAAGTCATCAGCCTCACTTTCTCTTCTAGAGTCATCCAAGTCCAATGGCAAGACAAAAGTCAAGATGACTGTGGATGCCCCGTGGATGCTCTGTGGACAGTGAATGAATGACCTTGGCATCATCACCATCTGACCAAGCTCTGAGCACTCCACAGAACACACTTCAGCCGCCTTCATGGTGAATGGAACAAAGTATTCTCAGCTATCTATTCTGCTCGGGGAAATTTTCACAGACAACTCACAGACAAGTTTGAGACCTATCAGTTACCCTCAGACTGGTTTGGTGCATCTGCCAAGCCAGTTTGTGTATCTGCCAACCCATCCAAAGGGATGGGTTCAGCAAGCTGTCACACCAATGGTGCCAGTCCTCCTAGAACAATTAAAGCATTGGGATTGGGATGGTTTTTGTCTGACTGAGTTAATTACACAAAGTTTGGGATTCAAGCTCAGAAGAGAGAAGAGAATTGTGGGAATCACCCAAATAGATATAACTGTCGAATTTCTTGGAAATTATAAATTGATGGTGAAAAAGGGAATAAAAGGGCAGCTAGGTAGTTCAGTGGATAGAGAGCCAGGCCTAGAGACAGGAGGTTCTGGGTTTGAATTTGACCTTAGACACTTCCTAGCTGTGTGATCCTGGACAAATCACTTAACCCCAATTGTCTACCTTACCACTTTTTCACCATGGAACTAATACTTAGTGTTGATTCTAAGACTGAATGTAAGAGTTTTAAAAAAAAGAAAGAGGCAATAGAGAGAGAAGTCACAATGCTCTGGCACAGATCCATGGGTAATACTTTCACTGCCTCCCATATAGGGTTATTGTGGGGGTGGGAAAAGCACTTTTGTAGCTCTTAAAGTACTATATAAATGTTAGTTGAAATTTAAGCAGCAACAGTAGAGGTAGTAAAATGAACTAAACTGCCAAGTGCTTTTCAATGACTAAGAAAGGATTGGCCACCAATATCCAAGCTTTTGAAGCCCTTTGACTTCCTGGTAAAGGATTTGTAAAAATAAAATGAAAATAAAAATGAAGAGCATAACTATATCCTTTTGAAACACTTGAGATTTCAAAGCCAAATAATTTAGGGAGCAAATCCAAGTTATCCACCAAAATCAGCTTCTTCCCTGCTCCAAGTAGCAGGTTCTGTCATTCTGGCCATAGGAATAGTTTTCCAATAGCCAGGGGTGTGCTGGTAAATGCTTAATGACCAACTCTCTGGAAAAGTAAATGGACATAGGGCATATTTTTTAACCCTTATCTTCCACCTTAGAATCAATACTACGTACTGCTTCCAAGGCAGAAGAGTAGCAAAATCATGTAAATGAAACTATAGAATGATACTTTGAATTGGGGCTAGGCAATGGGGGTTAAATGACTTGCCCAGTGTCACACAGCTAGGAAGTGTCTGAATCCAGATTTGAACCTAGGACCTCCCATCTCTAAATCCACTGAGCTGCCCCCTACAGGGTACATTTTTGGGTTGAAACTTTTTAACTTTTTCTCCATCACTTCCGTAAGCCTAGACAATCAACAAAAAATATATATCAAGCCCTGATTTATGGTTTGACAATTTTTGAGATATAAATACTCACACTGAAAATTTAACAACCAGCTCTTGGGAATTAGTTTGAGCTGGCTTTATTACACTTTTTCCTTATACTCCAACCACCATATCAGGCAAGTTGAGCCAAATAATAAACATTTATTAAGTCCCTACTATATGCCAAGGATCAGGCTAAGTGATTGGGATGCAAAGAAAGGCAAAAACAGTCTCAGCCCTGAAGAAGTCCACAATCTAAAGGGGAGATAACATGGAAAAACTATACAAACAAGATTTAGACAGAATAAATTGGAAATAGGCTCAGAAGGAAGACACTAGCATTAAGGGAGATTTAGAAAGGCTTATTGCAGAAGGTAGGATTGTAGTTGAGACCTGAAAGAAGCTAGGAGGTAGAGGTGAGGAGGGAAAGAATTCCAGGCTTGAGAGACAGCCAGTGAAAACGCAGTTAACCAGGAGATAGAGCATTGTATTTAAGGAAGCGCGAGAAGCCATTGGGAGTAAGGCATAAGAGAACTGAAAAGCTAAGAAGGGACGCAACCTGGTAAAAGTAAACTTTTATGAGGTTTCATGAAGTATACTTGAATTTTTTGAAATCACAATTGCCTCAAAAATCATAATTATTGTCATAATGGCCATAGTAATAAGAAGTCATAGTGTAGACTCCCCACCCTTCCACATTCATAGAATGTTTTGTGTTAGAAAGAACCTGGAAGGCCATCCAGTCTGATCTCTACTAGAATGAAAGATTCCCTTTACATCACTCCTATTAAACTGTTATCTAGTAATAGAAATCTCACAGAGGTAGCACATTCCACTTGTTTGAAGCTGCCATTTCTTCCAGATAAGAAACTATTTAGGACTTAAGGGTCTTAGCCTTATAGACTTATGACATTTTATTTAATTTTAGGAGATGTTTAAGCAATCTTTCCTTGAAAAACTGTTGATGTCATTTATTTTTACTTTACTTTCATTTATGAATATATTCTTACTCCCACCCATATTTTCTGTCAAAAGCATAAAAAGAGAAAAAGAAATGAGAATCAATAAAATTAACACATATATCATGTCTGAAAGTTTATATGTTGTTCCACTCTAATAATGTCCAATGTCTGCAAAGAAGAGAAAGGAGGTATATTTTCTCAAGTCTTTTCCAGGACCAAGGCAGAAATTATACTGCTGCCCCAATCAAGTTTGCTTTCTTGTTTTTTTAAGGTGCCTTCCATTTATATTATTATGGAACTTTGGGTCCTTTAAGGTATGAAGCAGTAACTAAAAGACCTAGTGAAAAGAATGACTTAGAGTTCATCAGTAGCTTGGAGAGGCACATCACCAGGAAGTGGGAGATCAGATGATCACTTTTTATTGCTGTTAAGAGAAAGTCACAAAGACTGTGTCCTGAAATCCCTTAACTCTGCAATCTGTTTCACAGAAGGGAATGCCCACATTGGCCAAATCATGGATGCTTAATGTATACATAGTAGTTACATCTTATACTTCCATGTTATTTCTATATTTCACAACACTTTCACGGTATTATCTAATTTAATACTTTCGCCATTTCTTTTAGGTAGGTTGATGGCAAAAGTATGATTCTTAGTGACTGTACCAAAGCCCAAATCTATCAACCAATGAGCACTTATTCAATAATTACTATGTGCCAGTCACTATACAAAACACTATGAATCCAAAGACAAAAACTATTGAAGATGAAAATCTATGTGTTCACAGTTTACATTCTTCCAAGATATGTATGTACACATATGAGTATGCATATACACACATGTATATGTATGCAAATATAGAAATACCTAAATATACATGTATGTATGCACTCATACATACATACATGCATACCAGAAAAGCAAAATAAAGATGAGGAAAATACAAGTTGAATTTCAAGAAATTTTTGGTCCTGATGAGACTCTCATTCAAAAAGTCTTCATTCCAAGGGAAGAGGGTAGAAATCCCTAGGGCTAAAGAAGCCCTAGTGCCTGATGTTCTGCTAGAAAATTTAGGTCTCTAAAGGAAGAATGCTCCATTTGTTGGAAGGATAAACAAACAGTTTTTACAACTCCTTGTTTCTAGAATGCAGGATTCTTACTGGTCCCCCCACCCCACCCCAGAGAACCATCCTAGCTGTACTAATTTGATGCAAACCTCATTTAGCCATAATTGCTGTGTAGCATAGTGCTTGAGAAGGTTGTTTGAATATGCACCAAGAAGTAATTCAGATGCTCACCAATGCTCCCTTTTGGATGGAGAAAATCACTAGTTGGCTACCCCATGCTGAGCAGGGTCCATGAGCTAAAATTAGGGTTATCATTGCCAATAGGAGAAGCCACCCATTCCCTTGGCAGCTATTCACTTTCACATGTCTGAGAATACCACTGGACTAATTTTGTTTTTGGCACATTTAAGAGGCAAGAGGTGGCACCGGGGAATCTACCAAGGTAGCAATTGCCTAGGTAATCATCCTAATGTCTTCATCCTGAGTGCATTTGTATGAGTGAGTTAATTAGGTAAGTTAATTTTCACAAATGGCAGAAAAATCTGCATTTTCTGGTGATGCTTCCATGTGCCAATATGCCTGGCTCAAGGTTCCCAGTGAAGATAACTTGTCATCCTGAATCCATTACACAAGCCCAGTTTGGATTCAAGGAAGACCACATCTGCCAGGGTGACCGCTGTGCCAAGAGGTCTGAACTTTTCTAAGTTGTCTCCCTTCATCTCTCTCCATTCCATCAACAATTTTCTGTTTAATAGAAGCCTATGAAAGGGGAATTCAGTTCCATCTCCAGCAGCTAAATTGAATGATGAACACTCGTTTTCTTTTTCTCATTTCCAACATCTGTCTGCCCAGCAGTCTCAGCTTAGGATCCTTAGGAACAAAGGAATAAGAGGAAGCAGGTAGGCTGAGAATTTAATTAGGTTGAGAAGGCTGTTGGGCCCTAACCAAAGTCCTTCTTTGTCCTTGATGCCCTAGACTATTTTCTGAGCAGTTATTTTCCCTTTGGCCACTTTGAACCCATGAAAATTGGAGCTGAAAAAAATGATTTTTATACCACTAACTAAATAAATCAATTAACAAGGATTTTTTTGAGTATTTACTATATGCTAGGCCCTGCAATAAGTTCTTAGGATTTAAAGAGATGGAAAAAGAAGATTCCATTCTCAAAGAGCATATGCTCTTTTGTTGATAATGTAACTGATATATATATAAGAATTCCAAAGATGTTGATGTTGTTCAGTTGTGACTAACTCTTCCTAACCCAATTTGGGGATTTCTTGGCAAAGATTCTGGAGTGGTTTGCTCTTCCTTCTACGGCTCATTTTATAGATGAAGAAACTGAGGCAAACAGGGCCAAGAGACTTGTTCAGGGTCACACTGCTGGGCAGTGTCTGAGGCCAAAGTTGAACTCTGGAAGATGAGCGAAGTGCTTTACCCAAGTCACCTCACTGCCTCAGAACTTTGCTCATTTGTAAAATGCAATGCCATTTTCAAAATTGCTTTGCACACACCAGTAAGGCTACCCAGTAGACATTTTTATCCTTATTTTATAGATAAGGTCATTGATATTCTAGAAGATTTAAATTTAAAGATTTAAAAAATTTAAAAAGCGTGTACATGTATCATATATTTACTGCAGCTTACCGGAGGGCCAATTTTGGACTAGTATCCCTAGATCTCTTTATTTGATTGTCATAATGGAGGTAGAAATGAAAAAAAATTAGGTATGAGAGATATGTTTGAAAACTTAAATATTACCTGACCTCATCTATGAAACTGGTCCAAAATTGGCCCTCCAGTAGGCTGCAGTAAATATATGATACCTGTTCATGCTTGCATCTGCTCCAGTGAGCTGTCATGAAGCACAGGCACATGTGAGTGTATGGGCCCAGAGAGTGGCAAAGCTATCTTTGCTTTCCAGGAGAAAACATGTTTGCACCATGAGAAAGAAGGTGAGAGAGAATAAGTGTGCATGTTGTTGGGGGTTGAGGGGGTGGTGCTAAATGTGTTAGGTGTCGTGTCGGGCTCATTCCAAACTGTGAGTGAATTATTCAGTAAATCTGGCTCTAACTCAGCACTGAAGGAGGAGGGAGGAGGGAGGAGAAGATGGGGCATGTGGGAGGACTTGGGGAAAGGGTATCTGCATGAAAGGTGAGAGTCTCCACACAAAGTGTGGAAGACATTGGAAAGCTAGATACCTCTGATCTCACAAAGACTGCATCTTTGAGCATCTTCAGGATGGGAACAGGCAAGTCATTTTAAAAAATAAACCCTTACCTTCCATTTTAGAATCAATATTTTGTTTTGGTTCCAAGGCAGAAGAGTGGTGAGGATTAGGAAATGGGGGTTAAGTGACTTGCCCAGGGTCACACAGCTAGGAAATGTCTGTGGCTAGATTTAAACTCAGGACCTCCCATCTCTAAGTCTGGTTCTCTCTTCACTGAGCCACCCAGCTGTCACCTAGGCAATTCTTTCTTATAGGCTCCCATCCCTAGAGAGGGAGATCTTGACTGTCTTTCACAGATAATGCTGAACATGGACAAGACTGAGCTTTGGTGAGCTCTCGAAATCTCCCATTCCCACTTTTGAGAGGTTCTCACTTCTCCCCTATCTTGGGGTAGATTTTTCCTTTACTTTAGTGTGGAAGGGAGGATAGGAGGGGAAATCCCTTAATAATTAGAGCCAACAGGTGAATATCTGGGATGACAGACTTCCTTTCCTTACTTTGATTTCCAGAGCCTAAAAGAAGACAGCCTGATGCAAATAGAGTAGCAGATGCCACCTGCTTGAAGTGTAAGGACGCCATGCTCTAAGGTGCTGCCTTAGAACACATCAGAGGACAGAAGCTGGCAGAGGGTTGGAGAGCCAGATGTAGTTCATTCAACACAGCTTTCCCAAACACTTGCACTTGCTAGGGTGTGTTGAAAATAGCAAAATCCACAGAACTCAGGCCTCCCACACGTCATTTTCCCTATATTTCTCTCTCTTTCTCAAGTCTTACTGAAACCAACTACACCCCAAAAGGATAATCGGGGAAAGATCGTGTTTCTGAGCTCCCTAGAAATACATATTTTTCAACCATGAAATGAAGTAACTCAGGACAAGCTCCAAAAAAGTAGGACAAACATACAAATGAAAAGTTTAGGCTTGCTCTTTCCAAAATATTTCCTGAAAAAAAGTACTAACAGGATTGGAAACCTTCCCTTGATATCTGACTTTATTTATACAAATGATTTTCTTCTGGATGTTTTGTATATAGGGAATCAGAGTTTAAAAATTAATTTTCTATTGAGATTTAGTATCACAGGAAGTGATAGACAACCACTTAGTATGATGTGATTTGAGGGGGGCTAGATGATCTCTACTTCAGAACTTTCCCCTCATTGATACCTAAAGTTCAACCATACAAGAGGCTAATTTCTTGAGTTTAGAATTGCTCTGCCTCTGAGTGCTTATATTTTTAATAACTATATAAGGAATAGCTAACCTATTAAGTGGCCAATAACTTAGTATGAATTTTAAGTCCCATCACTTAATTTCTGGGTGCCACCCAGGGAGTATCCACTGAGTACCTAGAGAAAGCAAATGTGGTACAGAGGGGGCACTAAAGACTTCAATTTTGTCTTTATGTTCCAGTGCATAGCACAGTGCTTGGCACATAACAGATGTTTAAATATTTTTAAGCCTTTTTCTTCTATCTTAGAACCAGTACTATGTATTGGTGCCAAGATAAAAGAATGGTAAGGGCTGAGCAATGGGGGTTAAGTGACTTGCCCAGGATCACACAACTAGGAAGTGTCTGAGGCTAGATTTGAACCTAGGACCTCCTGTCTCTAGGCCTTGCTCTCAATCCACTGAGCCACCCAGATGTCCTCAACAGGTGTTTAATTAATGGTTGTTGATTAATTAAAAACCCTATTTGCTTATTTCACAAACTCGTATCTCAATGACCCTTTCTATTCTTTACTTCCTACCTCTTGCAGAAACAACTTCCAGCTCTCTTTGAGGCTGTAAGTATGAAGGTGGGATTAACTCTACCCTGCCTATTTTTAGATTTAATCACCAGAAGCGTATACACACCATTTACACTTTGGTGGGGGAGGTCTATAACCCACACGTGAGAAAGTGGGTGACGAATCAGGATTGACTGACCGCCCCCTGGGCAGTCCTAAGCAAAGCTTTAGCTATAATTGGTACACGTAAAATGGGAGGAAGGCCCAGGAAGTGACGAAAGGAATGGTCTTTAAAAGTGGCCAGAACTTCCTGGGATATTCTTTTTCACCTTGAACTGGACCCTAGAGGAGTTCTGGCTGAGGACATTGGACTGCTTTTTTTTTTTTTAACTACCACATGGGTAAGTGAAAAAGACTGACTCCTTCCTGGATTTTCTGAAGGGACTATCCTCAGGAGAGGCCTCCCCTCTTGGGAGAGGCTTCATGACTGAAGCCCTTGCTTTATTCATCATCAGACCCTTGGCTCAAGGCTGAGGCCCCTCCAGCTGAGGACTAATTAACCCTTCCTGGGTTGAGCCAGGGGCAGGAGCAAAATCCTTAGTTTCTTAGGTTAGATATTTTGCCCAATCCTCTCTCTGATTTTCTTACTTTCATTCTCTCTTCTATTTGTAAATAAACTACCATAGAGGTCATTCTGACTGAGTCCTTCATTTGGAATTAAGTACTTAATTCCTGGTGACCCTACTCTTGTATATTCAGTCCAACCATAATTATACCCTTTACATAGTGTATTGATTCCAAGGCAGAAGAGCACTAAGGGCTAGGCAATGGGTATTAAGTGCCCAGGGTCACACACCTAGGAAATGTCTGAGGCCAGATTTGAACCCAGGACCTCCCATCTCTAGGCCTGGTTCTCAATCCACTGAGCTTCCCATCTTTCCCCAACATTTTAAATTGAAATTTGCTTTTTGTTTCTAAATTTTCTTGATGAATCTGAAAATAGAGGAACTAAGAGAATGTACCACTCATTTGCCATGGGCCAAGTTATTTGCTTTTTCCTTTCACCCATTAATAATTCTATTGTTTCTGCCTTGGACTGATTTTCTCTCAAAGACTGATTGCTCTTCCTTAGTCATCCTCACCCCTCCTCCTCAGCATTCTAAGAATCTCACTTTCTGAAAGGATAAGGAGTTGGGACTTGGTCTTGTAGATGCTGAGGAACAAATATCTGTCCTTGAAGATGGCAGTGTAATGATAAAAATATCAGTGTTCCAGTAAGATTAATCCATGCCAGACAGATTCTACTGGGAGAGAGAGGGACCATCTGGGATCCCAGTGAAATGACCGAGGCATGACCTGTAACAGACCTCTCTCCTGATTTTGTTGCAGGAAAAGAGAAGACAAAAAGGAAATATTCAGCTAGTAAGCTCACAGATACCCATCATAGGAGGTTTAAAAAATTTCCTTTGTAGTTGGCTCAGGCTCATATCAGAGTTTTGGGTGTCTTTTCCCACTCTGTGGCAATGAACACTGTGCAAGATGCCCTGAGAGTACTCTCAGGAAGAACTACAGAGAGTCTACATGACAGCTGTGTGTGGTTTAGTAGCGTTTTTCAGAAAGGGTAGTTCCCAAGGGGTAGACTAGATAAACTAAGGCTTGAGTGAGAGATCAAAGCTGCAGTTAAAATTGGGGAAGAGAAGCAGGGGATAAAGATGATTGATTCTAATTCCCAGGACCTCTCCATCAAGCTAAGAAGAGAGGAAAGTGCTTCTTCCCAGCCATCCTCCACTTTCCCTTTCTCTGTCCAAAGGGTTCTCCTCCCCTCTCAAACCTCCAGACTCCTGTTTTGGTCAAAAAGTAAGTCTGGGCAGCTTAGGCCTGTCTGGTATAGATTTTTGTTATTTTCATTTGTTTTTTTGCTTATTGGATTTCTCTTTTGGTTCTTTTCCCAAGGCCTGTACCAGGTGGCTTTTCTACCTCGTATTGATTTAGCCAAGAAGGCTTAGAGTCTATGTTGGGACTGGATAGAAGAAATCTCTCTTCCATTCCCTCCATGGATTTGGGTCTCTCTTCATTGTGAGGGAGGGTGGCATGAAGAGGTGGTAGAGGGGTAGGGAGGGCATCACTCACTTCTAAAATCCACCTCTATTAATTATAATGAGAACACTGGGGGAGGTTGCAGTTGAGCTGCAAGAGCAGAAAGATAGTAGCTTCTGCCAATAGCTTTCTTAATTTTGTCTTTGTTTTTCTTCTCCAACAGTCCCAATGAGGACATCAGCCTCTCTCTCCTACTCCGAGGCAGACAGTGCACAGCAGGTGAAAGCAGAGACCTGGAGTCTCTTGACTGCTGTACCTAAAATGGTCCTTGCTGATGATACTGACAGAAGAGGGAGATGGCAAAGGAGAGGAGATGAAATATTGATGTAGCCAAGGCAGATACCCTCGGGGTGGGTTTCTGATGTTCCTGTGAGCTTTATTTGCATGCCTCTACATTTGTCTTCCCCTTCATTACATTTGTCCTTGTGGGAGCCTTGTGTGTTGGGGTGTGCCACAAACTGCCTATGGCACTGGGTTCAGAAAACACGAAGGTAGGGAAGATGAGTTGTTTCTGTTTTTTTTTTTTCAACAAAAAAACTAATAAAATCCCATCCTTGATGAAACCTTCTAAGGTCTTTCTCTTCTTTTGGGCCTGCCTCAAGGTCTCAGGGCACTGGCAGTCAGAGATCCAGGGCACCTATTACCTCCTGTCACTCAACACTTTCATGTGTGAGCTCCAGCCCTCGAGCTGTGAGAGAGGGACAATATGTTTGCTGCTAGCAAGTGTTCATTCAAAAGCAGAGAAAGGCTACATGAGCATAAAGCACAAACACACCCACTCAGCAAATGGCAAGAGATCAAGAGATGGATATACTGGAGGAAAATTAAATGGAAACAACTACATAGTTTGTCTCTTGGTTCCAGAAGTCTTGCAGAAAAGCTGCTTAGGCAGCTAGATGGCGCAAAGATAAAACAAAAGAAAACAAAACAAAACAGGTCTAGAGTCAGGAAAACCTGAGTTCAAATCCAGCCTTAGACACTAGCTATGTGACCCTGGGCAACTTACTAAACTTCTATTTGCTTCAGTTTCCTACTCCATAAAATATTCATAGCATTTAATTTCCAGAGTTATTGTGAGAATCAAATGAGAATTATATGCCAGTGCCTGGCATATTGTAGGCACTTAATAAATTCTGCTTCTTTTCCTCCCTCCCTCATTCCCTCCTTTCTTCCTTCTTTCCTTCCTTGCTTCCCTCCCTCCCTTTCTCCTTCTCTCCTTCCCTCCTGCCCTCCCTCCCTCCTTCATTCCTTCCTTTCCTCCCTTTTTCATTCC
>NC_058133.1:113868138-113980884 GCF_016433145.1 Gracilinanus agilis
TTCCTTCCTTCCTTCCTTCCTTCCTTCCTTCCTTCCTTCCTTCCTTCCTTCCTTCCTTCCTTCTTTCCTCCCTATCTGGCAGTAATTGGTTAAGAAAATACCAACAAACAAACAAACAAACAAAAAATAGTTCCAAAGCTTGGGCCTGAGGCAATGTTGCTCTCTGTGTACTCAGAAGAGGCTGGTTTTCACTCTTCAGAGCACCTTGAGAGTTCTTATAAGTTTGTATGTGTTGAACACAGAAATAGCTCATGTTGCCTATTTGAATCCAGAACTGCTGTGAGATGAGACATTGATTTCCTTTTAATTCATACTCTGTTTTCCTCTTCTGTAAATAATATCAGAAAAGTCAGGAATTATTATCTTGTAACAGGCCTTTATTATTTTACGTGTCAGGCATCGTGCTAGGCATTTGGAGATAGGAGGCAAAAATGATAGTCCCTGTCCTCAATGAGATTACATTAATAAAAACAATAATAACTTGCCTTTATAGAGTACTTTTCAGGTTTGCAAATGTTATCTCATGCTGTCCTCACAACAATCCTGGAAGGTAGGTGCTATTAGTTTTTCCATTTTACAGATGAAGAAACTGAGGCAAATAATTAAAATAATAACTACCATTTATATAGTGCTTAATATGTCTCAGGCACTATTTTAAGCACTTAAGACTATCATCCAATTCTTACAACAACCTTGGGAGGAGGTAAGTGCTATTATTATTCTCATTTTATAGATGAAGAAACTGAGGCAGACAGAGGTTAAGTAACTCAAGGGTTGTATAGCTAAGATCTGAGACTGGATTGGAACTCAGGCCTTACTGATTTCAAGTTCTATGCTCTGTCCAATGTGCTACTCACCTGTCTCAATAAATAGAACATAATACTTAGATAATAAGTAGCCATTGAGTTTAAGTGTTCCAGTGTCATCTCTTAGAATCACTAAATTTCAGACTTGGAATAAACCATTAGAGGTCATACATTCTATCCTATTTAATCAGGAATCTTCTTTATGATATCCTTTATAACTGATCATCCAACTTGTAATGAAAACTTCCTAACCTGCTGGGCTAATCTAATAGAAGATCATTCCAGACACCCTTCTCAGCAGTTCTTAGCGTTAGTCCTTTCCAAAGAATGTGGGAATGAGTGGCCCTATCCATTTCTTGCAAACACACATATGACCCAGAGAAAGTTTCTCAGAATTACACTGTATGAGCCAGAAACACGGGGGAAAGAAGGCTGTGATTCTCCTAAAAGGAAGAACAATAATATATCTGAGGGCTAAGTGGAAGATCACCTGATAACAAAGTTAAAGCTGAGAACATTAGTTCATCCTTATGATAGATGCCAACTCTATTCCTTTTCCTTTAAATTTTAACTTGTATTTATTATGATATATATGAGAATCATATACCCATATGTATATATATATATATGCACATATATACATATTCACACAGACCCAGACATAGACAACAGTGTCCCATGGTAGAAAGACACCTGGGGATATTTGAGTTCAAATCCTGCGGCTGACACATACCCATTTTATGTCTTGGTGCTTGAAGAAATTCTTTAAAACTAAGTTGCAGAATAGGTACCAATCTTTATCAGTAGAAGGAGTCTCCTAGCCTGGTAGTTCCATATACTAATAAAATCACAGGTCTAATCCCTGCCCCTCTTCTCATATATGTACATGTTGCTTCTCTAAAGGACAGAGTGTGAATTCCATGAAGGCAGGGACTCGGTGCCTTTCTCATAACTGATGCTTAGTTGCTGTTATTCATCCTTCATCTTTGAAGAGAACCAATGACACCATGGGATGATACCTTAACTTGAACATGAGTTGGATTTAATTGAGGCAAAGTCGCACAGAGTCATCAGCCTTATTCTTTTCTCCAGAGTCATAATGACTGGTGATGATACAGGATGCAAAAGATGTCCTTAGTATCTTAGTGATCACAAAAGTCTGAACCAAGCTCTAAGATCTTCACAGTGACTGCTTCAGCTATCTTCGTAGACATTGGAGCAAATTGTTTTAATCCACCCATTTGGCTAAGGGGAGTCTTCACTTGCTTGGGATAGGCACCCCCCTGACTCACTGATGAGTTTAGGGTTTATCAGGTAGCTTCAGGTCGGTTTAGATCACCTTCTAAGAATAGATTTACCAGGGTTTGACTGCCCATGTTACATCTTCTTGAAGCCACAAGTGAAAGGTGAATATGTGGATACCAAAAGGTAGATGAGCAGTTCTGAAAAGGACTCAATAAGCCCTCACCCCAGAGATGCTAGTTCTCCCAGAATACCCCATATACCCTTTAGTAAGCCTGTTGAATCAACTGAATTGAATTCTTTGTCTTACAGGCTTTCCAATTCAGCACCTACTTGAAATCTAAGCTGTCCTTGTCAGGTTGCTGAGCACGTCAGGAGAGCAGCCTCAAGTGTAGTGGATGGATGAGTGTGGCAGGAGGAAACAAAGCTATTTAAAAATGTGACTTGGAATACATTCAGCTGGTTCATTGTGCTCAGAAAAAAGCTGAGTAGAATAAGTGATGAGAACCATGGAAGGGGAAAGCACAGCAGAAGTGGAATTAAGAAAATGCATCTCGGCCAGGCATTCTTGAAGATCTGTAATCTAATTTAGCTCACAGAGTTAATGATTTTAATGATTTGTTGTGATCTCAAAACAACAGTTAGGAGATAAATCTACATCATTAAGCCTATTATAGTGTTTTGCTTCATTTAGCAAATGGTAGTGGGTTGTGGAGTTTGGGGTCCCCTCCCCAACAAGTTACTGCAAAGATGCCCACATTCAAATAAACAAAAATGGACTTCCAAAGCCTGGGAATAACTCAGTCCCCCAAAGATACCCATGAGAAAATGAGTTTCAACTGAGCTTTCCAGGGAGTCTGGGTGGTGGAAGGTGGAATAAGCTGAAAAGTTTGTTCAATTGACTTTTCTGGATGTACTAGGGAGAGATATGACATTCTGAGGACATTAGAGATGTCATTTTCACCCATCTTGACTTAAGTCTTGGGAAAAGGAGTGGCATTGGCTCTGATTTCAGGGATTCTGATGAGCTAAGGCAGCTTCTGTTTTTATAACTGTACTTGGTTTTGATCAGGCTTACCATTAGACCAAGGCACCTGATAGCAGGAGCTCTATTTCCTTGGTGGTCTAGTAATCATCAAAATGACAAAATGGTGACCAAAGAAATGATGTGCTTCTAAAGAAAAAATAATTTTTATGGTTATAAATAAAGAAGATGAGGGACTTGTGTTTCCATGACGGTAAACTCCATCAAGGCTCAAAATAACATCATCTAGACCAGATCCAAATTGTTATTATCTTCCTACCCCCTTTCTCAATAATTTCAACATCTGACCCACAGTACTTCAACCATCCCAACTCTTTCCAACATCTTTGGGGAATTTGGTAGTCATTTTCATGATCTTCCTAAAACCCTAACAATAATAGATCAGTCTCAATTCCTATGACTTCAGTTTCTACTCTAGCCACACACAGGTAGGATCATATCTTAGACTTCAGAATTACCCTGGACTATACCACCACTTTGTCCTCAAATTCTATGGTTTTCCTCCCTACTGCTTTTACCAAATTCCTTGTGAATTTGAATTTCATCTTCATTGTGACTTTTGATACCTCTTTCCCTCTTTTTTTCTCTTAACTTCTTTGTAGCCCCCCACTCCCTCTTCCCTGTTTTCACAGTCTTTGACTCCTAATTAGCCAATTCATAAAGGCATTACTCTTCGGCCTTGAATTTCCTGCTTCCTTGTCCTTCTTTAACCCTGAATAACCTCTAACATTTAACTTCATGCTCTTAAACCTGAACTGACAAATCCTTCAGGAACAGGGTAAAAAGAAAACATGCTAATTGAGCTACTACATATTCAATATGTTCTTATTTCAGAAGTTTGTTATAATGGAAAGTCAATGGGATTTAAATGAGTAGGACTGAGAGTAAGTCCCAAATCTGACAGTAACATTTTGTATGATGTTGGGCAAATTAATCTCTCTCACAGAAACCCAGTTTCATAGACTACAAAATGAATTCTCTAGGTGGGCTTCTAGGAAAAATGACAAAGTACTGCAGACTGCTTCCAGAAAATATGAAGGACAGGAAGAATTTTTCAGTGATCTGCATGGATTATACAATGTTAATGTTTATAACTCAGCCAAGTAACTGAAATCTATGGTCCAAGTGAGAATCAGTAACTTTCCTACAACAAAAAAGTTAATGAGATTCACAGAATATCTCTATACTCCCTAAGTTCTCTAAGAGAATGAAATGTTTCCCTAAAAAGAATAGATATAGACTCCAATGAGAAAACAAAGAAGGAGCTGAAGAGAGAGGAACATTGACCTATGTTAGGAAGTTAGAGGGTAGAAAGATTTGGTGCAAAAACAAGGGGAAAAGAATGACCCACTGGACAACAAACCCATAAAGAAATATCAGCCTATTTCTAAAGAATAAAAATGAAAAGTGGACTTTCTTAATGAGTAAGTAACCTTGTCCTCCAAGGATCAGTAAGGTAAACCCACAGATTCTGTAAAGAAAGAGATAATCCAGCGAGCACCAGAGAAAGAAGAGATAAGCAATGGTGAGGGGTATTGAGGCAAATGATTTATTAGCAGTTTGCTAGGAAAAATGGGGAAGACTTCTGTCTTCCTGGAGTATGTATCTATAATGGAATGGAGTTTGTCTTGAATAACTGCTACGCTTCTAGTGATTCCCATAAGCGTAAATGATGCTGCCAGCAGGAATCTAGAAAACATTGCTGATGATTATGAAGTCTTGGGCTATAACCTTTTATCATATAGTTGGTATAATCATCATTTCTATTGATGGAAAGCAACGACTTAAAAAGAAAAGCAGCAGATAGAAGGTAAAGTAGATGGTGTCAGGAATAATGGGCTTTAGATTTCTGGAAAAATGCTGAAAATGTAATGATGATATCCTGGCCAGGGCTGGAATACACCTAACAAGAACTGATATGAATGTATTTGCAAATTTAATTTTTAAAGGATTTAAACTCAAAAGATGAGGGAGACGGAGGGGGAAAAACTATATATTCACCAACTTAGAAACAGTAGAAGAATAGCTATATTCTAGCACAAATAGAAGCAACTGAAATTCCTACATATAATCACAGAAGACAAATTCCAAAAACTGTGATCTTAGTTGTCTACTCATAAGTGCCCACAGTATGGTTAACAAGTCAAATAGAGATTTTGTGCAAGAAAAATAATTTGATCTCATAAATGTTACTGTTTTCAGATAAAAGGATATACTTTAATTGAAAGGAGGTTAGGTAAAAAATAGGAAGAAGGTAACACTGATTATTAAAAATATTTCCTCATATGAGAAAATGCAGGAACTAAAGGTATGAAGCTCAGTTGAGAGGATTTAGGTAAAGATTAATGGAAAGAGAAACAAGTGATACTTTTATTCAAGAGTGTGCTATAGACCACTTGGTCAGAAAAGGAAATGGACTCGAAGAAATAAATCACATATCTGGCATAGAGGCATGAGGCAATAGTAATGGATGCCTTTAACTTCTCCCTATTTTAATCAGTTAATAATTTCTTGACTTGGCTTGAAGATAATTTCATCCTTCTAAAAGCAGAGGAAATAATAAGGGCAAGTTTTATTCCATATATGATTTGTAGCAGAAGGGTTGCTAGTTGCTGGGATGGTAAGTAGTAAAGGGAACTTTGTGAGAAAGTGACAACTTGTCCTTAGAATTACAGAAACTGATGAGAGCTGGACAAAGCCTGATCTCTACCTACATTTTTAGAAAACAGGGTTTAAAGCATTAAGGGAGAGAATTGGTAGCATCTTATAGTATACAATTCTACAAGCCAATCAATGCAGGAAAAATGTGAATCTTTCTTCAAGAATTAAATTCTGGATGCACAGGAAAAAGAAAAGGAAAATAGTGTTGTAAAAAAAGTGTGGTTGCATAGGAAACTCATCAAATGACTTGTCTGAAAAAATGTACAAAAGATAAAAGTAAATGGAGGTAACAGCAAAGATGTGCTTGGAATTGTAAGAATTGTGTCTGCAATGCCAATGCTTATAATGAGATGAAATAGCAAGGATAGCAAAGAAGAACAAAAAATGTTTTGTTTTGCTATGATAAAGAAAGCCTGCTTGTTCCCTATTAACATCACCAAGGAGGGCTTTGATTCATAAATAGATGACTCATAAATAGATGACTCATATTTTTAAAAATAAGTTTATTGATGTATTTTGTTTTGACAGTGCCTAAGTTTCCCCCTGTATTGCTCTCTTTCCTACAATCCTGTTTCATCAAGATTGTGCTAGATGGAAGATAAGGCATTTATGTTAATAGTTTTTGATGTTCTCTCAGCCAGAATTTTGTTGGGTCTAAGATTTGTTCTACATTGTTGGTATCTTGTCCTTCTTCTGATGCCTTTAATGCCTTATGATTGGTACCTTCTAAAATCTCTTCTATATACATCAAAAACAATCCAGGTATTCATCCCATATTTGTTCTCTTTAGTTCCATTTCTGTTGTTGTTGTTGTTCAGTTGGGTCCAACTCTTCGTAACCTGTGGGATAATAATGTCTATGAGGTTTGTTTATCAAAGATACTAGAGTGGCTTTCCATTTCTTTCTCTAGTGGATTAAAGCAAACAAAGGTTAAGTGGCTTGCCCAAGGGCTCATAGCTAGTAGTTATCTAAGACTAGATTTGAATTCTGGTCTTCCTGACTCTGGGCCCAGTGCTCTATCCACTAAGCTGTCTAATTGCCCATTTCTACCTCCTCCATAAGCAAGAGACTTCTCAATTACCCCAAGTTTCTTTTTTTTCTAATTAATTAATTAATTAAGTTTTATTTAGATTGTTTTTCTAGCCCCCTGCTCTCGCTTCGCCCCTCCCAAAGCTAACAAGCTGTTTCGCCGGGTTATATATGTATCATTGTTCAAAGTCTATTTTCATGTTATTCATATTTGCAGTAGAGTGATCTATTAACATCAAAACCCTAATCACATCCCTATCACACTATATGATCCATTGTTCTGGGTCATTGCATTGCTGCTAGTAGAGAAGTCCATTACATTTGATTGTATCACTGTGTACACAGTCTCTGTGTATAAGGTTCTCCTGGTTCAGCTCCTTTCACTCTGCATAAATTCCTGGAGGTCAGTCCAGTTCACATGGAATTCCTCCAGTTCATTATTCCTTTCAGCACAATAATATTCCATCAACAACAGATACCACAATTTATTCAGCCATTCTTTAATCAATGGACATCCCTTTATTTTCTAATTTTTTGCTACCACCAAGAGCATGGCTATAAATATTTTTATACAAGTGTTTTCCCTTATTATCTCTTTGGGTTACAAACCCAGCAGTGGTATGGCTGGGTTAAAGGGTAGGCAGTCTTTTAAAACCCTTTGCTCATAGTTCCAAATTGCCCTCCAGAATGGATGGACCAATTCACAACTCCACCAGCAGTGTATTAAATGTCCCAATTTTGCCAGATCCTCTCCAACATTTATCACTTTCCTTTGCTGTCATATTGGACAATCTGCTAGATGTGAGGTGGTACCTCAGAGTTATTTTCAGGAGGGATTTAGAATACTTTTTCATGTGCTTATTGATAGTTTTGATTCCATCCTGTGAAAACTGTCTGTTCATGTCCCTTGACCATTTGTAAATTGGGGAATGGCTTGATGTTTTGTAAATTTGACTTAGTTCCTTATATATTTGGTAAATTAAATCTTTGTTGGAGAGTTTTGCTATAAAAATGTTCTCCCAGTTTGTTGCTTTCCTTCTAATTTTGGTTGCATTCGTTTTGTTTGTACAAAACCCTTTAAATTTGATAATCAAAGTCATTCATTTTACATTTTGCAATGTTCTCTATCTCTTGCTTGGTTTTAAATTCCTTCCTGTCCCACAGATTTGACAGATATACTAATCTATGTTCAACTAATTTATTTATGATTTCACTCTTTATATTTAAGTCATTTACCCATTTTGAATTTATCTTGGTATATGGTGTAAGATAATGATCTAAACCAGGGGTCAGCAACCTTTTTGGCCATGAGAGCCATAAACGCCACATTTTTAAAAATGTAATTTTGTGAGAGCCATACAGTGCTCACAGTGCGCGCTCCTGTAACAGCGTCTGAAAAAAGAATTGACTTTATGGCTCTTGCAGAAAGAGCCATATCTGGCCCTCAAAAGAGCCAGATATGGCTCAAAAGCCATACGTTGCTGATCTCTGATCTAAACCCAATTTTCCCCATACTGTTTTCCAATTTTCTTAGCAATTTTTGTCAAGTAATGAGTTCTTGTCCCAAAAACTGGGGTTTGGGGGATTATCAAACACTAGCTTACTGAGTTCACTTACCCCTAGAATATTCCATTGATTCACTCTTCTGTCTCTTAGCCAGTATCACATTTTTTTTGATGACCGCTGCTTTATAGTACAGTTTAAGATTTGGTATTGCTAAGGCCCCGTCCTTCACATTTTTTTCATTATTTTCCTTGATATCCTTGATATTTTGTTCTTCCAGATGAACTTTGTTATAATTTTTTCTAATTCTGTAAAAAAATTTTTTGGTAGTTTGATAGGTATGGCAGTGAATAGGTAGATTAATTTGGGTAGGATTGTAATTTTTATTATATTAGCTCATCCTACCCACCAGGAGCAATTAATGTTTTTCCAATTATATAGATCTAGTTTTAATTGTGTGAAAAGTGTTTTGTAGTTGTGTTAATATAATTCCTGTGGTTTTTTTGGCAGATAGAGTCTTAAATATTTTATATTGTCTAGAGTGATTTTAAATGGAGTTTATCTTTCTAACTCCTGCTGCTGAGTTTTCTTGGAAATATATAGAAATGCTGATGATTTATGTGGATTTATTTTGTACCCCACAACTTTACTAAAATTGTCAATTATTTCCTCTAGCCTTTTAGTTCATTTTCTAGGGTTACCCCAAGTTTCTCATGAGAGCAAAGGCTCATCTTTTTGATACCAGCATTTTGCTCAATTTATAGTGATGAAACACCAACTAAAACAATTTCAGAATAAATAGAAATAAATATTACACAAAGGACCATGGAAAGGCATTTGTTGGTTGTGAGCAGACTACAATGGATAATCAATAAGAAACCTAAGAATACCAGGAGTAAAAATACAATCTGTGAAGCATATGTTAGGAAAAGGTGGTGGACTAGTCATATAATGAAGGCAAGGGACAAGAGGAATCCACCATAATACTCCACTGGTACCCTCAAAATATCAGGATAAAGCAAGGAAGGTCTCCAGTAAATTATGTAAACTCTCTCTGGTAAATTTGGGGGATTCTATGGACAAAAGTCATACAGTATAGAAAGGCATGGGTAGATTTTTATTTGCAGAATTAGAAGGAATGTCTAACCTGATGAACTTAGCAAAGTCTGACTATTTTGAAGAAAAGGAGAAGATCCAAGAAAAGTGAAGACCATTGCATAAGATTGATGGGATAATAATAACTAGTGGCAGAGAGTATACAGAGTTGCTAATACCTTATTTTGCTACTTTTTTTTTCTCCTCACTCAGTCTTCAGTCCTTGGAGTAATCTTTAATTGATTTTTTTTCCTCCACAGTTTACATCCAAGTTACGAGAATAGAAGAGGGAAAAGGGAATGGGAAATTTTAGGGAAGAGTGGGAAGAAAGAGGAAGGAAGGAATGAGAAGGAAAGCAGGAAGGAAAAAGGTAAGAAAATCAATTCTACTTTGATGATATCTCCTATATATATTGCTAGTTCTTTCAGTTTCTCCTCTTCTGACATGAACATAAAGTTGGTTTCCATTTTCTTTGTCCTTCTTCATATGGTCTCTAGCTTTTTTAACATCCTTCCTAAATCATGGAGCTTCAATATGGACTTCAGATGTCTCACTGGGGCAGAATAATCACCTTTGTCATTCTGGACATCTCAATACAATCTAGTTTTTGAGGGGTATGATATAACACAACTCATACTGAGCATTCTATCCACTAATATTTCCTGACTTTTTAAGATAACTAAAGTTTAACTGTGTCTTCCCTATCTTGCAATTATGAAATTGAATTTTTTTTTATCCAAGCATAAGATTCTACATTTATCCTTAATATAGCTATGGCAATCATCTAGGAATAAGTTGATAAGCACTTTGCCTGGGGAGCTGGCTTTACAAATGCAAAAGAAGAAATGAGATAGATGCAAGAGATATTTAAAGAAAATTAGATAAGAAAAAATAAAAATGAGTTAGGTTCCTGATCAAATTTGAGGAATCCTGCTTTTGAAGGATGAATCAAAGATGATTCCAAGGTTTTGAGAGTCAGTGTCTAGGAGAATGATGGTGGCAAAGAAATAGAAATTATAGGAGCAGATGCTTATGTTTTTGGAGGAAGATGATAGTTTGGGATTTGAGATGAATCAAGATACTTAATCAACAAATTGATTCATGCAATGTAGTTTTAAAATTGTATGCTTTATCAAACTCTAATTCCTTGAAACTTTATGTTGCAGTAATATTATTATTGAAAATAATGTATGCATTATTATTTGGGGGAATCCATTCTATTAACTAAAATACTGATTGACAGAAAATTGACAAGAGCTTAATATAGTGAAAAGAAAACTGGTCTTAAACCCCCAAAAGACCTGGGATCAAGTCCTGCCTCTGGTAAATACCAGCTATATGGTTCTGAGTATGTTGCTTAACATCTCAGTGTTTTAGGCAACTTTTTATGCCTATAAGTTGCCCCTTAAGGTAAGCTAGGTGGTACAGTAATTAGAGTGCTGAGCCCCAAATTAGGAATACCTGTGTGCAAATCTAGCCTCAGACATTTAATAGATAGGTGACCCCAGGCAACTCACTTAACCCTGTTTGCCTCAGTTTTCTCATCTGTAAAAATGAGTTGGAGAACAGAATGCCAAACCACTTCAGTAGTTTTGTCAAGAAAACTCCAAACAGTGTCAGGCAGAGTCAGGCATGACTGAAATGACTGAATAAAAACTATAAAGATAAGTTGCAAAGAGGGTACTAGGCCTGCATTGGTAGAAATACCTCACCCTAAAATTCTCTAATTGGCCCTCTCACTTTCCCTTATTCCTATTGATTAACTAGGATATTCAATTTCCTAATCATACTGGATAACAGAGTGGGTGCTGTCATTTCTGGAGAAGGAAATAATAAACCACTCCTATATCTTCATGAAGAAAACTCCTCCAAAAAGGTGACGAAGAGTGGGACATGACTGAAATGACTGAGCAACAACAAAACTGTCATTCCATCTTGGATTTCTCTAGTACAGCATTCCTTCCAGCAAGTTTATAAAGATCCTCATAAGTATTTATAATTTTTCCTCATCACATCCTTACTGGAGTACAAAGTTAGATATTAATCCCAATTTAAAATCTGAAGACGTCAAGTCTCAGAGTAGTTGATTTGCCCAAGGTCAATCAAGGTGTCAGTAAAAGAAGTGGGACAGAGCCAAAGATGCCCAATTCTCTGTTTTATTATTTTCATTAAACTACACTGCTTAGCAACCAACTGCTATCTTTATGTGGTGGTAATAGTCTATTTTACATCAGGAAGAGATTTAGACAGAGGGAACTGTTGTTTTGGGTCCATCTTTGTTGAAATTTGTATATAATATTCTTTCTCACTACTTACCACAATGCACCCTTGGAAAATTCAGCCCTTGAGCCTTTCTTTACTTATAGGTCGGTCATTCTCTCCCTGAGAATACTACTTTGGAGGAACCATGCAAAATTCCCCTGAGGTTCACCTTGATTTTCTCTGCACTTCATCTCTTTCTCCTGGCCTGTTGCTTTGCCTGGGTTCCTTTCCTATTCTTTTCTAGGACATCAATATCTGTTATCTTCCATAGTTAGGATGTAAGATACTTGAGGGTAGGAATTGTCTTGCTTTTATGTTTGTTCCTAAAACTTCTGAAGGCTCCTGGTATATAACAAACCCTAAATAAGTGATGGATGTGGCATGTATGTATGTATGTATGCATATGCTTATGTACCTATATGTACATATATCTATCATCTATCTTTATATACACCAGTGTAGGACAATAGAAAGAATGCAAGAGTTGGTCATCAGAGAACCTGGATTTTTATCCCAACACTGCCACTTACTCTTTTTTTTTTTAGTTTCCAATTATATCTTTATTTCTTCATTTACTGTGAATTCCCTTTTTTCATTTTTAATACTGGAAATTTGGTTTTCTACTTTCTTCTTTTTATTTTACTTTATTTTATTTTTAAAATTTTATTTTTTTGGAAAAAAATTTTTTTCCATGGTTACATGATTCATATTCTTACTTTCTCCTACTTTCTGCCACTTACTCTTTTTTTTTAATTTTTTTTTTAAACCCTTGTACTTCGGTGTATTGTCTCATAGGTGGAAGATTGGTAAGGGTGGACAATGGGGGTCAAGTGACTTGCCCAGGGTCACACAGCTGGGAAGTGGCTGAGGCCGGGTTTGAACCTAGGACCTCCCGTCTCTAGGCCTGGCTCTCAATCCACTGAGCTACCCAGCTGCCCCCTGCCACTTACTCTTAATGTGAATTCACACAAATCACTTAAGCTCTCCGAGTCTCAGTTTCCTTCCCTGTAAAATGAAGGGCTATCTGGAAAATGTAAGGTCCCCTTGAAAATTCTATTCTCCTACAATCTTGTTTGGCCTTTACAATAGTCTTAACAGGGTAGAGGGCACAATTATGAATGTCCCTACTTTATGCTTTTGCTCAGACTTGTTGGGTACCCATTTTACAAATGAAGAAAATGAGGCATAGTAAAGTAAAAAGATTTTCCTGGGATCATACAATGCACTTACAGAGGCCAGATTTTAACACAGGGTTTATGACACTACTAAAAGTTATTTCTATTGTACCACTTGTGTTGGAATTGTAGTAGAAATTATTTTTCACCAGAATTAAATTTTATTTTATATACATTTACTTTTTTAAAAAACTATTTTTAGTTGACCAGACCTGAGATTTTTTTCATGTAGGGACTTCTAGGAGAGGAATTTTTTCTATCAGTATACCTTCTGTAGAGTCCATCAATGCAGCTTAGAGTCTTAGGAAAGCTGATTAGGGGCAATAAAAGGTTAAGTGATTTGTCTTGAGGTCACATAGTCAGAATGTAGCAAAGGTAGGATTGGAAATTAGGTCTTTCTGACTTTGATATCAATTTTCTATCTACTCCACCATATTGCATTCTCCAACATTTTTATTTATACTTGTTAAATAAAGATTTATAATTATAAGCACAACTTAGTCAACAAAGCATGCATTTAATTTTCTCTGTTTTGTTAATTACACATTTTGCTGGTGGAAATGCTGGTGTTCCTTATGCACAAGGTGCATTGTTCTCTTGTGTACAGTCCATTTGGTTTATTAGCTTATCTTCATGAAGAATATGGAGACATTGTCAGTCTTTGATCCCTATGTGGGACTCTGGGGGTCTGCTTGGCTTGGTGAAAGAGTGTTGGATTGAGACACAGAAAGAACTAGATCTGGCTTCCACTTCTGACACCTGCTATGTATATTGTAGATCACTTAACCACACTGAAATTCACTTTCCTTATCTACAGAATAGGAATTATAATAACAAATTTAGTACCTATCTCATTAATGTGGATTCAGGATTCTAGGTCATCTCATTTTGTTGTTAGGAAGATCTGAATTTGAACTTAACCTCAGACACTTGCCAACTATGTGATTCTGGGCAAGATACTTAATTACTTTCAGAATTATCTGTAAAATGGGGATAATAAGTGCCATTATTGGCACTGATCCCCTAGAGTTTTTATAAAAATAAAAAGAGATAATATTTGTAAATTGTCTTGCAAATCTCAAAGTGCTAAGTGCTAGCTATAGTTGCTTATTTTAATTGTGCTCATAGAACTTATATTTATTACAAAGAACTCTGAGTAGACCAGACACTGTTGTATTTAGTAATTATGGGAAATATTTTTTCCCCATGATAAACCTTGCTGTCTTGAGGCAGAAAAATGGAAAGCAATTCAACCTGTTTCAAACATAAGCTGTTAACATATTACTTTTTTCTATCAATGTTCCAACCACACCCAACTCTGTAATAGCCTCATTTGTCTTCCAACTCTGTACTACTCTCATCTATCTTTGTTTCCTTTCAGTCCAATATGAAATACTATATATAAAATGAGTAACTGAGTTATCTGAAAGAAGAACTTGGGAATTTCAACATATATATACTGAGTCTCCCTCTAGTACTTTATCCACTCAATTCTTTAACCTATTCATTTCCTATAACCTACTCCTTCACCCCACTTTAGCAAAACACAAAGATAGTTATATCATTGATCTTTTTATCACCCCAAAGCAAACTACCTCTATGGTGAAAAATTCCAAAATCCTATTCCATAACTATAATCTTGATTTTACAACTTTCTTTCTTCCTTCCTTTACCTAACCCTACTCTTTGTTCTCTCTAGTGGCCTCCAAACCCTCCATCTTTCAGTTGTATCTGAAACCATCATCTCAGTACTAGCCATTTTCTTTCTTTTTTCCTATCTTTACCCCTTGATGAACTAATTAAGCTTTACATTTTCTTTTCTCTTGAGTTCTTATTATAACACTGATTGTGCCCTACCAAGCATCCACCTTGGATCACTCCTATTATTTGTCACTTTTACTCTCACACATATAATGTTTAACAAAGTTGAAGAAAATCACACAAGCATCCTTATTGGATCCATTACAGATTAATACTACATAAATGTAAATGGGCCCTCATTGCTATAGGCAGTCCTATTCTATCTCCCTCATCATCTCACTAGACCACTTTCCACATTCATCCTTCCTCAAATTTTCCATGGCTCCCTTTCCACCTATCTTTTCAGCTAGGAATTTTGCCTCATATTTTATAGAAAAAAAATTGAGGATAATGACTGTGAGCTCCCTCTTCCCTCTTCCTTATCTCATATCACTTAGGTGCCATCTGCCACTCTCTCCTTTTTTACTCCTCTCTCACATTAACCTTACTCCTAATTAATGCTAACCACTCTACCTCCACAAGTGATCCTATCCCATCCCACCCCATCCCATCTCATCTGTTCCAATAGATTTCTCCCTTTGTCATACCCTATTCTATCAGTTATTTTCAATCTTTCCCTCTCTACTGGATCATTTCCTATCTACAAATATTCCCATGTCTCTTCCATCCTGAAAAAAATCCTCAATTGATCCCCACTAACAATCATCTTACATCTCTTTTGCCCTCTGAAGCTACATGCCTCCATTTTCTCTCCTCCTACTTGCTTCTTAATCCCAACAATCTGGCTTCTGATCTCATAATTCCACTGAAGCTGCTCTTTCCAAAGTTACTAATGATCTCTTAATTGTCAGATCCGATGACCTTTTCTCAGTCCTCTTTCTCCTCAGTTTCTCTGCAGTTTTGACATTTTTGATTGCATTCTTCTCTCTAGTTCTTTGAAACACTACCCACTCCTAGTTTTCCTCTTACTAATCAGACCTCTCCTTCTCAATCTCCTTTGCTGGGTCCTCATCCAGATCATTCCCTTTAATGTATGGTGTCTCACAGAGTTCTGTTCTGGGCTCTATTCTCTTTTCCTTCTACTGCTTCTCTTAGTGATCTCACAAGCCCCCATGGTTTTAATTAACATCTCTATGATCACAGTTCTCAAATCTACTCTATTTGCTGCCAATATCACATTTCTAACTGCCTTTCAAACACCGCAAACTGCATGTCCAGGAGACAATTTAAATTCAACATATCTAAAACAGAATTCATTATCTTTTCCCCCAAACTCTCTCTCCTGATTTCCCTATTATTGTTGAGGATAACACCATCCTTGCAGTCTCTCAAATTCACATCCTATGTGTCATCCTCAACTCCTCATTATCTCCACCAAACCCCATTCATATTCAGTCTGAATCTGTTGCCAAGACCTGTAAATCACACCTTTGCAGTATTTCTTGCCCGTTTTCTCCTTTGATACTGCTACCACCATGATACAAGTCCTAATCTCATGCTTGGACTATTACAATATCTGCTGATGAGTCTGTCTGCCTGGAATCTCTCTTCATTCCATTCTATCCTTTATTCAGTTACCAAAGATTAAGTCCAACCACTGTACCCCCCCAAAAAAACACACACATGCATGCACGTGTGCATGTCTGTAAACTTTAATGAATTGTATCACCTTCATGATAAAATACAAAATCTTCTGTTTGGCATTCAGAATCCTTCGTAACTGAATCTCCTCCCATCTTTCCAGTTTTCTTACACCTTACTCCACACCATAAATTCTTCCATTGAGTGACACCGGCTTCCTTTCCATTTCATGAATAAGACCCTCCATCTCTTAGCTCTGGAAATTTTCTCTGGCTGTCCCCCATTCCAGGAATATTCTTCCTCCTCATCTCTGAGTTTTTGATTCCCTGATATCCTTTAGGTCCCAACTGAAAATTGCTTCTTCTATAGGAAATCTTCCCCAATCCCTCTTAATTTAGTATCATCCCTCTAATTATATCCTATTTACTTTGTATATATTAGTTTCTAATATATTAGTTTCTTATTGTCTTCCCGTTTAGACTGCAAACTCTTTGAGGTCAGGGACTGACTTTTGTCTATTTTTCTATTTTCATGCTTAGCATAGTACCTGACACATAGTAGATAATTAATAAACATTTATTGACTATTGACTGATTGAGTATGGTACATGCTACTATGATTATAAACTTCTCAAAGGTCAGGGTTCTCTTTTTCCTTTCTTTGTATCCTCAATGTTTAGAATACTGTCTAGCACAAAGCATGTACTTAATAAATGCTTATTGACTGAGTGGTTTATTCTTGTTCTTCTCATATAGTTACAAGAATAAAGAATGCCTTTGACTAATAAAGAAAACAAAGTAATGAATTTTTGAAGTACATTTTTTTACAATTCAAATTAAATATCTGGTCAAAGGATGAGTCTGATTAGATTCAGGAAATTAGTTAAATCCATATCATATATATTTACATTTATAAATTATTTTTACTAATATGTGTGTTTATGTATATGTACATAAATATATACATAAAATTATATTTATAAATATTTTTACTATACATGTGTTTATGTATATATATATGCAAATATACATAAACATATACATATACATATATAAACTCCAGAATGGCAGTTGCTCTTATTTGTAGCTTTAGAGAGGTATTCAGTACAGGGACAGGTTAGAAGATGTGTTCATGGTTACACTACAACTTTATCCTGTGTCAGAATCAGGATTCAAACCCAAATTCCCCTGATTCAGAGCATAGTTCCCTACAGAACAGGTCACACTGGCTCAGAAATGGGAGTTAGAACCACAAAATCATAGACTTTCCAACATAAGAGTTGGAAAAGATTTCAGAGAGCAAGGAGGTAATCCCCTACAGAACCCCCGTAGTCATCCACCCTCCGTCTGAAGACTTCCAGTGTTGGGACTCATTACAGTTGAAGACAGAGCTTTCCAGTTTGGGATAGCTCTGACTGTTAGGAAGTTTTTCTTTGCGTTGAGCAAATAGATGCATGCCTCTTTGTAATTATCCCTTTCTGTGTCTCTTCTATCATCTTAGATGGGACCGTATACACTACAGAGAGGCTGGATGAGCAGCTGCAGGAATTATGACTTGAGGGAGAAGAGGAAAGAATGAAAGACAAACCTTTGATGTAGATTATGATAACACCTGTTTCTCTCCAGCTATGGAGGCTGTGTTACCTACTGAACCCATAATTATCTTCCTACTTATGTTTCAGGAAAACTGGCCTCTGACACTGTTTTTCTTAGCCATTATGAGTTGGTATTTAAGACCTAAATGTGTACTTTAAAAAAGTTTTTACCTTCTGTCTTTAGACTTTAGAATTGGGGAAATGGAAAAAGTTGATCTGGATTTCTCTGTTCCTGTCTCTGATAGAAGAGAGGAATCCTTTACTGGGAAGCTATCATTGGTATCAGCACCACAGGCAGATTAACATTTGACTCTGACACATATAGGAGAAAAACCGGAGGGAAAAACCATGGAAAAAAAGGATGATTACAAACAGTCATGATATGACTGCTACTATGTTGGATATAGGCCAGAAAGGCCACTCACTCTTTAGTCAAATATTTAATTAATCCCATTAACTATGAGTCATCTTGGATTGCATGAGGATTTAGTGAGGAACTACAGGCCAATTGGCAGAAATCTCCCCCCCTCCCTTGTGGTTTTATTTTGCTTAAAGAGAAAGAAACCTACTTGCTTAGTTATTATAAATTATTTTAGCCCTTGGAAAGAAACACTTATAGATCAGGTGTTAGAAAGTAAGTATCAGGCAATGTAGTATAGTGGAAATGGCCCTGGATTTGGAGTTGAGATTTGAGTTCATATCCATAGTCCCTGTCTCTTTGACTTTGGATAATTAACCTAATCTCTTTGAGTCTCAATTATTTCAACTATAAAATGGAGAACAGATATTGGACTAAAAGACTATAACATACCCTCCATCTCATGATCTATGATAAGAGTAATAAGTCTTATGGTATGGCAGTGAGAAAGATAGTCAAATCCTTGGCATTGGTGACCCAGTTCCCTAAGAGAGACCCTGATTTTTTAGCCTCTATGTGAATATGTAGGGAAGAATGGGAGGAAAATGGATGTTGGAAGTAGAGGAAATAGAGGTAGAGTTGCTTTGGTTAGCCCAGCAAAGCAAAGAATGAAGCAAGAGAAAGGGAGCCAAGGAGAAAAAGTATATTTATTTGAGCAAAGGGATGGCTAAGGTATTTCCACTCCCACAAAGGTTGCTGGTACCTGGTATGTTTAAAGAAGGTGCTTGCTATTTAATGTGAAACTACTCTTTGCCACACTAAAGATGTGGAACAATCAAGAAGAGGAGGAGGAAGGAAGAAAAATAGTCAAGTGGAATCTCACATTGGAGAAAAAGTGTGGCTGCAGTAATTTCATACTTTGTAAGCATTTTCCCATGTAAATCTGGATTATTGTGTTCATGGGAAACTCATGAGACTTATCATGGACTCATGAGATCATGGATTTAGAGCTGAAAGTGACCTCACAAGCATCAGGTCCATTTCCCCCATTTGGATGAGAAAACTGAGGCCCAAGGATCTAGAGGTGGATGAATAGCAGAACTGGGATTTGATCTTAGGTCTTCTGATTCCAGAGTCATCCCTCTTTTTACTCCATAATGCTCTCTTTTCCTCTCTGGGAAGGAATACCAGCAGAGCATGTCCTTTCTGTATTCCCTGATTAAGTCTTATGTGCAGGAACATGTCGAACAGGCTGGGCATTCTCTGTACCACAAGGGAACTGGTCTATGCCATGAAGTCAGCCTACATTGGGATCCCAATAGTGTGCTATCAGTCCATTCCCTTTCCCTAGAGATCAGGTCTTGACCAGAACCTAACAGCCACTAAAAACCCGAAGCATCTCCTTGTGTTGTCAGCAGCACTTTCGTGATCCAACTTCCCTTGTACTTTTTCCACCTGAGGACAGAGGATTGACACCCTGCATCCAGTGAGGAAAAGCACTCGAGAGGACCCCAGGCTTAGAGGAAGATCTCTTACAATTTCAGGACTCAATTCTCTGAACCAACCCCCCCAAAAATCTGAAAATTCTTGAATCGGCCTATTTGAACTTTAATCCTGAAACCACTGCCCCATAGCTTTCCACTATATCCGCGAACCACCAAGATCAAGGATGATGATGCCTCTTCCAGTTCAGACTTGTTGGGGCATCCTAAAATTGTTTAACATGGACTACGTACCAAGGACTGTGCCGGCTTCCATGATCTGTCTGCATTGCTCATTCTCTCCAGACCCAGTCACAATTGCTAGCCTTCAGCTACTATTGGAAGACGGGAAATTGAAAACTTGATTTGCTTCTGGGTTGATACAGAGCGATAAGTTGGAGAATGTCTGGCTCTGTGTGTTTTCCTGGCTATGCTAGAGAGGAGTTGTGTATGCATAGATAAGTAGCATGCAGCAAATTGCAAAGCCAGCTGTTACTACAAAGACACCATCCATGTTGTCTCTGCCCTAGGCAGGCCGACTTATTTCATTTCTTCAGACATCATTCAGAAATTGCCGGAGTGGTTTCCCACTGTCAGCCAGTGCTGTACTTGTCCTTGCTACAAAGAGGAGATGAGACAGAGACAAAGCGAGAAATAGATTTGCTGTGCTGAGGACGTTAGGCACACACTGGGTTGGAATTTCATTTTCAGTGAATTAGAAGTTCTCTCTCAGCACGGATGGCACGGTGGTGTGCCTTTAATAAGACAAAGTAAATAAAACCCAGAGATTTTTTTTTCTCCGTTTGCTTTTGGAGGGGGCAGGAGTTGGTGCCCATACATTCCCCTTTTCTCTGCATTATTACTTCCATGCTACTTCAAGCTGCAAGGATTGACCTTGCCCCCAAATAAAGTCATAATGCAGGCAAATTCCTTGGGAGCCAATCCCAGAGGACTCTGGGGAGCCTCCTGCTTTTATTAATTCCCTAGGCTCTGGGAGGATAAAGAACAAAAATAACCCAGATTTATACAGCATGCTCTAAGTTTAGAAAAAAACTGCTTTCCTCAAAATCACTCTGTATGGTAGCTAGGTAGTACAAGTGTTAATATCCCCATTTTACACAAGAGAAAAACTGAGACTCAAGAGATTAGCTGACTTGGCTATGATCATATAGCAAGTAAATGTCGGAGCTGGATTTGAACTCAAGGGTTCCTAAATCTAAGCATGGCATCCTTTCTCCTGTATAATTTGTACCTCTTAAATCAAGCTGCAGTAGGTTTTTGCTTGTTTGTTTTTTCTGTCTAGATTAGTGGTTCCCAAACTTTTTTGGCCTACCGCCCCATTTCCAGAAAAAAATATTACTTAGTGCCCCCTGGAAATTATTTTTTTTTAAAATTTTAATAGCAATTAATAGGAAAGATATATGTATTCATGTTTCTACCTTTTTCATAAAATATAGAAAAGAAAGGTATAAATTAGAAACATTGAACTTTGAAATTATGAAACTATTTATTGAACTCAGAATAGAATGTAATACAAAAAAAGTTAAAACCTGTGACCATCACTGCCACCACCACCACCACCACCCCCCCGCCCCCGGATCGCTGCAGCACCCACCAGGGGGCGGTGGTGCCCACTTTGGGAATTACACATCTAAACCTTTGGTGATCTCCACTTTCTGTAAACAAAGACCTGTCTTAGAAAGGAGGCTCCCTTAGTTCTCTGGACTCTGCACTGAGAAATCTACTGTTAAGCCAAGGTCTAGTTGGGGCCATCTCCCACAATGAAATTTGTTTCTCATCTTGCCCTTTGTCCAGAAGTCCCAATGCAATTACCATCTTGTAGGTCACCATGTACACTACTGACAACCAGTAAAGGGAAGCATATTTTTTTCCCAAAGCTCTGGAGAGATGAGTGCTTTATTCAAAGGGCCTGGACAGATTTTTTTTTTTCACTAATACATTATCAGTGTAAAAAGCTTTGCAGATAAGATTTAAAAAAACAAACAAACAAACAAACAACCCTACCAGCCCCAGAAGAACATTTCCCACTCTGCCATATTTAAATTAGTCCCACCCACATCAGCCAGTCTTTCTCCTGCCTTCATCATTCATCTCCTTCTGAGCTTGTCCCCTGAGCTAACTTAAGAAAACACATCATCTCCCTATAGCAAATGAACTCAGACAAGGTCTGTTTAAATGTATATAATAGTATCTAAATGATTCTGGTCAAAGCAGGATACTTTTCCTGAATCATACATTGATAATTGCATTAATTCTCATCTTCACTTTGCTTGAGAGCCTTGGCTTCAGATTGTTCCCATGTATAGAGTCCCTTGAAAATGGACTGAAAGGTTTTCTCTTTGGCCAGATTGATTTCTTTTACGTAATAGTGATAGTTAGATCTCAAGCAATGTTTTATGTTTTATAAAGTATTTAGAGATGCAATAGTACATCTCAGACTAACTAAGATGGATATGTTGGATGAAAAATGAAATGAGCAAAACCAGAAGAATATTGTACATGGTAACAGCAATAGTGTACCATGGTCGATTGTGACTGACCTATCTATTATCAGAAATGCAAGGATCCAAGAAAATTCTAATGGGCTCATTTTTTAAAAGACCACCTACCACCATACAAGGAACTGATAGAATGCAGATCAAAGCATACCATTTCACACTTTATTTCCTTCATGACTTTTTTTCTCTAATGTAAGTGATATGTATATTCTTTCACAATATGATGAACTTGGAAATATATCCAATGTCATATTACCTTCCATCTTGGGGAGGGTAGAGAGAAGGAAGAGAGAACACATAGGTAGCAAAATGTTGAAAAATAATTATTAAAATTATATCTACATGCAATCTGGGAAAAAAGCTTTTTTTAAAAAAAAAGACGTATGCATCTATGTAAGTGATGCTAGGGTCTTATTTCTGGGAAAAGATATTTTATATTCCTCTCCACCTTGATAAGTGCAATCTCTTTCCTTTTACTATATAGTTGGAATTGTCTGCATCTTGAAAAACTACAGATGGGGACAATCTCTTGTTTACTTTTTCTGGTGGCATTTCTTTTATTTGAAATTTTTATTTAATTAATTAATATTTTCCCATGGTTACATGATTCCTGTTTTTTCCTTCCCTCTTTCCACCCACTACTTCCATAGCTGGTGACATCTTGGAGGAAAGTGTTTATTCACTTGCACTATGGACACCCAAGATGGACATGGAAGAACACTTTCCTCATAATTTAGGTCCTGTGGCCCTGAGAAACAGACTTGGGTTTTGTCTGTTTTGTTTGTGCTCTTCATTTCTAGGTTAAGGTATAAGAAATGCCTCTGAGATTCAGAAATTCATGGCATTATGATCTTGGAGTCAGAATTCTAAGTTAGATGTTGCCATCATTCCATCATGGAAACCCTAAAATTTCAGGGTAGAATTACAAATTCAAAGAGATTGGAATTAAAACTTTCTGGGGCTAATATTATATGGGAAAATTAGTCAAACCATAAATCTAATGCTCTTCTACTTGCCAGAGACTAAGATGGAAATTATACTCTTCAGGTATGGAGAAGAAAGTTTATATTCTTGATGTGTCTTTGATTTAAAAATTCATTTGTAAAAGCTAATTTTATTGCTAAGTGATTGAATAGAAATGGGTTGGTTGGGACCCCTGAAATTGAGAGAACATGATCAAGGGCTAAAACCAATGACAAAGAGACACTTAATCCCTTTTAGGATACTGAAGAACCCTGAAGGAGGGGTAAAAAGTAATATATCTGGTACCTAGGCAGTGGAGGCCAGAGTTAACTTTTTTTTTCAATTGATTGAAAATCACAGACATTTATTTCAATTGATCTCCATGATAACCCTTCCAAGTATAGGTACTACCACTACTATTATCTCATTTTTAGATAAGGAAATGGAAATTCAGAGAGATTTACTCAGGAGGATTTGCCCATGTTCATAAAAACAATATATGTTGCTACTGAGGCTCAAACCCATACTTCAAGTTCAGAGGGATTTTTCCCCACTCATGGGGGCTGTAAGAAAAAGATAAAGAAAAACTCCCTAATGCACATGTTCGTGTGTGAGAGCTCTCTGATGCAGTCCTGACCTTGCCTTCTGTATCTCTATGTTGAATTCCTAGATATCTGGAACCATAGTTGTACTAGTTGGCTTGGCAATGAGTGAGTTAAAGATTATTCTATCACTAAAAGAAAGTATCTGGATGCCCAGCGGAGTAAACGACCAAAAATTCAACAATAAACATTTATTAAGCACCTATCATGTACAAGACACTCAAATTCTGGGAAAATAAAGATTAAAAATGGAAGTCTATAACTTCAAGGAGCTATGAACTAAGAAAGAGGTATAGATATCTGTATAAATATTTGTGTGTGTTTATAATTTACATATATACATTTGAATTATGTGTTTGTATCTAAATATATGTACTTGTACATATATTTACATTACATACATGTGCATATAATTGTATTTAACTACATATATAAGTTTTGTATTTGCATGCATGTTTATATTATTTTATTTTAGATATTCGATGCTATTTATTCATTTTATAGATTTATATTTTATATTTTACAAATTCCAATACATTACATGTTTATATTATTTATTTATAGTATATACGTGAATGTATATATATTTAAAGCTATAGCATAGTCCTTGGAACATATGGGTGATTGACAAAAGCTTATTTCCAAAGGGCAGCTGGGTAGCTCAGTGGATTGAGAGCCAGGCCTAGAGACGGGTGGTCCTAGGTTCAAATCCAGCCTTAGACACTTCCCAGCTGTGTGACCCTGGGCAAGTCACTTGACCCCCATTGCCCACCCTTACCACTCTTTTGCCTTGGAGCCAATACACAGAAGTTAAGGGTTTAAAAAAAAAAGCTCATTTCCTCTCTGTTCTCCCTTTTCCTCCACTTAACAGATCGAGGAGGTTAAAAAGGACAATCACAATTTCATGCATGTGTATATCTATATTATAAAATATTTTACACGTATTTCAGTGGTTTTATATGTACACATATCTTTTTGTCAAATGATGTTTTCTCTGCTGCAGAAGGGGAGGAAGACAGGGAGTTAGCAAAAAATATCCAAACTAATTAATTAATAGATTAATTAAAAACAAAAACAAACAAGCAAACAAAAAAGAAGTCACTTAGTCTAAAATATATATGATATAAAATTATATATGCATATATATAATGATAATGTAAATTCAAATGAGAGAAGGACATAGAGAGAAACAAAGGAGATAAAAGGAGTCTTGCCTCTGCTGAGGCTAAGAAGACAAAGATTTCAACAAAAGGTAAGGCGGAAATAGTTGGGAGAGCTAGCCCTTGTTGAATGCATGGAGGCTGGTAGAAAGCAAGATCCAATTAGAGGAACAGCGAACAAGTAGCTTAGGCCAGCTGCAGTGTGGGAGTGCATGATGAAGAGGAAAGTAAAATAAGGCTAGGAAAATAGGTCAAAGCCAGACCACGGAGGCTTTGAATGTCAGTAGAAGCATGCCCTTTTTACCTTAGGCAATAGAAAGTGGTGGGAAATTTCTGGAGCAGGGCGGTGATATGCCAGCGACTTTATCTGTCAATTTATGCTTTCATAGTCAGAGGATCTGGATTTGAACCCATCTCTAATACTTAGGATCTGTGTCCTATTGGTCAAGTCACTTAACCTCCACATCCCCCAATTACTTATAAAAAATTAGGGGTTGACCTCCAAGAACTGTTCTAGCCCTAGCTCAGTGATCCCAAGTAATGAAGAAAACTTTTTAAGTTGTGATTTTTTTAGCTTCTTCCTCTTTTGAGTGGAGAAAAAGGGGAATAGGTAAGGAACAATCATTTATTAAGCACTGACTATATGCACCGTGTAAAGTACTTTCTAGTTATTATCTCGTTTGAGCCTAAACAAAATTAATGTTGAATTGCAATAATTTCTATATGGAACCTTTTTGAAACCTTGGATTTTTGAAGTTCAGCCAGCTTCCAAGATAAAATGATTTACTCCCAGCCCTCAGAGAATCTCTCTGGGATGGCTTTTGTTAGAGGTAAGATGGAGACCTGCTTCTTACTTATCCCTACGAGAATTCTCTTAGGTAAGGGAAGTCATCAAGCTCGAGCTATTGAACTTTGCTGGAATCCACAAGGTCAAGAGGTTCAGTGCTTAGAACCCAGGACTAGAGATCTGATTCAGAGATTTCTAGGTTCCTAGATTATTGGAATTCACAGGGGCCAATGGACACAATTCCATGCTTTTTATAGAAATCAGAGTCATAGTTAGCAATTTTGACTTCAGAAACAAACAGGTCAGGTCAGGCCTGGGCCAAGCAGCCTAAAACCATGGTAACAAGCCAAATCAACTTTGTGATTCATGATGTGAACATAAGTAATTAAGACAAATTCAATTGAGTGTGAGGGAGAATTAATTACTATGTTGGTTTCTAGCAGCAGAAGGTGTGCACATGTTCCATTCTTTTGCATTCTCTAAATTTCTGTATCCTGGGGGAAAGCCCTAGTAACCCTGCCTTAGGCTGTAACAGAAGTATTAGACAGGATGAACAGAGGGAAATGAGTTTTGGCTGGATTAAATGGCTGCCAAAGTCCTTTACAGAAACCAGAGCCGTAATTAGCAATTTTGGCCCACAAAGGATTGGTTACAACAAGGACCCAAGATACTTGGAGAACTAAGGAAGTTGCTCAAGACCTGTGAGAGGCTACTTAGAAGATCATTACAATAACTCTTCTATCAGCTCTACAACTAAGGACTTCATCCTCCCGCTCCAATCCCTACCTCAAGGAGCTAAGCCTCAGAAAGGATGCGACATTGACTTTAAATTTTCACAGATACACATTTTCTGCTCCATATGCATCTGGCTATCAGCCTTCTGCTACTCAGTAAATGATTGTTGCTTTGGGATAGAATGTGGCATTAGAGGGAGGGAATGACTTAGGATCATAGAATCTGAGATTTACACTAGAATGGACCTTAGAGGTCTTCTGGTCCAATCCCCTTATTTTACAAATGAGAAAATTTTGGATCAGAAAAGCTAGTGCTTTGCCAAGGGGGCAGAGACAGGGTTCAAACCTGTATCTTCTGATGCCAAAGTCATCTCTCCATCCATGGCAAAACATTGCATCCTTGAATTATTAGTTTTTGTTTGTTTTGTAGCAGGAACAATTTTGAAAGGGAAAAAACATGGGGTCTTGGTTTGAATTTCAGAGGAGAAATTTCAAAGCTATGTCAGGTTTTTTGGATAATTGTGCCTGTTATCCATGATGAGCCTGATCAAGCTTTTCACATATATTAAAAAAAAAAAAGGGGGGGGCAGCTGGGTAGCTCAGTGGAGTGAGAGTCAGGCCTAGAGACAGGAGGTCCTAGGTTCAAACCCGGCCTCAGCCACTTCCCAGCTGTGTGACCCTGGGCAAGTCACTTGACCCCCATTGCCCACCCTTACCAATCTTCCACCTATGAGACAATACACCGAAGTACAAGGGTTTAAAAAAAAAAGAATGACAAACAGTTAGGGATCTATTGTCATCTAATAGAAGAACAGAAATACCAGGGTAGGGGTGTGAGGGGATAGTTTTTAAAAGAAATCTGAAAGATTATATCAATGTTTAAATATAATAGGTACTTAACAAATATTTGTTTCTTTTGCCAGAATCAGACCTGGCAGAAACTGTTTCTGTAGTAAACTGAATTAATGGGAGGAAACAAGACTCAGAAGATGAGGTAAAATCTTGATCAGAGTGGGTGGCCCAAACTTAGAAAGATTTGTGATACTCACGTCCCAGTGGATAAAGCTGGACTTGGTATCAGTATTGGAATCTGACCTCATAGGTTTACTAGCTTTGTGATAGAAGAACAAGGCTTAACTTGCCCAACTTTACCATCCTCAGGCCCAGATTTTTCAACTGTAAAATGAGGGAGCTAAGCTGAATGGCCTCTAAGGAACCCCAGAGTATTAAATCTACCATCCAATCACCTCTTGACTATGTCCTCTGGGGAAGGAAAAAAGGCAGATGTGAGATGCTGGAGATGGTAGCTGCATATGATTGTGTCTGTTATGAGATGTTGCTACAGAGAAGACTCACCCCCAAACATCTATTGCATGCCATATTGCCTTTCTGGGACGAAGCCCTGCTCACCCAGGGCTAGTTATGGATCTGGTTGTTCATGTATACATTGTCATAAAGGAATGAGTCCTGGGGGGGGGGGGAAGCAAACCAGTAAGTGCTAGGTTGTTTTTTGTTTTTTTTTTTTTTGTTGTTGTTGTTTTTTTTTTGTTGTTGTTGTTGGTTTTTAAACCCTTACCTTCTGTCTTGGAGCCAATACTGTGTATTGGCTCCAAGGCAGAAGAGTGGTAAGGGTAGGCAATGGGGGTTAAATGACTTGCCCAGGGTCACACAGCTGGGAAGTGTCTGAGGCCAGATTTGAACTTAGGACCTCCTGTCTCTAGGCTTGGCTTTCAATCCACTGAGATACCCAGCTACCCAGCTGCCCCCAGTAAGTACTAGGTTTTTTTTTTAACCCTTGTACTTCGGTGTATTGTCTCATAGGTGGAAGATTGGTAAGGGTGGGCAATGGGGGTCAAGTGACTTGCCCAGGGTCACACAGCTGGGAAGTGGCTGAGGCCGGGTTTGAACCCAGGACCTCCTGTCTCTAGGCCTGACTCTCACTCCACTGAGCTACCCAGCTGCCCCCCAGTAAGTACTAGTTTTGTTAGGTCAACAATACCTTCCTTTTACCCCCTGAACTAATTAGATAACTCAGGAGTATTGAAAAGCTCAGAACAGGTTGTTTTCTGTTTAGGATTCTGGGTTTGACCTCCATTTCTTAAGTAAACCTTTGTAACTGGGCCTGTCATTTCTGTTGTGTTGGGAAACTACCCCTCCAGGTAGAACAAATGTTGTTTAATTTGCTTCATGGAAATTTTGTTAAATAAATCATAGATTCCTAGTGGCATAGGAAATTAACAAGTCGATTTGCCTGGAAGGTTAGACATATTGTACAGTACTTCAAATAAGTAGGAAGATACTTTGCAATTCAAAAGATAGATGCTGGAACATGTGAAGGCAAAGCTGCTCAGTATCTGTGTGTGTGTGTGTGTGTGTGTGTGTGTGTGTGTGTGTGTGTGTGTGTGTGTGTGTTTTCCTTATTTTCCTGGATGTGCTAGTCTTGACAAAGGCAGTCCACACCAAATGAATGGTCTTTGAATTAGTCCTAGAAATGTGGGCAAGACTTGATCTGTGGTTTAGATTCAATACTCCTGGATCTGCACTTCTGTCTACAAATTCTGTAATTATAAGTTGGTTTATGTATGTGTTAAGGGTTAAGGAAGGGCATGCTTCACTTTGAACTTTCTTTATCTTTCTTCTTTTCCCTTTATGGTGTAGCAGAAAGCAAGATGGAGAGACCCAGACCTAGTCTTGACCTTACGGCTATTCCACTTTAAACAAATCCCTTAACCTCTCATGGCATGGGCTTTGTCATGTATGAAATGGTAGGACAGATCTTGAGGATCTCTACAGTCATGCTATTTTTTTATTCAAAGATATTTTATTTTCCCAATTATTTTTAATGAAATTTTCAAGATGTGTTTTCCAAAATTCCTTCTTCCTCCCTTCTCTCCCACCTGTTGGAGATGGCAAGCAATTCGATCTGGGTTATACATGCAAAATATACTTCCATATTGGTCATTGTTGTAAGAGGATACTCATAAAAAACCCAAACCCCCAAATAAAACCATAAATAAACTAATGTGAAAAAGAGATGCATTGATCTGCATCTGATTCCAACAGTTCTTTGCCTGGAGGTAGATATCATTCTGTGTATAAGCCTTTCAGAATTGTCCTGGATCATTGTATTGCTGCCAGTAGTTAAGTCTTTCACAGTTGATCATTCCACAATATTGCTCTGTATACTGTTTCCCTGGCTCTGCTTATTTTACTCTGCATTGGTTCATGTAGATCTTTCCAGCTTTTTCTGAAATCATCCTGCTTGCCATTTCTTATAGTACAATAGTATTCCATCACCAACATGTACCACAATTTATTTAGTCATTCCCCAATTGATGGGCATCCTCTCAATTTCCAATTCTTGGCCACCACAAAAAGAACTGCTATAAATATTTTTGTTCAAATAAATCCTTACCCCATTTTTATGACCTTTTTGGTGTACAGACCCAGTAGTGGTAGTACAGGATCAAAGTGCATGCACAGTTTTATGGTTCTTTGAGTATAGTTCCATATTGCCCTCCAAAGTGGTTAGATCAGTTCACAATTCCATCAACAATGCATTAGTATCCCAATTTTGCCCCATCTTCTCCAACATTTATCACTTTCCTTTACCACCATATTGACCAACCTGACAGGTGTGAAGTGGTACCTCAGCATTGTTTTAATTTGCATTTCTCTAATTTAGATTGATTTAGAACATTTCTTCATATTATCAATAGTTTTGATTTCTTTATCTGAAAATTGCTTTTACGTATAAAGACCATTTCTAATGTAAATATTCCAAGATTCTTCCCCATGATGGCTAAATCTAGGATAGAAGAATCCCAATTGTACTGAAGGAAACCAGTATCCCACAATGATTTGGGGGTACTAATTCCTCACAGAAGCCTATAATAAGAGAGGTTAACATAGTTAGTGTTCCAAGGATTAATCTTGGATGTTCATAGCAGGACTATAGATTACTGATGTATTAATTAATGATTAGTACTGATGTACTAATCACAAAGTTGCTTTACATAGTTTACTTGAGCCTCATGAAAAACCCTGAGACAAGCATTATTGTTGTTGTTCAGTCGTTTCAGCCATGTCTGACTTCTTATGATCTCATTTGGGGTTTTCTTGGTGGAGATCCTGGAATCGTTTGCCATTTCCTTTTCCAGCTCATTTTACAGATAAGGAAACTGAGGTAAACAGGGTCTAGTGACTTTGTCACAAAGGGTAGGTATCTGAGACCAGATTTGTAGCCATCCTGATTTCAGGACTGGTGCTTTACCCATTGTGCTACCTAGTTACCCCATAGGCTCTCTTATTACCCCTATTTTATAGATGAAGAAATTGAACCTGATATAGGTTAAGTAACTTGCCTGTGATCACACACCATGAAGTGTAGGAGGCAGAATTTGAACTCAGTCCCATCTGACTACAAATCTAACACTCTTTACTTCAAGTTGCCTAGCTTTCTTCAGATTTCGAACTAAAAGGGACCATAAGAGTTACCTCACTACCTCATTAGACAGATGAGGAAACTGAGACCCAGGGATTTTTAAGAGACTTGTCAAAAGTAATTGAGGAAAAAATTAAATAAAAGTTAAATGTTAAAATGTTTTTTAAGGTAAAAAAAAGAGACTTGTCAAAGGCTGTACAATAAACATTCAATAACTTACATTTATATAGCACCCTCCTTGGCAATCCTGTTTTATATACCTTATCTCATTTGATCTTCTTCACAAGCAGATGATGTAGATACTATTATTATCCCCATTTTATAGATGAGGAAACTGAGGCTGAAAGAGGTTCCACGCCTTGCACAGAGTCATATAGCCAGTTAAGTGAGTTCCTGAAGCAAGATCAAAACTCAAGTCTTCCTGGTTTTAAGTCCAAAGTTTTATCAACTAAGCCACCTACCTTTGAGTCTAGGTCCCCCTAACTCTTTGCAGAGTGCCATATTGCCTCTATAGTTTAAAGAACCAATGGGAAGCAGCTTATTCTATGACATGGCAAGAAAGATGAGGGGCCACTTGTGTGACCTGTTTAGTTGCCAAGTAGACATAAGAGAAAGGACTTGGGTTTGAATTTAGCACTACTAACATCTACACTGGGCAACTCATTTCTGGGTCATATTATAAAAGGAAGGGATGGGAACAGATTACCGCTAAAGCTTCTGCCACCCCCACCCCAGTCCTATTCCCTCTTCTCTAGAAGTCTCCAGTAGCTCTCTGTACAGATTAAACCTACCTGAGGCTAAATTCTACCCTTAAGCAAGGGAACCTTGTGGGGTGAGAATTTCCACTATTATATTACAACCAACCTTTGATTCTCAGTCGGAACCCGCCTCAAGGAAATCCTGTTTAAATGAAATCCACCAAGAGCCTAAAAGTTCATTTTAGCCAGGAGCTTCACAGAATCACATAATTTCAGGGTTGGAAAGGACCTTTAGAGCCCTCTAATCCAAGCCATACCTGACAAAATAAATCTCCTCTCTCACCTGCCCAGCAGTCATTCTGCCTTTACTTGGAGACTTTCAGTGAGGGGACCACCTATGGGGGCAGCCTATTCTAATCTGGATTTTCTCTATTTGTTAGGAAACAACTTTTTTTTGCCCCAAACATAAACCGTAGGTCTAACTCTTTGCAACTTGAATCCATGACTATTCTGGCCTCTGGAGACATGCGGAACAAATTTCATTTCTTTTCTAAGTGTTAACTCTTCAAATATTTGAAAAAAAAACTAACATGAAAATCCAATTCTTTGGCCATGCTGCCAACAAGTTATTCAAGCACAGGTATTCCTTCCATACTGTGACTCTCACCATAGTGGTTTTTGATATATCACCAGTTGGCATAAGAAATTAAAGGAATTTGGGGGGGAGGAAGATTTGCAAAAGCTGCCATTAATATGTGAAAGCCAGCAGACAACACAAAAAAACCTTAGAAACTCAAAAATGCATAAAATAGATGTATAATATTGTATAATATCAACACAATTTTATAATTTTTATTTTATATATTTATATATTGTAATATATTATTATATGTACATAATATAATAAAGATTTTATTAAAAATATTTTATATTTTAATACAATAAGGTACTATAAACAACCCATGAAAGAGAAAGAAAAGATTCCAACTTCTCTGGTCAGAAGGGAGTGTCAAAACTTTTATACCGATTTTCCAGATCATAGGGCCCTACCCCTAACCCCAACAATGTGGATACTTATAATTGGTTTGCAAATTATCCTTCTTTTCCTGCTCTCTACTTCATTTTTTTACCTTTTTTCAATTTTTTTTAAATTTTAAACCCTTAACTTCTGTGTATTGGCTCCTAGGCAGAAGAGTGGTAAGGGTAGGCAATGGGGGTCAAGTGACTTGCCCAGGGTCACACAGCTGGGAAGTGTCTGAGGCCAGACTTGAACCTAGGACCTCCCATCTCTAGGCTTGACTCTCAATCCACTGAGCCACCCAGCTACCCCCTCCTGCTCTCTACTTTAAAGAAAGATAATTCAAATTAGAGAGAAAGAGGATGGAGAAAGAAGGAGGTGAGAGACTTAGCAGAAGAATACAAAACAAAGGTCAGGAAAGTCCAATCTGATAAGTAGACAAGATTTGTTTATAGACTATATATTCTGTATATAACACTGTATTTTGTATGTGTGATGTGTGTATAAACATGTATATATATACATACATGCATATACACACAAATATATGTACATATATATGTAGACTCATATTTCCTGGTGTGAAAAAAAAGAATTTATTTTTAAATATTTAATAATAAAATAAATGAAAGAAGGAAAACATTCTTTTAGCAAGGTGAGCAGAGCATAGAGAGCCAGAGACCCACACCTATAACACTTTGCCAAAAACAAAAAAACACAAGCTCCATAAAAAAAAAAAAAAAAGGGCCCCGCGGTGTGGGTCTCAGCCAAATTTATCTCCCCAGCCTCTGTATGTCAAATGAGGATGTAACTTAAAAGGATGCTGGGAATGTAGCTCAGGTGTGGCAAATTTTCCACCTGCACACTGGCAATTTCATGATTGTCTTTTGAAAACTTTACTTTCTCTGATGAGGAGTTAGGTATTTTATAATATTTTACTTTATGTTTTTTATAGAATAATAAGTGTTTTATTTTTAAAAACATTATTAATTTTATTTCTACATAATTTATAATTATATAAATATTTATTAAATTTTAATAATAGAAGCATTATTTCTTTTTTCCATTTGTGTACTTTCCATTTTTTCCCATTTTCCATTTCCATTTTCCATTTCCAATTCTCCATTGTGCATTTTTTTTAAGTCACTCACAGTTTTTGGTCTTCCCCCAGAGGCTTTCAACCACAGAATGTGTACATATGGGAAATCAATATGTGTTGAGAAATACTCTGGTGCCCGCTGGGGAGGGGAGGTAGAACAATGGTGCCACTACAGAGAATCTGGCCCTTTCCATTCTCGTTTTAGAAACCTTCTGAGCCTCTCAGTCATCCCAGGGTCTTCTCATAGACAGGAGTCATTTCTTGGCTTGGGCATGTGATTGGCTTCTAGTTAGTATGACACCCGAATGATCAGGCTTTTGTAACACTTTCTTGTGAGCATGTTTTCTATCAGACCTTTGACGTCCCGTCCTTCCTTACACAGATCTGGTAATTGGTGCTGGGGCTCAGTCACTGAACTATTAACACCACAGTCTGTAAATGTGAGTTGTTATCAAAGAGGGGATTGTGTCTTATCTAAAGTTGTTGGTTTTTTTTTCTTTTGTCTGTCTCTCACAGATCTCTGTGTGTCCTAGTTGCTTCCTAGATCATGGTAGATTTAATGCCAGAATTCTCCTCAGAGTCCACCTCTTCGAACCCCTTATTCCGCAGATGAACAAACAGAGGCCTGAAGAGGTGAGGTGACTAAATATTGAATCAATGTTCACAATTAGATTTTCCAAATGTCAACTCTTTGACTTTTTACAGCAGGTTGAGTTATGATTGGGGAAGTCTACTACATTGACTGAGACAGGATAAAGACCGATGCTGATCCAAGTTCATTTCTTTTTTTAAAAAAATTAATTTATTTACTTGTTTCATTTAAATACCCAGTTAACTCTCTCCTCTCTCCCTTCCCATCATATTTACTTCAATCTATGGTTTTTTAAGTCAATTCCCTATAGCCTAATTCATGAGAGATAGCATAGTACATAGAAAATTCATTGCTTTTAAAGGCAGAAATCCTAGGTTCAAAACTGGCCTCCATCATTTGCCACCTATGTGAACTTGGATAAGTGATTTAACCTCTCTGGGAGGGAAAGAGTACAAAGACATATTGGGAAATGTAGATGTCACAAAAGCTAAGGGTAGCAATACAAAATTATTTTTAAAATATTTGTTAAATATTTATGATATGTGGAAAACTACAGGAAACGTGGGCCATTTTTATTCTATATATGGTTGAAAATAGTCACTAAGTGACTTTTATAAAAGGCTACAGTACTTATATAGATCTGTGATCACAATGGTCAGATGGAGGTATTGGAGGTCTTCCTTCCACAGGTGCAGATCACAACCTCTCCATACCTTCTCAGCCTATGTGACTCTTGCATATATCTTTTTATGTTACCATTTGCTATAGATTTCCTCTCATTCCTTTAAGATTTGATGGATTCCTCCCCAGGATTTGGGTTTGTATCAACAGGTTCTCTCATATTGTTACCCAAGCGGCCCATCTCCTTTGCTAGTTATCTATGTCATTAATGAGGATTTTTATGTTCCTTCTCCTGAGTAGGTCTTTGTTGATATCATGCCATAACCCTCCTGTATCCATTGTACCTCTTTCCATCACCTTTTGGGTCACCTGCAATTTCAGTTCCTCTGAGTTGAGCTGTTGGATGATTTGTAGTCATATAGCATCTCTGGGGAAAAGGAGGAGTATATCAATATTCCAATGATGGGATTTGGGGACACCAGGTAGCCTAATATCATTGAAAGATCCATGCCAAGTGCCAATTAGCCCAAAACTCCTCCTATTCCATTCTAGTCCCAAATCATTGTCATCTGCTACACTTGTCTATGACAGATGGATAGTTCATTTAAACAAGGGCATGTCACAATATGGCAACACATGACAATTATGTAGTTCTCATTCACTGAATTTTTCCAGTGGAGGTCACTAAATTAATTACTTAAACATAAATATACACCAAATGTGAATATATATTTACAAATATACATAAAATAAGACTATAGGAAATATTTTTATGCCTGATTACAGTTTCCTCTGTGTAGGAAACTCCTTGTAAGGAAGGAGATTATCTATTCAGATCTGTATCTTCTCTGAGGGCAACTACATGGCACAGTGGATAGAATGCCAGGCCTAGAGATAGGAAGACTCATCTTCCTGAGTTCAAATCGAGGCTCAGACACTTAATAGCTGGGTGACCCTGGGCAAGTCACTTAATCCTGTTGGCCTCAGTTTCTTCACCTATAAAATGAGCTAGATCATTCCATATCTTTGTCAAGAAAATTGTAAATGGGATCACAAAGAATTGGACACACCAGAAAAACAACTAAATAACAATAAACCTTCTCTGAAACTTAGAGTTTGTTGCCAGAGGGCAATGAAAGGTTTAGTGATTTTCTCAGGATTGCACAGCTAATATATGTCAGAGGTGGGACTTAGAAAAATTAAGCATTCTCAGATAGAAAGGTGAGGGAGTACAAACCAGAGATGATTGAAAATCAATGCAATACTATGGGGAAGGGAGAGGATTGAAAGCAGAATAAAATACATTAGACTGGAAAGATAGGTTTAAGCTAAGTTGTGATGGGTTTTATATACCAAACAGAGGTATTATATTATATTTCATCCCAGAAGCAATAGGGAATTACTGAAGTTTGTTTGTTGAGGAAAAGAGTGATACGCATTATCAGATCTGTCCTTTAGGGGAAAAAAGTCTTTTTTTTACTTCTAAATAGAGGATGCATTGGATAAAGAAGAAATAATTAGTTTGTTTATCATAATAGTCCAAATGAGGAAAAGCAAAGGTCGTAATGAGGATGCTGGTCATGTGAGTAGAGTGCAGAGAAAGTTGTTGATAAGATAAATGTTGTAGAGGTAGAATTTAATTGGTTGACTTTGTGGGGTGAGGGCGAGTAGAGAGTTGAAGAAGAGGAAAGATGCAAATCTGCAATATTAGAAGAAAGGTGAACCCATAAACACAAATAAGAAAGCTTGTAAGAGAAGTAGGGTTGAGGGGATAGACATGTTCTATTTGAATTTAACCTATTTGTACTGATTAATGAACAGCTGGCAATATGGAACTGGGATTACAGAAAAAGACAAGAGTTAGACGTGCAGTTCTGGGTAGAGATTAAAATTAAAGTCACAGGAACAGAGGGAGAAAGGTACTGAATTTTCTTTATCTTTGTGTCTTCTCAAGCCAAGAACTGTTCTTGTAACATCATAGGTAGGAGAATGTATGTTCCTTGAAGGCAGGGATTATTTTTCCTATTCTGTTTTTGTACATTGTTACAAATAAAATTAATATAGAAGGTTATAATTAAAGATATTAGGGTTTTATTAACAGCCATATTGATAATTAAAAAGAACCACATGACTGTTAAGATCTAATTCCAATGGCCTGCCATACCTTCCCCTTGGCTGCTTCCCAGCAAAGAGAGAGTGTCCCAATCACGTCCTGAGTCTTATACCTCTATGTAATCACACTTCCTGCCCACCTGTATTACACAAGAGGAATTATGGGAAATGTAGTTTTGAAAGAGTCTTAAATGTCCACAGGAAGTTTAGACCAGGGACCTCAAAATCAGTTCAAAGAACCTCAAGGAACCCCAAATTTCCAATATCACAACACAGAAACTGAATGATAAATAAATACTAGTAAATTGAACTGAATAGGCATTTAATAAATGCTAACTTGAAATGGAAAAATTTCCAAGTTCCAAAAACTAAATTAACATAGAAAAACTTTTGGACAAAACCCTTATAAGGTAGGAACCACCTATATATTTCTTATCAACTTTTTGTGCTTTAAAAATTCAATTCTATTCAATTAACATTTATTATGCTCCTATTGGATGTAATACAAAGGACTGGGATTTAAATGAATAAGGCAAAAATCTCTGGTTCTCAGGAAGCATACACTAGTAATGACATATTTTTCTATAGAATGGTAATGAGATTAATTAGTTGATAGAAATGGGCATTTCTTTAACTAAGATGATCATGCTCAAAAAAAGTCTTCATTCTAATGCCAACCAATGTTAGTGCAGTGTTTGTTAACAGCATTTCCTATCCTTCTCTTGGATGTAGCAATACTCAACACAAGAGAGCTTCCATTTGTTCTTTAGAATTGATAGTGCAAAGGACTAACCCACAGAAAAACGATAAGACTTCTTCGTTTCAAGCATTAAAAAGTCAAAAAGTCCTACAATATCAGATGTATAAGAGACCTTAGAGATCTTTTCATGGGACTCTCATTTAGGAATTGAGGAAAGTGAGACCTTGAGAGATTAAAAGATGGGATTCAGGTCATATAGATAATAAGTTTTAGAAAAAGGGATTCAAACTCAGTTTCTCTAATGAAAAATGTAATGCTCTTTCCACTAAACTATACTGAGATTTCATCAGCTACCCAGTCCCACCTCATTAATTTAATCTTATCTTATTATTTCTGGACCAGGATGCTTTAGATCAGAACACTAGTCTCTTGTCTCTCATCCTCCAACTTGTCTCCTTCCCTCAAAAAAGATCAATAAAAAATTTCTTTCCCCTTACCAGTTTTATTGTCAAGGACAACATTGGGGAGTAGAAACAATAATGGATGTATAGACAAGAAACCTTGGTTGAACTTCATCTGTGCTCTTGACTATCTATGTGACCCTGGACAAACTGGTTTTCTCATCTGCCAAATGAGGTTGAACTGGATGGCATCTGGGGATCCCCTCAGTTAAAAATCTCTGATTTATGATGTCTGAGGCACCTTTCAGTTCTAAATCCAAGTATCAGAAAGCATTTCATCTCAGTAATTTAACTTGTTTGTTTCTTGAATTTTAGTTTGAAAGAGTTTCAATTGAGGTGTTATTTCAGCTAGACATTGGCATTTTAAGTCATTACTCTGATTAAGATTTTAAATCTTACCTTAAATCTAATTGTTGATTGAATAATTTTATCCTCTGTTAGGGGAACTTTGTATACCAGCAAATTAGCTTTGGAGGGGATGGGGTATGTGATGATTTTTTTGGATCTTAGACCCTTTAAGCTATTGTCTATTGACACCTAAGCATCCTTTCTCGGAATAATATTTTTCAATGTATAAAATAAAATATATAGGATTACAAAGGAAACCAAGGTTAGTATAAATAAAATTGATTTTTTTCTTTCTCCATCTAAATTCATGGATCCTTTAAAATCTGGATCTCTGGACCCCAGGTTAAGACTCCTATCTTAGAATTAATTCTTTATGATTTTTTTAGCATTTTGCACATATTACTCCTCCCAGTCATCAGAGTGAGCTTGTAAGGCAATCAACACAAGTATTATTATTCCCATGTTATAGAGAAGGAAACTAAGGCACATAAAAGTTATCTTTCTTATCTAAGGTTAAACAACTAGTACTGGCAACAGTGGTACTTGAACCAGGTTCTTTCTCCTCCAAATCAAGCACTCTTTCTACTGTAATCTAGGAATTATTTGGAAGGTGGAATCACACATAGCTGACCACGTTCATGATCAAATTGATTTAGGCATTTTAAGATGGTTAAGGAAAGATGTTGTTCATTTGTTTCAGTCATGTCTTACTCTTTGTGACCCATTTGGGGTTTTCTTGGCAAAGATACTGGATGGTTTTCCACTTCCTTCTCCAACTCATTTTACAGATGAAGAAACTGAGGCAAACAGAGTTAAGTGACTTGTCCTGGGTCACACAGCTAGTATTTGAACTAAGGAAGATTCATCTTCATTTCAGGCCTGGCACTCTATCCACTTCATCACATAGCTGCCTATAGTGAGGAAAAAGCAGGTAATAAAATGAAATCGTTTTATCTTTCTGTGTCTGCAATAAGGATCCCTACTGCCCTGGGAAGGAGAAACAGAGGCCAATCTGTCCATGCCTGATAGACATCTATGCGGGAAGAGGTAAGAGATGTCTTCTTGTCATCAGTTTCTTCCAAGACTTGCATCCTGACCTGTTGCCTACCTAAACTGGCACAAGGCTAGATGTAGGCTTCCTCCTATCACCTTCTGCCTCCTCTTTGAATTCAGATTCAATCCCTTCCCTTTCCTCTACCATTATCAGTTTCTTTCTCCACTGTCCCCAATGTTTTCTGGATCTTTTGAAATTGTATAGAGCTATGGAGAGAACTCTGAATTTGCAACCAGAGCACTTGGAGTTGATTCTCAGTTCTGCTCTTTGGTCTTCTGATATCTGCCCTAAAAAAAAACCCTTCATCTCTCTGGACCTCTGTTTCTTCTTCTTTGTTTCTTTTAAAGTGTGCCTTGTGGGCATCAGGGGAAGAGGAAAGCTATAACAGCCCATGATTCTTTAATATTTTCCCCCCATCACCTCTCTCCTTGGGTGCTCTGGAATTCACCCCTACATTACTTTTACCTCTAGAAGAGAAGGTTTTTGACAATGCTGCACTGCTGAAAGGCTGATGCTCCTTAATTTCCATTAATATGTTTAACAACACAAATACTCTGCCATCTAAGTTTGTGTTTGTTTGCCAAACATATCCTTTAGTCCCTGGGAACTCAGAAGAAAAAAATGTTCCTGGGTCCATTGCTTACATTTAAATTTTTAATTACTGTTTAAAATAAGGCTGTATTTCTCTAGCACGACAGAATAATGGGTTCTGGGGCTGAAGGGCCTGAGTTGATTTCCCTCCATCTTTGAGAACAGGCCCTTTCCATTCCCCAATATAACTCTCATTCTTGGACCCAGGCAAGTGGAAAGTATCTTTGCAATCCCTGACTGAAAGAAGCTATAGAAATGCAAAGAATTCTGTTAGATATTATCAGAGAACTAGGTTCAGGTTGGAACATGAAGAAGGATTTAAGCTCTATCTCTGGCTTTTGCTTTTGTGAATTAAAGTCAGTCCATTTTAATGTTACTAAGATGCATTGGGCTGGGGGATGCATAACTAGACAGGCAATGCTGAGGACTGAATTCATTGCATTGTCACAGGCATGATAATGTTGGCTCAATTTTGGATGTTAGGAACAAGTGGAAAGATGGGAAAGCTCCCAACGTTGAAGTTTTCACAATGCAATATAATTAAGGGGAAAAGGGATGCCAGCCTCTGGGTAGATAGGGAAGTCAGAAGGGCACCTGAGCAAAACGTTATGAAGCCACACAGCTTTGGGGGCGGGGGGGTTGGATAAGGCTGAACTCTGCAGCTTTATCAGGACTGGATGGATGGGGAAAAGAAGAGAGGGGACAATAAGTCAAATGATTGAAGGAGCGTGGTGAGCTGCTACGGGGCAATTCAGAACAAACCAGAGAGTATTACCAACAACAACAACAAAAAGCACCAGCCCAGGATTAATTGTCATTCCATTGGCCTGTGAGGCAACTGATACCAAATATAATTGAATTACTTTGTAATTATTTCTTTTGGAGTGTTTAACTGAAGCTGGGATTTGAAGATGGGTTTTTTCCTCCCTTTTCCTTTGCACCGCAAATGGTTTTGCATTAAGGATATTTTCTGCTTTGCTGTATTATCTTGTACAAACTCCTCTGGTTGGTTCCCCTCCTCTTCCTTGCCAATGGGGTTGTTTACTTATCGGAATTAAAGTCAGAAGTGAGCGGTCTCTTGCCAGCAGGACAGAATTTCTAATAAATATGTAAATAATGCATCTCTCAGCTGTTGCCTGGGGCATTCTACTCTCAAGTGGATGATGTGGAGGCAGTCTGAGGCTGACACGTGCCCGTTGTAGGCAGGAGGTGCCAGTTCTCAGAGCAGAAAGAGGGAGGTGGGTTTGGGTTCCAGCTTTGCCACAAACCGGCCATATGACATTCTGCACATCAATTTTCTTTCTGGGTTTGAGGTTTTCTCATCTACAAAATGAGAGTTTGGGGATTTGATCTCAAAGGGAGAGGATGCTGCACTCCCCCCAATGTGTCGTCAGTCTTCTTGAAAGCAGAGAAAATGGGAGTCTCAGAGCTACCCACTAGGATATAAGACTAAAATCTTAGTCTGGGCCCAGTTCTCATCTGCAGCTCTTACCTCAGGCAAGCATACTAGCATAGGTTGATAGATATGAATCTGTAAGAGAATACAGAAGTCTTCTACTCCAAATTATCTCGTGCTTCAAATGAGGAAACCGAGGCAAAAAGTTTAAGTGATTTGCTTGTCATACAGGAGCTAAGCGGTAAGCTATGAATCAAGCATAGGTCCTTGGATCCTAAAGCTAGCACACTTTACACTAGAATGTCTAGTGAGGAAACTCATCCATTGATGCACATTGGTAGCTCTTCCATACTTGACACTTTTGGCTGCTTACAGCAATGAGAAGTTAGGTGATTTACTTGTGGTTGTTCAACTCGTATATGCTTCATAGAAAGGATTTGAACATGGATCTTCCTTTTAGCCCTAATCTCTATCCACTACAACTCCTTGTCTCTCACCTTGTTCATAATAAATGCTTAATATGTGTACCTGGAATAGAATGTAAAGGAATGGAAAATTCCCAGGGAGGAAACACATAGGTCGAATGGAACTGGGCTTCTAGGCTTCATGGTGTGATATGCATTGGTAAATTTCTTTCTGTATTAAAAGGAGAAATTAATTGGAACCATAATTTATGGATTGCTAATTATTATAGGAAAGCCCCAAATACAGAGGTTCAAGATTTTTGAAGGCTGAAGCATGTACCTGAAAATCTTTCAGAGCTCTCCCTCTCATGTAGGGCCTTCCTTTCTCTCTTCTGTGCAGAGGGGCTCCATGATCTCAACTTCATCCTAGTGGCATCGTTAGTTTATCCACTAGAAAACCAAGTGGGCATTAACTCTGAAGGCATCCATGAGTAAATAATGTTAGAAAAATGTTGGGATCATCCAGGGAATTGGCTCCTGTCTCCCAGACCAAAGCTACTGGCAAGAAGAAAGAAATAATTTTCCATCCTTTAATGATTTTCTTTTCCTACCAGGTCTAATTAAACCATAGTAGTAGATGGTTTCTCCCACCTCACTTGACAAGCAAATGAAGGCCCCCATCTAGAAGGTGGGCAAAAATACAGATTCCCAAACAAAAAGCTGCCAACCTAGCAAACTCAGAAGAGCAGCAGCAGATGGACTGACCAGCAACAGATCTCAAAAGATGAAGCAGCTTGTCCCTATCATTGGCTAAAGAAAGAAAAGTCAATTTGCAGTTTGGAGGAAGGCCATCCTGTCAAAGGGTTTATTTTATCACTCATTCCTTTCCTTCTGACAAATGGACTACATGTATGAGTCCACATCACTGGGATTGTCTTAGAATGGAAGATGTAGGATGGCAGCAATTGAGCTTTCTTTTGAGGTTCAAATCTGGCCTCAGACAAAAGTTGTGTGACCTTCGGCAAGTCATTTAATTCTGTTTGTCTCAGTTTCCTTATATGTAAAATGAACCAGAGAAGGAAATTGCTGACCACTCCAGTATCTTTGCCCCAAAAAACCCACACTAGTTGTGTGGCCTTTGACTAGTCACTTCCCCCTTTTGGCCTAGTTTCTTCAGGTAGAATAAAAGGGATTGTAGTAGAGGGCTTTAAAGATACCTTCTTATTCTAAATTTCTTTAATTCTATCTCCTTACCTTGGTTATTACCACCCTTTCTCCATTATCTTCAGCCTACATCAGCACGGTTAGAATAACCTGGAGGGGAAGAAAGTGCAGATCTGGGGCTCTGGGAATGTCTTTCCACTCTAAATTTCCATTGACACTCTGTGGCTCACAAGTTGTGCTGGGTGAGAGTACTGGGCTTAAGATGCAAAAAGGAATGGGAGGGAAAGCAGAACTACTCAGGAAAGCTTGTTGTTAATGGTGAGGTCTTAGGTTAAAAGAATTTATCCAAAAGTAGCAAGAAACATTACAAAAAAATCTTTGGGGAAACTAAGGTCTCTTAGCCCTTGCTCTGAGCAATGCTATGAAAAATGAACTAGAGAAAGCCAAATGTACAGATCATCAAGGGACCCCCGAAACTCAGCTCTAAGATATTAAACACAAAAGAGCTGAAGTTAACATGAGGTGTTATTGGTTTGGGGAGATGGGCTATTTCCCCAAGGTCCATAATTAGAAATAGGAACCTTTGGTGTGTAATTAAGACTAAGATATTGGTTGTTAAGTCTTGGAAGAGAGGATGAAACCTTCTCGCCAAGTGGCATTTGGGATTAGAATTTTTTTCTCCTACTTGTGAAACATGAGTGCTTTCCTGACTATTTAGGAAACAGAGTTTAATTCCACTTCTATAAGCATTTTTGTAACTGATAATAAAAGGATATGTTTTGCATATGTGATATGAAATCAACAAGGTGCCCTATTGAAACTAGATGGCCTTTGGAGACTCCTTTTGCAAAAGGAACCTGTCACTAAGAAGCTGATTAATTACTATAATAATCATAATTTTTTAAAATTAAAAAAAAATCCTCTTCCCATTCATTAAGAACACTTCAGATAGGTGCCAGAGGTAATTATTGTCTGGAAGTACTTCCGAATTATCTTTTCTAATCCAGCCATGCTGACATTTTTGAGAGAAAAAAAGTGTTTTGTCTCTTCTTTTATGAGTGGGGTGACATTTGAATATGCAAACAGTGTCAAAGCCTGCCCTATGGATGTTTTCCTGAGCTATGATTTATGAGGCCAGCCTATTGTATTTGCTATCACACAACCAGAAAGGTCATTAGACAAAGAAGCTCTACTTACAGGGGTCTACAGCTCAACTTGTGATATTTTAATTTTTGCTCTGGTAGGGAGTTTGCAGCTCTCCTCTTGAGGTGTGGTGGACCCTAGTGGGCCTGTGTTTTTTCACATGTCTGTGTAGTTTGTACCAGTTCTTGCTCTTTGGAGAGATGAGATTATCTATGGTGGGAAGAACACTGGACTTGAAATCAGGAGGCGTAAGTTCTAATACCAGGACTGCCACTTTTTAGCAGTGTGACTTTTATTAGGCTACTTAATGTCTAGGGGTCAATGTCACTTCTATGTAATAGGGACAATCGTTCTTGCAAAATGGCTGCTGAGAGGATAGGTTTTTGGTGGGTTTTTTTGTAAGCCAAAGTGTACTCTGTGAATATGAATGATTAATCTTGATGATGAGGCATAGGCTTGGCTGGGATAATAGAAATACACAGATAATCAAAAAACCTCATTTAAGCCAATCGATTCAACAATCCTCCCTCAGGATGTTCATGACACTGTATGTATGACACTAAACTAGGTGTAACAAAAAATGTTGGAGGAGGCAGAAAATAATGACAGGGTTTTCTAAGACTCTATATGTGGGGTCTTTGTAGTAAACTCTTTGTGTGTGCATGTGTGTGTGTGTGTGTGTGTGTGTGTGTGTGTGTGTTAGGAATGACAGGGAAAGCTGGAAAGAAAATACAGAAGAAATTGAAGATTCTGTCTTAGACCTCAAGTTGTTATCTCCTTCTGGGATGGTATATATGCATAGCCAAGATTAAAACACTTTTAAAACTTTAGAGTGCTAAAGAAATTCAAGTTATTATTGGCATACTTAGATGATGATTGCTAGTGGAATCTGATTCAGGGAGACCTAGGTCCAAGCTTCGCCTTTGATATATATATTGCCTCTGTAACCCTGGACATGTCTCATCCTCTAAGAGTCCCAGGAAACTCTCTAAGGATACAAATTATAGAAAAATTGCAGATCTGCATTGGTAGCATAGCATATGCTCTAGGCTACACTCCCAAACTTCCATTTCCTTAGGAAGGTTGGGTTTCCAAAGGTGGTTACTGTGTCTCCTCTCATTTTTCTAAGGGTAAACCCTAAGGGATCTAGAGGTTATTTGATAGTACTATATATAATGTACAAGTCCCAACTGGGGTGTTCCCAGATCCATTTGTATCAATTAGTCAGGCAAACTCACATTTTACAAATGAGTATATACCAATGGCTTAAATGGACCCATTTTAGCTCTGATTCTTGAATTAGGTAAGAATACTTATGAATTTAATCAATCAGAACGGAATGCAAACAAGGCTATATACCTCCTTGAATTAAGCAGCCATTGTGTGAGATGCCACACAATTTGTATAAAAGGAAGAAACTATTTCAGAGCCAAGGGAAGATGTACTGATCATTATATTTGAGAGGTTGAAGCAAGTATGATGTTTCCAATAAACTTTTTTGTCTTTTTAAAAAAACCTGTAATATTTTATTTTTTCCCAATTGCATGTAGAAACCAAAATTTTAACATTTGTTTTCTCACATTTTGAGTTCCAGATTCTCTCCTTTTCCCTATCCCTTCTCCCCTCTCTATAAGCAATTTGATGTAGCTTATATGTGTGCTAATATGAAATACATATTTCCATATTCATCATGTTGTGGAAGAAGACACATAACAATAAGACCAAACAAAACAAAAATTTCATGAAGAATATAAATTCCAATACACTTTTGAGAATAAAGGGCAGATTGTGCTTGGACTAAGAAGGAAGAAAACAATGAACTTTCTACATTCTAGTCGATTGTCCTCGATTGGTTGATTTAATAGTTGTTCTCATCTGGTTAACATATTAAGTCATCTTTTAGTTATTTCAATGGGGCAGGATGGTTGATTCAACCAGGACATGTTGATTCAATCAAGGTGTCTGGTTTTTTTTTCACACTTAGTTCATACTGCTAAAGGTTTGACTAAAGTTCAGAATTTGCTCACTTTTCCCTCCCTTACATAAAGTGGATGGATAAAATGAATTAAAATAATTTATAAAGTGCTTACTATGTGCCAGATGTAGTGCTAAGCACTGAGGATAAAAATACAAAAATAAAATTAGAGCTTGCCTTTAAGGACTTGCCTTATATTCTAACAAGAGAAGACAATAAATATATGAGAGTGTTGGCCAATGAGGGATATTTAGACTGAGAAGTCACAGTAATATCTAGTGAAATCATTGAGGAATAGTTATTTCAAGGAATGGTAGTAGTGTTTTGATTACTGTTCCCAAAGAGATGGAAAGTGTAGGGAAGACGGGAAGCAGAGTATTGCATTTCATAGAGTACAGAAAATTTCTGTATGGTGGCACTGTGTTGTTTGGTTGTGGAGAATTTTCACCAATCAGAAATCATAGTTTCAAGTAAGAATTATCTGAGGCAGAAGACATGACATAAACATGGTTGGGCAATGCTAGGGGAGAGAGTTTTTTGCACTAGGAGATCTCTACATGTATGAAATAATGGATTTAGTTCCCCAAAAAAATTAGTCATATTTCTATAGTGTTTATCTCAACCCTTTGAGATAGGAAAAGTAGGCACTAGCATTATTATTTAAAGAGAAAATAGTGTCAAATGGAAAATTTAAGTGACTTGTCCAACATTCCACAGTTAGTAATATAAGAACTTGAGACTTGAATGCAAATCTTCTAATTCTAATACCAAACCTTTTCTACTTTACCAGAAGTGCAAATGAATAGAATTTTCATGGAGGAAATGGAAATAAAATCCTTTGTGGAAAGCACACTCTCCTTGGTCAGGTATTTGTTTAGGTCACTTAGGAAAAATAGCTTTTCCACTCTATGTGTGTGTATGTGTCCATGTATTAACAAGCATGTAATGGAAGACTAGAGAAATTGCCACTTACCATATCCTTTTCTCATGAAGTACAGTACAGCGAGAGATATGGTTAAATGGCTTCACACCGATTTTTTGGGAGCAGAACAAGTGGTAAATGTGTGTGAAACTGCTAATTAGTCATTCCATTCGCTCAAAGAGTTCCTCTTATTTTATTCTCACTAATTATTGGTCTCTGTGGAAGGGCCAAGGAGAAGATGAAAAGTTGAGTAATCTGTCCCTCTCTGAAGTGCTGTCTCATCTCTAGAAATGTTGGGGGAGAGAATACATGTAGTGTGATTGGTTCCAGAATATCCTCTCCTCATTCACATCCCCTAGTGATGGTAGAATCAGTATCTTGTATGTCCCTAGACATGGTCTTGGATTCTGAATTTTGTCTACAGAAGATAGGTATTTCCACTGAGAACCAAACAACATTTCTAATGAATGACTATGAAAAAATAATAGCTTACAATCATATAGCATTTTGGGTATTACAAATTATTTTACTTCTAACAATCTTATGATGTAAGTAGTATAAGTATTATCTCCATATCACAGATAAGGAAACTGAGGTAGAGGTTGAATGTTTTCCTTTCAATCACTTAGTAACAATAAAAGTTCTCACACACACACACAACACATATCACTTTAAATTTGCAAAGTGCTTTACATTCATTCTCTTTTGATCCTCACAATGACTACATCAGGTAGGTACTATTGTTATACCTTGGGGGGGGGGGCAGATGAAGGATGTGAGGAGGCTGCAAATATAATTTATGAGGAAATTCAAAGAACAAGAATAAAAGATGTCATCCAGGTGTTTTGAGATAGCTAGAAGATGAGTTGCTCGTGTTGAGAGGGCAAGAGATGATATGCAGATAGTGTAATAGTAGCATTATAGAGATAAGAGTAAGTTTTAAGAGAAGTTGAGGGTTGTCTTTAAGGTGATAGCATGGGAACATGCTAGGAACTCTGGAGAGAGGATTCTGGAATGCGGGGGGCAGAGGAAGAAGAGTTTTGAAGGTACAACTGACACTTCTTCCTGTCCCAGGCTAAGGAGAGGAAGGAGGAGCTCTTTTTGGCTACCTTGATCTAACCTGTTTTGGAGACGTTTGGAGGTTCCTGATAAACTGAAATATGTTTTAAGAACTTTCCTGAAAGGTTTTGCCTGGAAAATCTTGTTTGTGGTCTCTGAGGTTTTACTTCAGGTTTCAGACCCACTTTGGGTAGACTTAGTCATTTTAAATCCACCTTTAGCAGATTGGAGACAACTTCCTTAGAAAGATAACCAAATCAACGACTGAGGGTTATAGCCAGGTTGAGCAGTGCGGGTTTTTATGGGAACAGCTAGAGCAGGGAACTGGTAGAGTAGACTTGAAGAACCAAAGACTTTCCCTTGAGGGACACTTAGATTCTGTGGGTTGAAGAGCTAGTTTCCCTTAGTGTCAGGGCCACCTTGTTTGATCCTCAGTCTTTACCTCAATCTATAAATAAAAATAGTTAATGTTTTTCATACAATATAGTCTCTAAGACTTCTTTGCACGCTGACCCAGAGAAGTGAAGTGACCAGCTTCCTAGGTGGATGTCATCATCAATCCATTAGTTCTACTCTTAATATCATTATATCCATATATTTTTAATAGCTAGATGTTAGGAAAAATCAAGGAAAGCTTCCAGCCTTTTTAGGGGACCTCCACAACAAACTTAAGGAAGGACATGGACAAAAATCCCCCTGAATGGATGGACATAGAATGATTGTGATCTTTAGTCTTGGTGGGATTTCTTCAATTGATGAGAGGGAAAATCTGTTTGGGTGTAAATGAAGAGACTGACAGGATTAAATGTTTTGCTCAGGGTCATATATCTGAAGCGATATTTGAGCCTGGCTCTTCCTGACAAAAGTCCAGGTCTCAACCTACTATATACCACACTAACTCCTATGGTTGGGAATTATGTGTCTTCAATCTATGTCCAACATTCTGTTGAAAAAACTGAGCCTGAGAGAGGTTGGAAGGCTTGTATATAATCATACTGCTTTGTACATAAGACTAATTTGGGATTTGAATCTGGATCTCCCTGAACCCCCAGTCATTCCCATTACTCCCATCCTCAAACAAACAAATAAACTCTTTCATGGATTCCTGTTGGCTAAGATAATAAATGCAGATCCCTTAACTTCTTGGAGACCACCCTCTGGGATTCTCCCTCTATCTCTACTAGGAGTTGAATACTAATTACAATAAAAATAACTATATTTCTATAGCTTTAAGATTTTTCAAAGCATTTTACATAAATTACCTCATTTGGTAATGACCTAAGAGAATTTCTTCCTTCATTTCCCCCCTTCTCCTTTTTCAGGAACTGTTAGAAGTGGCCCACCACCAGCACAAATCACTCACAGTTGTGTAATTAGAAGAATCCCACCTGTGATAGGATCTGTGACTGAGTTATTTATTCTTCCTTCTTATTTTCCTATGGATTGCCATGCCTAGAATTCTGCATTCTAGTGGCAATCCCGTTTAAGAGGATGGAGATTTTTTTCTGTTTCCTGAAGTATTAGAGGCTGAGGCTGGGGAAAATGACATCATAAGCTTCACCTTAGTTGGTATCCTCCAAGGAATGACTTCCTGATCAAGCTGATTTGTCTCTTTCTGTCAAGGATGCTGCTACTTCCCCAGTCACCCGGGTTCTCACCACAGAAGTCATAATCAATTCTTCTCTCTCCCACAATCCTAATATTTAAAATTACTTTCCAAACATTCCTAATTCTACTCCTGCTTTCTTTCCACATATTTCTTGAATCTGTTACCTTTTCTTAACTCACATGGGCTACTGCCCAAGTTCAGGCCTATATCAATCTCCATCTGAACTATTATAAAAGCTTCCCAACTGGTATCCTCTTCTCAAGTTCATCCTATATACAGATGCCAAATTGCTATTTCTCAACTACAAGACTAACTGGGGCACTCTCCTGCTTATGAATCTTCTGTGGCTCTCTATTGCTCTGGGTTAAAATGTAAAAACTCCTTAATCAGCTTTTAAAGTTCTTCACAATTTGGCTCCAACCTATCTTTCTAGATTGTTCATATTATTCCTCCTCAAATGCTTCTGCTCTTTGCTTTTTTTAAATTTTAGAATATTTTTCCATGGTTATATGATTTATGGTTCCCTGCCCCTGACCCCAGAGCTGACAAACAATTGCACTGGGTTATACGTGTATCATTGTTCAAAAGCTATTTCCATATTATTCATATTTGCAGTAGAGTGATCTTTTAATGCCAAAACCCCAATCATATCTCTATTGCATTACATGATTGATCATATGTTTTCCTTCTGCATTTCTGTTTCTACAGTTCTTTTTCTGGATGTGGATAGCATTCTTTCTCATAAGTTCCTCTGGATTGTCCTGGATCATTGCTTTGTTGCTAGTAGAAAAGTCTATTGCATTTGATTTTACCACAGTGTATCAGTCTCTGTGTACAATGTTCTTCTGGTTCTGCTCCTTTCACTCTGCATCTATTTCTGGAGGTCTTTCCAGTTCACATGGAATTCCTCCAGTTTGTTATTTCTTTCATGTGCTGTTTGCTTTTGCAAAAACTTTACCTGGAATATCCTCCCTTTTTCTCCTTATTTTGTCATCCCTAGCTTCTTTCTAGACAGCTCATGCTTCCTGCCTTCTCTAATCTCCCAGATTGTCAGTATTGTTCCTACCATGAAATTACTTGTTATTACTTTGAGACCTCAGGCCAATCACCTAACTGCCTTAGTTTCCTCCTTTGTAAAGTGGGATAATACTAGCACCCACCTAATACGGCATACACAAGTATCAAACGAGTTACTATATAAAGCACTTTACAAAGTACCTTATTATTAATTTACATCATTTTATTATCATTTTATTAATAACGATGTCTTTGTATAACAATTGATACTTGTGATGATAATTTGCATATATTTTTATTTATTTAATTGCATAGTAATTGTTTTGTTTTGTTTTTCCAGCAAAATGTGAGTTACTTGAGAATGGAAATTGGTTCATTTTTATGCTTGTATCTCTAGCATTTGGCATAGGTGCTTTGTCTATAGCAATACTTAATAAATGCTTATACATTAAACTGAATAAATTGAAATATAATAGGAGGCACTGCTCCAGGTTTGTGTAGAAGCTGATGGGAATAACCTTAGCAAGATGATGTTCCTAAATGACACTATGTTACTTACTTTGTCTTGATGGTAGGGAATGATTCTATTTTCCCTCTTTTGCCAAAAAGACTAAGGAATAAAGAGAGGGCAGCAGGTAGAAAAACTGAATGACCTATTGGAGTTAGCAGGCAACCCTAAAGAGAATCATATAATGGGACCAATCAGTATCATAAACCATTAGTAGAGTGTCGTGAGTAAAGACAAGACTCATGGCAGGTCTCATTAAAGGAGTACTAATATTTGAGACTATTAATTGAGCTTAGAGATTTACCTAGTGGCATCAGAGGATTCTCATTCCAAGAAATGGGATCATAGTGGAAGTGTTGGAAAGAACCATAGAGTCCATGATTTACTTAAACGGTACATTTTTGTTTTTTTCATACTTTCAGTTGAATATTGTGAATCTGCTTTTTGTAGGTGAAGAGTCAATGTCAATACTGAGCAGTGCAATGCTGAGATTTTCCCTAGGCGTTGTGATGTAACTTTCAGAACTGACCTCAAAACCAGGAAGTCCTGGATTCAAGTCCTACCACTGCCATATACTGATTGTGTAACCCTATATAAATAGTGATCTAGCAAATCTATAGGTTTATAGTATAGAGATGATGCTGTCCTGTATTAGCAGAGGGAGTTTTCTTATTCTGGAGTTTACTTTACTTAATGAAATCACATCTTGTCCCTGTCTCTTTCCCTATTTTGGTTGGGGCATAGGAACTAAAAAAAGAAAGGGAAGTATGGGGGAGGACTTTCCTGAAATATACCTTTAACATTCATGGTATGAATGTAAATTCCCACTATCTGAGAGGACCAGCTGAGCTGGGAAGAGATGTGTGGATGCACTCTGGGCATGTCAGCATACTGGTAGAGGAATGGGACAAAGATGTGAGTAAATACCATAAAAGGGCTGAAGTTTTAGGAAGAATGTTGGAGACAGGTAAATGGTCAGTTCTCTGACATTTCTCAGTCTGTTTCCTGATCTTTTTCAAGCTCGATGCTCTGGAACCTAGTTTGTTCACTTACCTCATTTCCTGTGAAGTATTTCTCACTTGTATTTCTCTTCTTTACTGACATTTTGGTAACTCCTCATCCTGTGTCTTCTTGCTGCTCCAGCTCTCCTCCCAACTTGGATCTCTATCCTCTGCTCTAAGGAGTAAATGTTCTCCTGCCACCTGGGGTCTTTCCAATCATAGTAAGGCCTCCTTTTAGGTGCACAAGAATTCAGGAATACATGATTAGCAGTCAAAAAATAAATAAAGAAAAATATGTAAGAAATATTTTTAATTACCTGCTAAATTTGTGCCGTTTTCTCAAGCAGTGTAAAGTCTCTCTCTGAGAAACTGTGTGAGTCATTACATTGTTTTGCACCAAACCTTAGCTCTCTCTTCAGTCTTAGTCCAGAGTTACTTGTAACAAGTCATGTCCATGTCAGAGCAGGGCTTCTCTTTGTTTCATTAATGCTATTTAGTTATTAATAATAGTCCGCAAGTACAACATTGATGCTGGTAGCTCTGATAAGCCTAAGAAAAGTCGTAGAGTGCCAAGGTATGTTCATATAAGAAATACTTATTAAGTAATAGAGTTCACTATTATGCTCGATTTTCAATTTACATGAAAGGTCTTGGAATATACTGGTTGTGTAAAATGTGGTCTTATTATACCCAGAAGTGCATACCTAGCTTTATGCTGGTCCTTATGCATACTTCATTTCCTCCATCCGTAATTCAATTCCACAAATATTTTGAAGTATCTGGTATATGAAGACACTGTGCTCTAGCGCTGAGGATATGATGAAAATCTTTTGAGATTCAAGTTTTCTTTAATCTGACTCTATGGGCAGCTAGATGGTACAGTGGATAGAGTTTGGGTCCTGGTCTGGAAGACTCATCTTCCTGAGTTCAAATCCATCCTCAGACACTTACTAGCTGTGTGACCCTGGGCAAGTCATTTAAACATTTTGGTCTCAGCTTCCTCATCTGTAAAATGAGCTGGAGAAGGAAATAACAAATCATTCTAGTATCTCTGCTAAGAAAATCCAAAGAGATTACAAAGTATTGGCCACAGCTGAACAGCAACAACACAATCTGACTTTAATTTCCTTTTCCACATTGATTTACATTCCCTTCATTTTTCCAAATTGTGCACTTGGACCTTTCCTACCTTTCCAGTCTTCTTATGCAAAAACACTCTGTTCCATTCACATTTTTTTTCTTCCCAAGTGGTGCTCAATCTAACATTTGCAATTTCTCCTTTGTAATGACTGTTTCTCAGCTGGAACAAAATCTCTCCTCCCCATCTGCTTCTTAGAATTTTGGTTCCATTTGAGACTCAGCTGAAGGGTCACCTCCTACCAGAAGTCCTTCCCATTTTCCTTCTCTCCCTAATAACTTTGGATTTTTTGTATATATTTTCATATTCATTGTTAGTATATTTTGTACATAATTTTGTATATTTTGTATAGCTATTTATATTTGTATTTGTTGTCTTCCCCATTTGAATGTAACCTCTCTGAGGGGAGGAAATCATTTCACCTTTGTCCCTATATCCACAGCATTTAATGCATTTGATAATTAATAAATGCTTATTGATTGATTGACTATAATACACTGAACCCAAAATCTCTTGGGGAAATCATTCTCTTTCTTTCAATTCCCAGTGTCAGTGCTGCTTCTTCCATGAAACCTTTCTTGGTTCTCCTGGTTAAAAATTATTCTTTTTTGCTTGGTTTTTTTTTCCATGCTTCTCTGCTCCAGTGTCTTAAAGGCACTTGGTATCATGATATTTAGAGCTGATGGGGAGGCTATTTATTGTTTGTTCTAACTCTCACATTTGACAGATAAGGATACCAACACTTTAAAAGGCAGAGTGATTTAAACAAGGAAATTGAAATAGTAAGTATAAGCTGAGATGTGAACCCAAATCATCATATGACTAGTCTAGGGTTCTTGGGCAGCTCATAGAGTAGGAAATAGGGTGCTATGCCTAGAATTAGGAAACCTCAGTTCAAATCCAGTCTCAGTAATTGTGTAAGCCTGGGCAAGTAACTTAATCTGTTTGCCTCAGTTTTTGAAACTATAAAATGGGGATAAAAACAGCATCTACCTCTCAGGGTTGTTTTGAGGACAAAAAAAAACCAAACAAATGATATTTGGAGAAGCTATGTGGCTCAGAGGATAGAGAGCCAAGCCCGGAAATGGGAGAGCTTGGGCTCAAATCTGGTCTCAGGTGTTTCCTAGCCTGGTGACCCTGGGGAAGTCACTTAAGCCCCATTGCTTAGCCCTTACCAATCTTATGCCTTGGAGCCAAAACATAGTATTGATTTTAAGATGGAAAGTAAGAGTTAAAAAGAAGAAATATTTAAGGTGCCTGACACAAAGCAGGTGCTATGTAAATATTTATTCCCCCTTTATCCTTCAATCCACTATGCTACCCTTCTTCTTTATTAAATTGTAACTTCAAACAATCAATCATTAAAACTTTATTCAGTACCTTTTCTGTGTCAGGTCTTGCACTAAGCTCTGAGCATACAAAGGCAAAGAAAAACCGTCCCTGCCCTCAAGGAACTTACTCTGGATGAGACAATATTTACAAATAACTAGTATATATCTTATTCCTCCTACAGGGACATAAACTCCATAAGGGCAGAAATGATCATTTAAAAAATTTTCTTATTCCCCACAGTGCCTTGCACATAGTAGGCATTTGACAAATGTTTAATATTTATGGGAATGAATAGGAAACCAAAAAAAAAAAAAGAAGATTTAAAATACAGTAAGAGTGATTTACATTAGATACATCAGATCCTGAGAACATCCAGCCTACAGCCATAACTTAGGAGTAGAGGGATATGGTAGGTGGTAGGGAAGTGTGTCTTGTCCTGCACCCAGATAAATGGAAATGAATCCCACTGGGAGCCACATTTTTGATGGGCAAGAGAGTAACTAAACTATGGCTGGCTGGAGATGGAGATAATACCCCAAAGGGACAGAGCGATGGGCTGGCTTATCACATATACTAGCTTTCAGTATAGCCTATAAGCAAGGCCAGCAGCAGGACATGTAATTGGTATGCTGAGTGTAAAAGCAAACACTGGAATCATCTGGATCGTCAGTGTGTGTGTGTGTGTGTGTGTGTGTGTGCCAGTGTAAAGGTTCTGTTTTCCCTCTATCCTTTTTATAGCTTCACTTGTGCTAATCATGAGTATAGAAACACCACCTGGGAAGATAACAATTTTAACAAAGACCCTCCTTGCTTTCCCTGAACCCATCCCTCACAATCCCCCAGCCTCCATATCACACTCTAAGGAAATAAATAAACCCAGGTTTCTCACAGTACCCAAAAGAAAGAAAGGTCTTGGGCTCTCTTCTTTCTCTGTTTTTTTTCTTTCATGTTAATCGATCCTTGTAATTTTTTTTCTCTACCCCGTCGCCCCCCAACCCTTTGTATTGATGTATCCCGTTCATTATCTCCTTTTCTCGGGCAGGAGAGAAAGACTAAGCTGTTTTAGCAAGCAATGTAAATCCCACTCCCTGGCTATTCAATTGAGATCAATTTCTGCCTGGGAGAATGAACATGCCACATCCATGAGCCGTGCAACGTCTGTCAATTGGAATGAAGCTGGCAATCTGTAACACGGCAAACAGCCTACGAATGTTGTGAGCCCGACAGGGCCCGTTAGAAGTCCTGTCTGGATCCGCCACTTCCATGGCTGGCAGTACGGAGGCTTTGGTTGTTTACATGCACCGCGGACTGTAGAAATCACTCGCGCCGTTGGAATAGGAAAGCACTTTAAAGAAATGACAAGTCTAGTGTCCTCCTCTGGAAACATATGTTCTCAGGAGCAGCTTCATCTCCTGTCAATACACAAGGAACTGTTGTTCCTCCCTGCCTGACAGATTGGAGCTAATGGGGAGATGTGTTGGAATGGCAGCTGGATAAGGGTTTCAGCGAAGGAACCCTTCATTGACTACATCTATCTTTCCACATTCTCCATTCAGTCTCTGGACCTAGTGCAAAGAAGGTCCACATCTGGGTCAGCTGGGCTCTGTAAACCTCAGTGGTCAGGCAGGTGTGGATTAGCTCTGTGACATCCCTGAACCTGAGTTTCTTAGCAGCTTGAGTTTTTCAGGGAAGAAAGAGCCTCTGGAAGAAGCCAGTTATGTTGGCACCATTGGTTTTTTTATTGTATCAAAGTTTGGATTTCATTTTAATAAAGGGAGAATGATACTTCTATACATTACCTTAGATAACTGTTCAAATCTCAATCTTGTCACCAGTAGACTGACCTTGAACCAATCACTTTACTACCTCTCTCTACATCAATTTCTTTATTTAAAAAAAATTGGAGTTGAACTCCACGATCCCCAAGAAACCATTGAGTTCTGTGATCCTATGTGTATAACTCTTGTGAATTATTAAAAGAAATTGGAGGAAACAGTGTACTACCATGGAAGAAAATTGAAATTGGAGTCACAGAATCTGAGTTCAAATTCCTTCTTTTCCACTTAACTACCTATGTCAGGGGTCGGCAACCTTTTTGGTCGTGAGAGCCATAAATGCCACATTTTAAAAAATGTAATTTCGTGAGAGCCGTACAGTGCTCACAGTGCGCTCCTGTAACAGTGCCTGAAAAAAAATTGACTTTATGGCTCCTGCAGGAAGAGCCATATCTGGCCCTCAAAAGAGCCAGATATGGCTCAAGAGCCATATGTTGCCGACCCCTGACCTATGTGATATGGGGATTATCATTTAGCCTCCCTTAGCTTTAGTTTCTTTAGCTTTGAGATAGTTGAACTAAATGACTTCTAAGTATCCTTCCATCCATATAAATATAATCTTATAATTTTGTGTTAAAGATTTCCAAAATTCTTCTACATGTGATCTCTTTAATGCTTAAAGCAGTCTGGTTAGGGGTTCAAGATTATTACTAATTCCATATTACATATTAGGAAATTGAGACTCATAATCAATAAGAGGACTAAATTTACATGGCTTATTAATTGAGGAATTGGGAACAGAAATCAGGTCTTCTGACTCCTGTTCAAAGGTCTTCCTGCTATATCCCACTGTTTCCTCTAAACAGGTATCATGTAAATAGTCAAACATAGAGACGGGTTGATGGCTGGCTGAGTAGTTAGCTACCCATCAAAGAGTATGTATAGGTCCATGGTGGCGAACCTATGGTATGTGTGCCAGAGGGGCACTCAGAGTCCTCTCTGTGGGCACACACACTGTCACCCAGCACAGAAGTTGCTAGAGTTCATTACTAGAAATCCAGACGGACATGGGGTCAGACTGCTTCCTCTTCCCCTCTCCATGAACATCTGAGGACATTTCTCACATCACCCACCTCTCTAAAAGGTTTATCATCACTGGTATAGACCATGAATAACAGGATATTGTAGAGAAAAATAAAGAAGCTAAAACAACGAGTGGGAAGGGAATAGTCAGGAAGTATCAAGTCTGGATGTTATTAATAATAAAAGCTAGCATTTATATAGTATTCTAAGACTTTCATAATGTTTTCACATAATTAGATAATAATAATAACATTTGTTTATAATTTGATTATAATAAAAGTATTTATATCGTTCCTACCATGTTCTATACACTGCTAAGTGATTTACAAATATCTTGTTTGATCTTCATAATCATCATTTTGAGATAGATGCCATTATTTTCCCTATTTTGCAGATAAAACAGAGGCAGAAAAAGGTAAAGTGACTTGCCTTCTATACAGGTCTAAGAAGGGTCAAAGGTAAAAATTGAACTTGTCTTCCTTTACCTAAAACCTGAACACTAGCTCTCTTGCTATCTAGAAAAATATGTGGAAATGAGTAAAAACTAGTAATGAAGTAATATGATTGATTACAAGAGCAGAAATATATCAATTCCTCATGTCCATGTAAATAAGCAATATAAATTAAAGCCTATTAGTGATTCTAAGACTGTCTCCTGATAAGAAAGAAGGAAGGAAAGAAGGAGAGGGAAGGAGGGAAGTAGTGAAGGAAGGAGGAAAGGAGGGATGCAAGGGAGGTAAGAAAGAAGAGAGGAAGAGAAGAAAGGAAGGAGGCAGGGAAGAAAGGAAGAAGTAATGAAAGACAGTTTTAAGTGCTTATTATGTGCCAGACACTGTGCTAAGCACTTTAAAAACATTATCTTATCCAATCCTCACAACAACCTAGAGGCAAGTACTATTATCATCTCCATTTTACAGATGAGGAAATCATAAAAGACCTGAAAATGAAAGGAGGTAAGTTACCTTAGAAAATCAGTAGACTTGGATCTTATACTTAGAAGGCTCTTAATAAGTGTTTCTAATAATGATGGTGATAGAATAAGGAATATAGGATCAGAGATCCATAATTTGTAATTTAATTATATTATAGTATTTTGAGCAGAAGCACCCTAGAAATTTATCTAATTCAATCCTCCCTCATTTCACAAAAAAAGAAATTAGTCTTACAGAGAAAAAAGTTACTTACCTGAGGTCATATTGATAGTAAATGGTAGAGCTGGTATTTTAAACCCAGATCTACTGACTCATTCATTAATTCCACAAGGATTTATTAAGTGCTAATAATATAATAGTCATGGTACTAAGGTCTAGAAATACAAAGTCCAAAATGAAACAAATTCTGCCTTCAAAAATCTTATATTCTTCTAGAAAGAGAAAAAATAAAACAGGAATATAGATAAGTAACTACAAAGTCAATATGCATATGAATATGTAGTAATTTCTAGAGGTTGGAGAAAGCACCAAAAACTGAGGGAACAATTTAGAAAAGAGCTACTTCAAGTGTTCCTTAAAGGAAGTCAGAGATTATAACAGGTAGAGCTGAGGAGATATAATAAGAATGAGGATCTACAGCTATCATGTGGGAAAAGGATTAGACTCATTCAGTTCTTAATTAGGAACAATGGAAGCTGTAGGACAATAGATTTAGCATACATGAAAAGACCATACTTATAGCTTGTAGGCTCCCCTTTATTAGAAGCCTTCAAAAATAGGCTGAATCAAAACTTGCTGGGAGTGTGTGTGGGGTCTGTGGAATGTCTTAAAGAGTATTTTTCTGTTCGTTTCTGTGTTGGAGTAGTTGGATTCTCAGGTCCTCCCCAAACCTGAGATTTTATTATACTGTGAAGTCCACTCTTCAGTTAAACATGTATTTTTGGAGATATTTTTCACTTACATACATTTCTTTGCTGTAATATTAGCTCATATTTTTGTGATGCTCTAAAGTTTACTTCCTTTATAAAAACCCTGTGAAGTAGGTAGCGCAAGCATTATTGTACCCATTTTAGAGAAGATGAAACAAAGAATTAAAGTAACTTCCCTGCTGTCCTACCTTCTAGAGTGTTAGAGCTAGGAATGGAGATTAGTTCTATAATGTACATGGAGTAGTGGAAACATCATGATCTTTGGAGTCAAAGGCCCTAAGTTCAAATCCCACTTCTGATGTATATAGTCTTCCAGGCTTTAATTTCTTCATCTGTAAAATGAAGGAGTTGGATTAGATGACTGTAAATTTCCTTCTGGGGCAACTATGTGGACCTGTGGAATTCCAAGTCTGGGGTCAGGAAGATCTGAGTTCAAATTCAGCCTCAGATACTTACTATCGATATGACCCTGGACAAGTCACTTCACTCTTTTGTCTCAGTTTCCTCATCTGTAAAATGAGCTAGTGAAAGAAATCGGAAAGCACTCCAGTATCTCTGCCAAGAAAACCCCAAACAGGGTCATGAAGTGTCAGACACAACTAAAAAAACTGAACAACAATAACAAGTTTCTCTTCCAAGTCTGTATCTGTGATACTTCCATCTATATTGCCTCTAAATTGGCCTCTTGTAGTTGATCTCTTAGGGTCTGTGATGATGAGATATTTGTGAGTAAATGTCAAAAAACTTTGGTTTGGGAGAGGGGGGATGCAGGTCCTAGGGCTGAGAGCACCCAGGTGCCCAGTTTGGAAAAGCTGGATAATAATCATGATAGCTAGCACTTGGCACTTTAAAGGTTGGAAAGTACTTTATAGAAATTAACTTATTTGATTCTCCCAACAACCCTGGGAGACAGGTGCTATTATTCTCCTTGCTTCAAAAATAGGGGAAAATGAAGCAAATAAAGATTAAGTATCTTGCTCATTGTCCCACAGCTAATAAGAAACTGAGGCAGGATCTGAACTCTGGTCTGGCTAGCTCCAAGTCAAATATTCGAATCCCCAAGTAAATAAGCTGCCAGAAGACAAAACCTTTATCTGCTTTGCTATTTAAACTCATTGTCTGGTCAAGGATTTAAAAAGCTTGATCAAGAGGAGGATTTTGATGATGATAAGCAATTATAATAATAATGATAGCAATTTTTAAGTAGTGCTTTGAGGTTTACAAAGCACTTTACAAATACTGTTTCACTTCATCTTCACAACTGCCCTGGGAGGTAGGTGCTATTATCTCCATTTTATAGATGAGGAAACTGAGGCAGAGAACGCTTAAGCATCTTGACCAGAGTCACACAACTGTACACATCCAAGGTTGGATTTGAACTCAGGTCTTTCTGATTCCAGATCCACTATTCCATCCATTTAGCTCACTTAGCCATCTTTTTCAGATCCTTCACTAGTAGCCATCTTACTAGGAAGACTTTTGCTTTAAGCCAGGAAGCTAACACAGAATTCATATTCCAATCTCCTGACTGTACTCCTCCAGGGGTAGAGAGGGAGGTGTTAATTATCCCTGGTGTTACCACTCTCTGCTCATTCTTTCAAACTCTGTTAATATGGAATTTGTGGCTTTTTTAAAACCATTCCATAGATGTGTTTCTTTCCCCCCCTCTTTTTTTCCCAAACCCTTGCCTTATGTTTTAGTAGCAATTCTAAGACAGAAGAGCAGCAAGTGTTAGGCAATGGGGTTACGTGACTTGCCCAGAGTCACACAGCTAAGAATCTGTCTAAGGTCAGATTCAAAACCAGGATCGCTGGACTCCAGGTCTGGAGCTCTACGCATAGAGCTACCTAGGTGCTGCCATAGATGTGTTCCTTTCTTTACTTTTTTCAACCCTTACCTTCTGTCTTAGATTCAATACTAAGTATATGTTCTAAGTTGGAATAGCAGTAAGAACTAAGAAATTTGGATTAAGTGACTTGTCCAGGGTCACATAGCTAGGAAGTACCCGAGTCCAGATTTGAACCCAGGACTTCCCATTTCTAGATCTGAATGTCAATCCACTGAGCCACCCAGCTGCTTCCTAGATGTGTTTCTGATGAAGCAAAAAAGGTCAAAATTTCTTTCCATCTTAATTTTGATTATATTCTATGAGATGAAAGGGAAAAATCTGTCTAAAATGACTTCCCATTCTCAACCAAGGCCTTAGATAATTCATAATTTCTTCAGCATCGGGACAGAGAATAATTCGTATATGCCAAAGAGCTTCTGTGAAATATGGAGTTTGGCCATGTACAGAGAATTGCCTCAGTCAAGAAGACTCAGTTTCAAATCCCACCTCTGACACATGCTGGCTGTGTGGCCCAAGGGCAGGTCACCTAACTCTGAGATGCCTCAGGCAACTTACTGAGACTCTTAAGTTGCAGAACAGTTACAAATTTACATAGGTAGAAGGTCTTTCCTCTTCTGGAATTTTTTATAACAATGAAATCACTGGTCTAAACAAAAATAAATTCAATTGTAAACTATTAGAGCTGGAAGAATACTTAGAGTTCTCAGTAATTTTATTAATTTTATCTTAATTTTATTCCTTAAATTTTATCTTTATTTTATTCCAATAAGAAATTTACACATAAGTTTTCCAAAGTTATATGATTCATGTTCTTCCCCACTCCTGGAGCTGACAACCAATTCCACTGGGTTATACATGTATTATCACTCAAACCCTATTTCCATGTTATTCATTTTTGTAAGTGAATAATCTTATAAATAATCTTATAAAACCAAAACCTCAAATCACATACCCAAATAAACAAGTGATAAGTCATGCTTTCATCTCTAACAGCTCTTTCTCTGGAGGTCGATAGCATCCTTTTTCAGAAGTCCCTCAGGATTGTCCTGGATCATTGTATTACTATTAGTAGCAAAGTCTATCACATTTGATCATCACACAACATTTCAGTTACTGTGTATAATGTTCTCCTGGTTCTGCTTATTTCACTCTTCATCAGTTCACTTTCCAGCTCTTTCTGAAATCCTCCTATTCATCATTCCTTACAGCACAATAGTATTCCATCACCATCATACAATCACAATTTGTTAAGCCATTCCCCAATTGAGGGACATCCCTTTAGTTTCAAATTCTTTGCCATCATAAAAAGCACAGCTATAATTATCTTTGTACAAACAGGTCCTTTCCCATTTCACCCTCTCTTTTTTTTTAATTTTTTTTTATTTTAAACCCTTAACTTCTGTGTATTGACTTATAGGTGGAAGAGTGGTAAGGGTAGGCAATGGGGGTCAAGTGACTTGCCCAGGGTCACACAGCTGGGAAGTGTCTGAGGCCGGATTTGAACCTAGGACCTCCTGTCTCTAGGCCTGGCTCTCAATTCACTGAGCTACCCAGATGCCCCCTCACCCTCTCCTTTTAAAGGAGATTTGAAAACTGAGGTCCAGGAAAGAATTAAAGGAACATAAAGCTGGAAGGGACCTTGGAGGCCATTTAACCAACCCCCTCATTTTACAGATAAGGAAATCAAGACTCAGGCTGATGAAGAGATTAACAGAGGTAGCCATAGGAGGTCTAACTAGGAGGTCTAACATAACATGGTCTAACTAGGATGCACACTGGTCATTGCATTTCCTTTGTTTGCTAACCTTATAACCTTGGACAAATCCATCACTATTCTTTGTCTTAATTTCTTCGCCTCTAAAATGGGAGTAATAGTTATGCTTCCTATCTTTTTTTGGTTATTAAAAAATTAATTTTTATTGTTACATTCCAAAGATGTAGAAAATAAAAAGCCAGTTATCCAATAACTGTTAAAGCTCTCAAATGACAGAGTCCATTTAGTTACAGTTCAAAGACATACACGACAAAATCCACCAGTTCCTTGTCTCACAGGGCTGTTATGCCACCTGTACAGTGTTGTGAAAACAGCTCTGAATTTGCAGTCATGGTCAATGAACATTAAGTGAATTAGGCAACAAGTTGCCAAGGATTTATTAAGCACTTTCTTTGGATGTGAGGCACCATTCTAAACAATGGTGATTCAAAGAAAGGCAAAAACAGTCTGGCCTTCAAGGAGCTCCCAATTAGATGGGGAAGTTAAAAAGCAAACATCTCTTTACAGACAAGATCTATACAAGTTTTATTGGAAGTAACCTCAAAAAGAAGACACTAGCAATGAAAGGTACTTGAAATTGTTTCTCATAGAAGGTGATATTTTAACTAAGAGCTGAAGGAAGCCAGGGAGGCCAAGAAAGGAGAGCATTTCAGACATAGGGAAGATTGTGAAAAGGAACTGAGTAGGAGGATGGAGAGTCTTCAGCAGTTAAAAGCAAAGTGGCCAGTGTGCCTGGATTATAGTGCCTGGGAAGGGAGAAGAAAGTGTGAGATAATTGGAAAGATAAGGAAGGACCAAATGGTAAACAGCTTAAAGAGACAAATGGAAGATTTTATATTCGATCCTTGCGGTAACAGAGACACAGGTATTTGTTATTGAGGAGGGTAAAAATGGCATCACCAAGTTATTCTAGATATATTTTGTTTATATAAAGTTGTTTTAAGTTACCTCTTTCATTAGATTGTAAGGTCCTTGAGAACAGGGACTCTTTTCATCTTTCTTAATATTCTAGCACTTAGCACAGTGCCTGGCATAAAGTAAGTACTTAAGGACACTTGTTAACATTGTTGAAATCATTGAAACTTTGCATCACTTTATTATCTGAGTGGATTAGGGACTAAAGTAGGCAGATGCTTGAGCTAGGAAGAAGAACCAATAGGATGTGGCAACTGCCCATGCAAGAGGTAATGAGGGTGGTATAATGCTGAGGAGAGAAGAGATGACTATAAGAGAGGTTGCAAAGATGGAATTAACAGGATTTAGCAACAGGTTGGATATGGGAAAGTAAGAATTAAAGGTTAGGGGAGGGTAAGAATTAAAGATGAAACCTGAGTTGTCATCCTGGGTGACTGGGAGTGTGGGAGTATCTTTAACAGTAATAAAAAAGGATTTGAAGATGGGAAGATCTGGAGGGAAAGAAAATGAGTTCAGTTTGGAACTCATTGAGTTTAGGGTATCTATAAGACATTCGATTGCACATTTTGTTTCTGCAAAAACTTCTTCATTTATCTGTGGCATGTTGCTGAATCTCTGAACTTTAGTTTCCTTATCCATAAAATGGATGATACCCCTGTCTGTTCTCTGACCAACTGCAAACAGTCCCAGAAAAGGGTTAAAGGTTACATTTATCTTTTTTTTCTCAAATAAAATGGAAGTGTTAAACTATATAACCTCTAAGGACCTTTCTAGCTCTCTACTCCATCATCCTAAGAAAGCCTAGGATGCATTTTGAATTGAAGATAGAAGACAATTTTGAAACTTTAAAGGTTAAGAAACATACCATGGGGGACAGCTAGGTCTTTCAGTGGTTTGAGAGCCTGGTCTAGAGATGGGAGGTCCTGGGTTCAAATCTACTCTCAGATACTTCCTTGCTGTGTGATTCTGAGTAAGTCACTCAACACCCATTGCCTAGTCTTTATTGCTTTTCTGCCTTGGAATCAACATATGATTTTGATTCTAAGACAGAAGGTAACTTTTTAAAAATAAGAAAGAAAGAAACACACTTTGTACATAGTAGGCATTTAGGAAGTATTTCCTGAATTTGAGTTATTATTAATTCTAACATGACTTGCACAAGGTCATATAATTTCTTAATGGAAATTGGATGAGAATCCAAATAGAGGGCAATTTCATTAACTTACTCCATTTTGCAATTAGTACTTATTATTTGAGAATATATACTATGCTTGACAGCAATAAAAATCATATTTCTTTTAAATTTTTTTCATTAATTCTAACCTTTCATGAAATCAGACTTCACCCTTAACCTTTACCCCACCAGTAATTCAAAATAGTCAGCATTTACTATATTTGCAAAGCTGCTATAAGGTATTGCATAAAACTCACCATGTACTTACTCTCAGGGACTCTCAAAGGACTTCCTACACAGGAATCACTTAAGGGACCAAACTGTTATTGGGGTACTTTCCAATTGAGAGAGGGAAAGCAGAGCCCCTGCATCTTTCAAGAACACCCTTTCCAGTGATGATGCCCCTTTCTGTCCTCTGTCCGATTGCAAACCCTGGTGCTACAGATCAGGAAAGGGTTAAAGACTGCATTTGTCCTCCATGGGTTTTGTTTTCTCAACGCTTTCCTCACTGCTATAAATATTTCAACTTGGCTTTTATGTAAATGTACCAGGGAAGGCAGGACAGAAAGATTTATTTGTAAGCTTTAGGGGAAAAAATGAGGAATCTGAAACTGAGTGTTTATTGCAAATAAATGGATATAGAATGCAGAATAGAGGCCAAAGGAAGAATGAATATTTTGTCTTAAGTAACACAAAAATAAATCCCTTGTGGAACCCAAGGAAGTTGCAGGGAGCTGTTTCAGCAAGCAATAACTTGGTTCCCTGAATCTTAAGACTATACAAAGGTCATATAGTATATAGCTCAGGGGCATTTTCCAAGATTTCATGAGATGACTTGTAGAATGATCCCTGGGCCAGGGTCAAGAGACCTTGGGTATGACTTGGAATTGTAAACTTCCCCTTTTGGGGGGGGTCTTAGTTTTTAAAGGAACATTAAGATAAACAATCCCAACCCCAATTTCCTGGGGAGCCTAATTCAGATGAAATTAAGTAGAGGGGACTTCCAAACTTTTTTTAAAGTTATATTAATGCCTTTTTATTTGTATTTTTAGAATGTATCCTTATCTCACCAGAAGTACAAGGTCCAATCAAAAGCCCAGTCCATTATTGATCAGCACCGGAGCTTTGACCAGCTCCATTCTAATATGGATCTAGTGGGCCCCTACTCCCTGGTACTCATCATATTGGTACTGACTATAGTACAGGTGCACACTTGACTCCTGAACTCCTGAGCTCAAGTATTTCATCTCCCTCAGCCTCTTGGGTAGCAAGGATTACAAGAATGCATGACTGTGTCTGGACATGCCTTTTGATTGAATATCATCAGTCTTTTCCTGCTATATTGACCATTTTTGTTTAAACACTTTCTTGAAACAAAGAAACACAGTTAAATAAAATGAGTTGACTTGGCATTGTATCTGACAAGAGTAAGCCATGGTTTGCACCAATAGGCTCCCCTCCAATTTCCTCTAAAAGAAAAAAGGTATGTTTCTTTATCTGATCTCTTTTGTGTTAGGGGGCAGGGTTCATACTACTAATCTTTGAGATTATTGCTCTATTGAAATTCTTGAGTTTGAAAAATAGGGCTGGCCTTTTCCTGGAGAGAAAGATCTCTTCCCATTTGAAATGCAAATTCATGCTGTTTCTTTACAAGGTTCCTCTAAAATCCTTTTATCAATAGAGATTATAAAGAAGTGGATTATTATTTTTGTACAACAAATGGCATATGTACAATATATAATTATCACTAATCATAATGATAAGTACGATGGTAACTGAAAAAGCATTGGATTGGGATCAAAGAGACTGATTCCAGGCTGACTCTAAACAAGAACTAATTGAGTGGCTTTGGGCATGTCATTTCACTGGTCAATCAGTTAATCAATCAATAACATTTCCTAATTGCTAGATTTGTGCCAGGCATTGGACTAGATGATCATGAAAAAAAGACAGAAGTAAAATAGCCCTTATTTCCTGGTAACTTACAATCTGTTGGGTAAAGGAAATTTTCTACAGTTGGATCTCATTAATGAAATAATGAATCAATGATATGGTCTCATTATTTGAATTTTCACCTCATATTGCCATTGGGCTAGAACCAATAACCATATTTTACATAATTATAATTCCGCATTATATAAATTCACATATATGAACCATTTCACAGGACTCAATTATTGAGATAGATATATGTAGGTACATGCATATGCAAGCATATACACATATGTGTTTATACATGTGTGTATTCACACATACACATGTGTTAATATACATACACTGAACATACATGTTAGTGTATACCACATGAAATAAACATAAGATAAGTTGGTGCAAGAGGAGTGGGTGCTACGCAACCAGTTGGAGGGTTAGAAAAGCTTCATGTTCAAACTGGCCCTTGAACTGAGTCTTGAAGGAAACTAAGAATTCTAAGAGCAGTGTGGCACATTGAAAAAGCAAAAGATTTGGTGACAGAGGCTATGGGGTGCCACTTATTTCCTCTGTAACCTAGGCAAGTAATTTCATCTCTCTTAGCCTCAGTTTTTCCATCTGTAAAAGAGATTAAACTTGATGTTCCTTTCCATTTCCAAATCTATGATCCTAGGTGGATGTGAGAAAAGAACTCATTCCTGACATGGGGGATAGCTGGTGCAAATGTAGGGGGAAGAAACAACAGGAAATGGAGTATCACTTATGAGGAAGATTAAGAAGAACAATTTGGTTGTAAAATAGAGTGGATAAAAAGGAGGGATGTGCAATAAGCCTGGTAAGGTAGGTAGAGCTGGATTGAGAAGGATTTTAAAGGTCAAACAAGAGTTTATATTTGATCTTAGAGGTAAAGGACAACTACTGGAATTTTTTGAATAGGAAAGGTAGGTTATGTAGTCTACGCTTTGGTTTCCTAATCTAGAAAATGTGGATATAGGGTTAGATTATCTAGAGGTCATTAGATTTAGCCTGGAAGGGATTTTAGAGTTCATACTATCCAACCCCCTCATTTTACAAATGGAGAACCACCCAAAGAAAGGTTGATTTGCCAAAGGTCACATAGCCAAAATTTGAAACCATTGCTCTAAATCCAGAATACTGTACCTCATTTCCTTTTCATTCTATGATTTTATAATGGGTTAAAAGGAAAGTCAGTGCAATTTTTTAAACCGAAAAAGAAAATTTCATGCAAAGTTGTCATTTGTCTAACATGCTCTCCTCTCCTTGTGTATAGTAAAACTTAACCCTGGTTCCATGGGCCAAAGACCATGACCTTGTACATGGCTCATGGCCAGAGCTACATCCAGGGTGGGAGCTTAATGCTGGTAGGAAGTATGGTTCAGCTTTGTCACGTGCCTGAGCTCTTGCTCCCGTAAAGAAACACACAAGCCCTATTACAGGAAGTCATTTGGCACTCAGCTAGTCTTGAGTCATCGTTCTCATTCTCGTATAAGACCTTCTCCACCACCCTTTTAATTAAAAAAAAAAGCCTGGCATTCCATAAATAACTTCGTCAGTGACTCAGAGAAAGAAAAGAAAGAGTAGAAAAGAGGGAGAAGATTGAACCTTCCCCTAACACAGTCTGCTTCCCTCAAATCCTTTCTCCATTCATTGCTGAGTACCACCCACAGAGCAGTAAGGTAAAACACATGAGGGAGAGTGCTTTGTGCTGCCCAAATGCCTTGCCAGTGAGTGGGTGGGGTACATTGGGAGAGATGCTATGCGTCATAAGAAACAGAAGATGGTTTGCTTCTATCCTGAACAAATGTTTTGCCACAACAAGATTCTAATATCAGAGGGGCAAGGGCAGGACAAATGTTTTCTGTCAACAACATGGAACTCTGGCTACTTCTGAAAGTAAACATTGAAATGAAATGCACCTGGATTACAAAATAGACACATCATCAAAAATGAAAAGAGAGAAATGGAGGATTGGGCAAGAGGGAGATGAGTACTTCTCATTCTAAAAATATGTTTTTTCAAGCATAAAAAAAGTTCATCTTTTGAACACCAAATTTCTTTTTTTTTAATAGTTAATAGTTTTAATAGTTTTAATAGTTTAATAGTAATACATTTCCACATAAGTTTTCCTAAGTTATATGATTAAACTTACCTCTCTTTCCCTTCTTTCCCTCTTCCTAGTGCTGGCAGGTGATTTGATCTGGGTTATACATGCATTATCTTGCAAAACACAATTCATTTTTGTAAGTGAGTAATCTCATAATACCAAACAGCCAAAATAGAAATCCAAACAAATAATTAAAAATTACATGCTTTCATCTGCATCCTGACTCTAACAGTTCTTTCTCTGGAGGTAGACAGCATTCTTCATCATAAGTCCTCAGAACTGTCCTGGATCATTGTATTGCCAATAAAATCTAAGTCTATCACAGTTGATCTTTCTACAATATTCTTGTTACTATGCATAATTTTTTCCTGGTTCTTTTTTTTTTAGGATATTATTTTATTTTATATTTTAGAAAAATTTTCCATGCTTTTACATTCCCCTTTACACCCTCAAACTCCCCCCCCCCCACCATAGCTGACATGCATTTCCACTGGTCTTAATATGTGTCATCTGTCAAGATCCAGTTCCATATTATTGATAGTTGCATTGGTTTTTTCCTGGTTCTGCTTATTTCACTCTGCATCAGTCCATGAAGGTCTTTCCAGCGTTTTCTGAAATCATCTTGTTCATCATTCCTTACAGCACAATAGTATTCTATCACCATAATATACCACAATTTGAATACCAATATTCTTGTGGTAATGCTAGACTCCTGTAGATCCATGGAACTTTATGATCTCAGGAGAATAAAAATTACAAGTAACACAGAGCAATGGAAAGATATTCTGAGTGTCAATAGACCATGGCACATTACAAGTTATTCTATGAAGCCAAGGAGCAACACAAAGGACTTCATTAAGACAGGAGAAGTAGCACAGTACAGAAGAAAGAGCACTGGCTTTGGAGTCAGAGGAATTTGATTCAAATCCTGTCTCTGCAACCTAAATGATCTTGGAAGGTTCATTCTATTCACTGGAGCTCAGCTCACTTAGTTATTGAGAGACTAGTTAATAACAATAGCTAGAATCTTTCAGGTGACAGAGGTGCCTTGTAGTTGAATGAAGTGGAACGGGGCATTTTTCCCTCCTAATTTCATAGTTTTGGTCTTAGTAGTGAATCAGTCAATGCTGACAGGTATGAAACTTCACTTTACATTCCTGTCAATCCCCCTTCACTTTGAATCACTACTGAGATAAGTGTAGCACTGAATAGTGAATGAAGAAACATTTTGAATAACTTGTTCTTACACTCTTTTGGTAGGTATAAGTCATTTTGGCAACCTGTGAACCTCAGACCCCAAAGTAACAATGGTTGAATTCCATTCAATAATTTTTTAAACCTTTGTTTACCTTCCATCTTAACAATCTATATTAAGTATAGGCTGTAATTCAGAAGAATGGTAAGGGCTAGATAATTAGGTTGAGTGACTTGCCCAGGGTCCCATAGCTAGGATATGTCTGAGGCTAGATTTGAACGCAGGTCTTTCCATTTCTAATCCTGGCCCTCTATCCACTGAGGAAACTGGCTATCCTGAAATAAACATTTTTTAATCATGTAGTATTCATTAAGCTATTTATGATGAACAGTATTTTGTTAACCTTTTTGGCCTCTACAGCACTTTAGGTGACTGTCTTCATAGAATAGCCCAATAGGACTCCTAAATCTTTTTCCTGTGTTGTAACAATAGCTCAAAGTCCATAATTCTGTAGTTATACGTTGCATTCTTTCACCTAAAATGTATCATTCACACTGGCTTCTATTGAAACTTACTGACATTTTAAATCATGTTTTAAGAAAATGGTGGAGTAGAAGCAGAGAAAGCTTGAACCACTTGAATCCTCTCCAACCAACCTAAAAATAATGCTTCAAAACAAATACTGGAGTGACAGAACCAACAAGGGACAGAGTGAAGCAACTTTCCTACAGAAAAGAACTCGAAAGGTAGACAGAGAGGGTTTGGTTAACTGAGATGAGAGGAGAGAGCAGCCCACAGCAAGGTCCCACCAAGGAGTACTGGCACAGGCCAACAGAAAGCCCTCCTACCTCACCTCTACTCTTCCAGGTTCTGAACCTGAGCTCAAGCCAATGTGAGACCCTGAGACCCTGCCCTAAGTCAACAGCACTACAATCACACACATGACCTTTATAGTTCCCAGCTCCAGTGCAAGTGTGCAGTGAGGACCTTAGCCCTAGGACAGGACATTCCACAGTATTCCTGGCTAGTGCAGGCCCAGAAGGAGGCTCTGATTATATGCCCAAGCCCAATCTGAGACCCCAAGCCCCAGACACAAGGCAGTCAGCAAGATTTCTAGCTGGTACAAGCCTAAAGGGAGTCCCAAAGCCCTTTCTTAAGCTTGCAGTGAGGACTGAACTCTAGCACAAAGTAGTCCATGCAGGCACACCTGGTTTGAGTAAACACAGAGCAAGGTCCAGAACTCCAGTGCAAGTCAGTCCATAGGCCCTGTCCTGTGTGATTTGAAACTCAGTCTCAAACAAACAAACAAAACAAAACAAAGAAAAAACACAAACATTAAAAAATGAGTCAAGCAAACATCTTTATAGAAGAAATATTGTATCTACAAAGTGAGATCATGTCTGACTACAGGTCTAACTATTACCAAGTTTTGGGCAGAATACATTAACATTTCAACAAGGTAGAATCAGTAAATGTCATTAACTTTCAAAAGCCTTTGACAAAATTCTATATTCAAATCTATTCTTCAAACAAAGCATCACAGCACTAGAGTTTTCTTTTGTTTTTCATGAATAGGAACCTAGTTTAGAGATGAGGAGGAAAAATGACTTGGATAAATGACTATGATGGAGAATAAATATTAGTAAGAGATTCTAATAGATGCTGGTAGCAATAGGGACATTATTTAAGATTTTTGTAAATGATATCAATCATTAAGCATTTTAAAGTATCTATTTTGTGCCAGAGATTTTTCTAGGCAATGTAGATACAAGGAGAAAATGAAAGAATCCCTCCCCTCAAGGAGCTCAAATTCTAAAGCAGGCAATACACTTCTATAAAGAGCACATACAAAGCAGATGAAAGATAATATTGGAGGGAGGTGAACATTGGCAATTAGAGAGAACAGAAAACCTTCATTAGTAAGTGGGAGGCTCTTGAGTTGAGTATTGAAGGAATATAGGTATTCCCAGAGGAACAAGTGAGGAAATGCCTTCAAGAATAGGGGACTGTCTTTGCAAAAACACATAGGAGAGAAATGGAGTGTCATACTTGAAGGAGATCAAGACCAAAGTGGCAAATAAAGAGACAGTGAAATCTCCAGACTTACAGAAAGCAATTAATTCCAAGCAATGAGGAACCCTGACTTAGAAATACCCATTGTTGGGTGATGCCATGATAGGTTACGAATAGATAGCAAAAGAACAGGTAAGTTTCAATGAGGGCCAATGTGAGCCATACATTTTGCATGAAATAATTTAACTAGCAACTATGGGATCATTGGCTTTGTGCTGTCATTACTAGCTAGGGAAGAATCCAAGAGTCCTCATAAGGCTGATGAATGAGGAAAGTCACCTTAGGTGTTGTTGTGGCCAATGAGGTCAACTAAATGCTAGACATCATTGAGAAGGGGATGACAAATAAATCAAGAAATGTTTTTTTCTGGTCTTCTATGAAAATAATAATTATTATTTGTATAGTGCTTTCAAAGTTAACAAAATGATATCTATTATGCCATTTGAGTCTCACAATAATCCTGTGGAGTAGATGCTACAGTTATCTCCGGATGAAAAAATGAAGGTTTAGAGATGGTAAATGATTTCTAGGGTCACACAGCTTCTAGTGTCAGAGGTGGCTATGAAAGCCAGAAGTTCTGAATTTCAAGTCCAATATTCTATTCTCTATAAGAAGTGTCCCTTTAGGCAAAACTGGGACACTATATGCAATTCTGATCCTAGTGGCTTAAGAAAAGCATAATTAAAGCCAGGAATGAATGGCTTGAGACAAGTGACTAAAATTACTCAGGTTGCAGAGAGTGGCTCCATATGACTAAGGACTATCAATAACTCATATTCCTAATGTTATCTCAGAAGTCAAAGTACCTTACTCACAACAAGGATATAGTTGAATATTATTCCCATTTATCAAATGAGAAAACTTATTCTTAGGGAGGTCAAAGAACTTGCTCCTGGCCTCATAGTTAGGGGTATGAGAGCCAAGATTCAAATATCAGTCTCATGACTATGGGCCTAATGTTTTTTCTGCAACGCAATACTGTTTCTTTAAAAAGAGAAAGACTCTTTGATCTGGAAAGAAAAGATCTGAGAAGCCTATTAAACCATGAAGGGAAAGGAAAAGGACAACATAGGCTTGCTTATCAAAACTTAGAATCTATTTTAGAATTGGGGGGCATAGAAGATATAAATTTAGGACTAATAAAGGGAAATGCTACTTTACACAGCTGGTAGCAAAGTTATGGGACTTTTTACCCTGTTAAGTGGTAGAGATAAAATATGCATATAGGTTCAAAACAGATTTAGATTATTTCATGAATAATAGATTCATAATGGATCTATCAAGGGAAAAAGGGATGTTTCAGAGGATGTACTTAACTTCTTGAGGTAGATGTCAGAGAAGCTAGCCATGCCATTCTATCAATCTTGGTGCTATCATTTGAGGCACAAACTGGACCAGATGGACTATAGATCTGATTCAGACAAGCACATTTTTTTCTGTGTGTTATCTCAATTGGGTGTGCATTTCTCCCTCTTTCTGTAACTCATGAGATGTCACATTTAAAGAGAACCACCTTGGGTCCATGAGTCCTTTTTCTGTGGTTATATAAACCACAAGGGTTAAATGGAACAAAGATTGATGAGAGAGAGAGATAAAAAGGAGAGAGAGAGAGAGAGAGAGAGAGAGAGAGAGAGAGAGAGAGAATCTCTGGGACATATATATGTGTGTGTGTATTAGAAATCAGAATATCAACTTAGAATGGATAGACATTATACATTTTTTTTATTCTAACATAGAAAATCACCATTTAATCTGACCACATGATCTATAAGATCTCCAATTAATATGGTGGAGTCTTGCAAAGTCATGTCAATCAAATCAAGGTAACAAGCAGTTATTAAGCAAAATTAATATGTGCCAGGCAATGTGCTAAGTACTGGAGGTACAAAGAAAGGTAAAAGCCTATCCCTACTCTCTAGGAGCTCATAGCCTAAAAATGAAGATAATGTGCAAACAATTATATATGAAAAAGACATATACAGTTTAATTGGCGCTAATCTCACTAATTAGCAGTCAGTTTCCCAATTCATTTAATACAGATCAGAAAACTCAATCAATTAATGTGTATTGATTTTTAATTTTTTCTGTAGAAACAATATTTATTCCAATGGAAAAAGTCAAAGCTGCAATGAGAGGATGGCTATGAATCAATATGCATTTATAAAATGCTTACTATTTGCCACAAACTGAGCTGAATAAACACTAATTCTGGAAAGCAAAATAACCTTGATAGTTCTCCCTCAGAAAGTGACATTTAATCTGAGGCTTGAAAAATCCAGGGGTTCTAGGAGGTAAAGGTGAAGAAGCACAGATTTTTGATCATGGGGGCCAGTCAATGAGAGGTCATAAAAGATGGGAGATGGAACATGCTGTGTGAGGAATGGCAGTAATCCAAGTGACAGGGGATGAAAGTATGAGCAAAGGTGAAGAGAAAGAAGAGAACATAGATGAGAAAGGTAGTAGAGAAGAAATAATAAGATTTGACAACACACTGGATATGTGAGGTAAGGAAGAGTGAAGAGTACAGAATGACACCAAGACTGGGAACCGAAGGGACTGAAAATATCCTTCCTGGTATCCTGCTAGGTATTCTGCCTTCCTTTAACCTCTCACCACCCCCTTCCATCCTCCATTCAGCCAACAAAGCAATTTACCTAAAGCACAGATCTGAACATTTCACTCCTTTATTCCGTAAACTTGGTTTCCTAATAACTTCTGGGATCTTTTTGGTATTCAAGCCCTTAGGAAGGCTTAGAAACCTGGACTGGATACTTCCTATATTTTCATAAATCAATTATTCAGCAATCATTTATTAACAATATTGAGTTAAATGCTTACCATGTGGCAAACACTGTCCTAGGCTCTGGGGATAAAAGAGGTCAAATATAAAAAAATCCCATCTCTTAAGAAGCTTCTTTTCTATTGGAGTAAACAAAGTACATATGTGTGTTTGGAAAGACATATGTGTATATATGTGTGTTATATGTTCAGTATATATCAAATGAATACAAATGAATTCTTTCAATCATTACAGATGAAAAATTACTAAATGCTTGAACAAAGGACTCAAGCTGAGTGTAGGCTGCTGGCAATGGCTGCTTCTGTCAGATAATTGCCCCTTTAGAATACCATAGGGCAGCCCTGCAATGATTGTCATTTTTTTTTAAAGTCAATTTTTACCAGCAGCAGGATCTTAATGGGTCTATAAAATAATGTCACTTTTTAAAAAGTGAAAGTGATACTAATTTCCTTTTATTTTCTATTGATAGACTGGGCTGCTATCCACACTACCATAGGGCATCCTTTCATTAAGTACCAAAAGTTCACAGCTATCCATACTAAACAAAGAGGCAGCTGAAAGTCACATTGGATGGGCACTGGTCTGTCCACACATTCATACTTAGAGCCTTTGGTTCAATTAAATTGCTTTTGCAGCAGTCGAAGAGATCAATAACTCTTAGACTCTTTAAGGGACAAATAATATACAACATGGACATTTTAAGCTCTTTAGAAAATATATTCATGAGGTCGTCCAGTTTCCCCTGGTACCCAACTTTGCTTGTGACATTTATTAATGTTTTTGCAGCAAACAAGGAGGTGGAGTTCTCTAAAGGCTCTCTTCTCTTTTCTTCCAGAAAACATTGATTTTTTATAATACAAGAATCGGGTTGGGGGAAGGAAAAAAAAAAAGAAATGCTCAAAGCAGAGAGAAAATCTCAGAAAAGAATAACTAAGCTCTAAGCTGGCTTGACAAAGTAATTCTATCTAAATAGCTTTGTGCCACTTGATAGAGACAATTTCTCCTGATTTTCTCTGAACAATTCCATCGTCTTCAAGAGAGGAATGCTTAGAGAATATTATGTTCCAAATTGTAATGTAGGGCTTTCTACTAAGCATTCCTATGAGCTAGAGGAGACTGCATGACATTACTGTGGTTTGGGGGAAGTAACTTTAAATTCCAATTAATTAAGGTTAATTAATTAGACATTTACTTAAAAAAAACATGTTGAGATGCAAGACTGAAGAAAGAACAACAATTTCTTGCTTAATTCTTGAAAGAAGAGGCCACAAAGAGTTAGAAAGGGCAATCTGACTCAAACAACCCTTCAAGTATTGGGTTAGACACGATAGCCAGAGAAAAGTGAGGTAATTAGATGGCAGAGTAAATTGAATGCTGGTCCTTGCAGTAGGTTGATGAGTTCAAATCCTGCATGATATTGTGTCCTAGGACAAATCATTTAATCTCTCTGAGCCTCTTTCTATCTCCTAATCCTGAAACTCTCCCCTTTCGAGTTTCTTTCTTTCCCTTTCCTGTGTTCATTCCATCATTCTTTGTTGAATATCTATTATACTATATGCCCAGCTTCTGGTTTGGCTACTGTGAGGAAAAAGCCAAAAAAAAAAAAAAAAAAAAAAAAAAAAAAAAAAAAAAAAAAAAAAAACCTCTGTCCATATTCGTAAAACAAGGGGGTTAGACTCAATGGTTCTGTTTTCTTTAAATAATATTTTATCTTCACTGAATTACATCTATAAACAATTGTTAACATTCTTTTAAAAAAATTAAGTTCCAAATTCTCTCCATACTTCCCACACACCCCATCCCTCCCCACTCCCTGAAATGGTAAGCAATATGATATAGATCAATGGTCTTTTTACCTCTAAATCTATGATCCTATAAAATCAGAATAGAATTAGGCAACGGTCTCCTCCTCCAAAAAATAATGCAATCATTTTTCTTTGCTTCAACTTGTTTTTGTGTTATAGCGTGGGTTTTATTTGTTGGTTGATTGTTTTTTAAATGAGACTCTGAGTCTAGAGAAACCTGTTTCTGTTTGGCTCTGGTTAAGGCATATGTGTGTACTCTGAACCAAGTGAAATGGGAACTTGAAAGAAACAGATAAGGGGCAGCGGGGTAGCTTATTAAATTGATAACCAAGCCTAGAGGCCGGAGGTCCTGGCTTCAAATCTGACCTCAGATACTTCCTAGCTGGGTGACCCTGGGCAATTCACTTAACCCCAGTTGCCTAGCCTTTACCACTCTTCTGCCTTGGAATCAATATACAGTATTAATTCTAAGGTGGAAGGTAAGGGTTAAAAAAAAAAACAAAACAAAAAACAGATATAATATAGGTAGGGGGAGAGGAGATATAAAGAGAGAAGTATGAAAATTCAAGTGCTAAGTAAAATGTTCACAACTCAATGATTTCAGGAAGCTCCTCTAATACTGCTAGAATTGGATTGTGTTGATTCTATTTTTTTTAGAGCCATCATCCTTTTCTTCCCCCTTTGGTCCTCAGTTGTTGGGCCCCAGAATCATAGCAGATTCCTAGCAGCTCTTGCTTCCTATAGCCCACCTACCTGCTACCTAGCTCTGCAACACAATATTTGCCAACCAAAATAATATTTTAGACCAGATCTCTAAATTTTTAACCCTATACAGTCTCATTACAGCAGTTTTCTTGACCTTTGGTAGGCCATGGGTAGGGACCAGAAGCTGTCTTATAATGTAAGTTCTTCAAATCAATTTTCTTTCTTTTTTCTTTTTTTAAAAAAAAATTCTACCTTCCATCTTAGAATCAATACTATATATTAGTTTTAAGGTAGAAGAATAGTAAGAGGTAGGCAATGGGAGTTAAGTGACTTGCCTAGGGTCATAGCTAAGAAGTATATGAGGTCAAATTTGAATCCAGGACCTCCTGTCTCTGGACCTGACTCTCAATCCATTGCTGCCTCCTCATTTTTTCTCAAGGGCAATGGCTGTTTCATTTTATTCTTTCTATCTTCAGTATCCAACCCAGTGGCTGGGTGTGTGGTATAGTAGATATCTAAAAATGATTATTGAATAAATAAACACAGGAATGAATGGAGAGAAGAAGGAAACCAGAGATGGGAAAGTTTCATGATTAAGAGATGGAGAGGAGAAGGGTAATGAGTCAGTTTTTTAAACTCCATAGTTGTTAAGGAGTAAAGCCCTTTGGCAGTAATTTTTTACCAACCAATAAAAAAGTGTCGCTAAATGGTACTTGACACCGAATAGTCACAATCTTAATGACAAGCCAGTCCCTCTCTCTTTAGATGAGTAGCCCTGACTCACCATTATTTCTGGAGGAGTGATTTCCTTATCTTCCAACGGATATCAAATTCTAGCTGAATTGCATTGTGTTCTGCAGCAAATTCTGAGTGCTCTGAGTGTACTAATCAACCCCAAAGTGACTTGGGTGAGAAGAGGCATTCATGGAGGACAGAACATTTTGAGGTTTAAAATCTTCATCACCATGGGCTGAATTTGTGCTAGAAGCTATATTGCTATCCTTTAGAGCTAAAGATAAATCAGTTAAGATGGAGGAGTAGGAAGAAGCAGTACAGCTCAGATTTTTCTGCAACTATATCAATAAGGATCTAAGAAGATCCCAAGACCATGTAGCAATTGGGGAATCTAAGGAAAAACAAGTAGGATCATTTTTTTCAGGCCTAAATGACAAATTCAACCCATAGGCAAGTATCTAGGACAAGAAGGATTGAACCAGGATCACTGGCCCTGAGCCTTAGCATCAGATTAGGGAGAGGCCAGCAGTAGCATCACCCACACAGGTACCAGAGATTCATTCCTCCATTTCAGAGTAGTGGTAGGCTAGCATTCTTGTCATTCTGATTTAGTCTCAAACCAGAGGTAAGTCAGAGGCTCTGTCATTTTGAATCTGCATAGCCTTGTAGATAACTGACAGAGCTTGGGATAAACAAGTGTTTATTGGAGATTCACCCAGGGGTAAGTCTTAAGTTGTGTTGCGTAAACCCAAACTGAAGTCTAGAAACTGGAAAGAAGGTTCCAAAAGAGGAGCAATCAGACCATGTCCTACACCTAATTAAAAGGGCCCACTGAACTTTCTTTGCATAAAATATTGCTATGATCCTTGAGTAACACAGTAACTAAAATAGCAGTAATATCTCATATCATACAGATAATATGTCAAGACATTCCCTCTAAAAATACAGAGTCTGGCCCTAACACAAAATCTCAATTCAAAAAGCAAGACTGGAAAATAAATAAAGAATAAAGAAGCAAATAAAAGCTCTTTTTCTATGGATAACTTTAATAAGCAAAGATGAAATTATTGAGGAAATAAAGATTTGAACTTCTGAACATATTGATTTACTAAGCATTGCCCCAAAATTCAAGACCAGACCCCTTTCCAGTTTAAGGCTGGACCCTAAATACAGGAAAGGACAGACTTTTTTACATATTAAAAACAATCAAATAAAACCAATTAATTAAAAGGAAATGACTCATTAGGTAAGCTGGTTTCTAAATTGGATAAGCTAATTTCCAAGTTGGGAGGGTATAATTCCTTGAATTCAGGGAAAAGGGAATTCCTACTCCTCCCCAATTATCTGCAAATAATCACAGGAATCTGGAAACCATAAATGATTAATCAGTTTAGGGCCAGATAAGATATATCAGTTGCTTAAGATATGTAAACATGAGAAAACTCCTTATGTAGGTCTTTGGATTTGACTGTTTTTCTGGTCAACAAAGTCTGAGCCCTTGGTTAAGGATCTCTAATCAGTAAGGTGGTCTACTTTCCCAGCCACATAAGGATAGGTTCAAAAGTTTCAATAAGGTTTCCTCCCAATTCTCACAGTTGAATAAACTTTTCTCAAAAGAAAGAATTTGGATTTAGCCCATAACTGAATAGACCAGATATTGCAGTCTTGAATTTTGTCAGAGGGAAAGCATAGGCTGCTCTCATTTCCTTTCAGACCCTATTCCTGACTTTATTTGAGCTTCAAAAAATACCCCTTTTACTCATGTCTCATCTCAAAACTTCTCTCAGAGACTGGAGTGTCCTCATTCTGGAATATTTTATAATCCCTGTGGTCTATTAACTCTGATTTATCCTCTACATATCCTACCACCCTTCCCAAATCACCCAACCTTCATTTTTCTCCTAGATTTGTCCTGAATTTCTCTAGACTTAAAAACTTTAAAACCATACTTTTATTCTTTCTTCTCCTTATGCCATTTTCCAGATCATTTTTGTATGTAGTTTTTCCTCATTAGAATGCTATTTCCTTGATGGTAGGGATTATTTTTCTTTTTGCTTATATTCATATATCCAGTGCATTCCTGGTGCATAGTAAGTGATTAATAAATACTTATTTCCTTCCTTCCTCTAGAATATTTATAAGCAAAGGCTAAAGAAAAATGATACCCGGTCATAAAGTCAATTAAAATTGTTTGAAGAAATATATCAACCTAAAAACAATAAAGAGATAATTTAAGAATCATTGAGGGGGGCAAAGCCAAGTTAGTAGATTAAAGGTAGAGACTTGCCTAAGCACTCCCAAATTCCTCATGATATATCTCTAAAATAAAACTTCAAAACTAATAATGGAGTGGCAGAACCAACAAAAGGATAGGAAACAATAATGTCCCCATCCAATATAACTTACAAGGTCAGTAGGAAAGGTCTCACCCAGAAAATAAGTAAGCAAATTTTTGGGGTGACTGAATTGGCAATGGTGGTTTTTGGAATTCTCAGTCCCAGACACAACTAGTCAGAAGGAGATTACAGGACACCCTTTTCTGACTATGGGAGCAAGATTTATTACATTTCCCATATACAATTCTGTATCAAAGTCCCAAGGTGAGGAGGACCACTATAGCACACTTGATGGTGTGACCACAGGGGAGCAGGACTTTGGTCATAGTTCCAGAACAGAAAAGAGTACTCACAGACCAAAGCATAGACTAAGAGAACTATGATCACACCTTTCCTTAGATCATAAAATCTTGGAAGAACTAAGAACTTATATACCCCCAAGAACTAGCTCTGAAAACAGCAGAACAAAAAACTTAAAACATGGGACAGTGTGCTTTCTACCTTAGGAGCAGAGCCTCGCTTTAACATAAAATGAAAAGTCAAGAAATAGGCTATAAAAATGAGGAAACAAGAAAAGAACCTGATTATATAGATACTATGGTGATCAAGGAAAAATCAAAACAAAAAAAGACAACACAATCAAAATAACTATGTGCAAAGCTTTAAACATGAATGTGAATTAATCTTGAGTCTAAAAAGAATTCCTGAAGAGCTCAAAAAAGAATTTTGAAACTCAAATAAGAAAGAAGTATAGGGGAAAATTGGGATAAAAGATAAGAATGATGCAAGAAACTCATGAAAAAAAGTTTCAAGAGCTTGATAAAGAAATCACACAAAAAATGAAGAAAATAAAACCTTAAAAAACAGAATAGGCCAAATGATAAAAAGAGACAAAAACATTCTCAAAAATTGGCCAAATGGAAAAATATGTACAAAATTTATTGAAGCAAAAGACTCCCTAGTAGAATTGGTCAAATGGAAATGGAGGTACAAAAGCTCATGGAAGAAAATAATTTCTTAAAAAGTAAATTGGGCAAGGTGGCTCCGGGTTAAGATGGCGGCAGAGTAAAAAGCAGCTCTTAACCTCTCCTGACCGAAACACACAAGACTCCTCAAGGGGACATAAAAACAAGTCCAGACGAACGGAGGAACCCCACAACAGGGTGCAGCATGGAAGGTACGTGGAATTGGGACATTTCCATGCTATAAAGGGGTGAAACAGCTCTCACAAAACCGCGGGCTGAGCAACCACCCCACCCCCACCCCTACCACACACACCACCTATAGCGCCGAAGCTAGTCAAAAAGAAATAGAGCAAGTTTGGGGCACCCATCGAGTCATTGGCAGCTCCAGGACCTGTTCCTGAGAGCAGCAAGATTTGGGACCCCAAAAAGCCAAAGAACGCACGTGAACTCTGAGCGCGGGAGTGGTGGAGGCAAGGGGGGAGGCAGAAACAGCCACGAACTAAAGCTCTGAAACCCTGAGTGGGGAACCAGTGCAGACGGGTATACAACTGTGGAAGCAGCACCCTGAGACTTGTAAAGGAACCTGGGGCAGAGGATCAAGCAAGGGGGTACACCAGGGGGCTTGACCTTGGAAAAAACCAGATCTCAGACCTCAGGAGCCAAAAGACCGCGGACAGACCCCGAGCGCGAGGATAAAGCTGAGAAGCTGCTGGGCTAATGATGGCTACCCAGACTCAGGAAGTTCAGAAGAGAAAGATAAACAACAAGAAAAAGAAGTCTTTAACACTCGACAACTTTTACACAGAGAAAATCCAGACAACCGAGCAAACAGAGGAGGAGAACAAACAAGCATCCGGACCCTCCTCAAATAAGGAAAACTCCTCACAAGCTATGGAAGAGTTCAAAACTGAGATTCTGAGGAAGATGGAAGAGATCTGGCAAGAAAATAACAGTTTAAAAGATAGAATCTTGTAATTGGAAAGTGAGGCTCAGAAATCAAATGAACTGATAAGCAAATTGAACCAGATTGAAAAAGAAACCCAAAAGATCATAGCTGAAAACGAAAAGTTTATAGCCCAAAACCAGTCCTTAAAGGCTAGAATTGAGCAATTAGAAGCTAATGATCTCTCAAGACAACAAGAACAAATAAAACAAAGTCAAAAGACTGAAAAAATAGAAGGAAACATGAAATATCTCAACGAGAGAGTGACAGACCAAGAAAACCAGTCTAGAAGAGACAATTTGAGAATAATTGGTCTTCCAGAAAAACCAGAAATTAAGAGAAACCTGGACTCCATACTAAAAGAAATTATTCAGCAAAATTGCCCTGAAGTCCTACAACAAAAGGGCAATATAGACATTGAAAGGAATCATAGAACACCCACTACATTCGATCCAGATAAGAAAACGCCCAGAAATATAATTGCCAAATTCAAGAGCTTTCAAGCAAAAGAAAAAATCTTACAAGAAGCCAGAGACAATTCAAATATCAAGGAGCACCAATCAGGATCACACAGGATCTGGCAGCCTCCATGCTAAAAGACCGTAAGGCTTGGAATACAATATTCAGAAAGGCAAGAGAGCTAGGCCTGCAACCACGGATCAACTACCCATCAAAATTGACTATATATTTCCAGGGGAAAGTATGGGAATTCAACAAAATTGAAGAATTCCAAGTATTTGCACAGAAAAGACCAGGGCTAAATGGAAAGTTTAATATACAACCACAAAAATCGAGAGAAACATGAAAAGGTAAATAAGATACAGAGGCTAAAATGAAAGAAGGGGAGAGTAATGAATGCTGGAGGGGATGTGGCAAAATTGGGACATTAATGCACTGCTGGTGGAGTTGTGACCTGATCCAGCCATTCTGGCTGGCAATTTGGAACTATGCTCAAAGGGCTATAAAAGAATGCCTGCCCTTTGATCCAGCCATACCATTGTTGGGTTTGTACCCCAAAGAGATCATAGATAAACAGACTTGTAGGAAAATATTTATAGTCACGCTTTTTGTGGTGGCAAAAAACTGTAAAATGAGGGTATGCCCTTCAGTTGGGGAATGGCTGAACAAATTGTGGTATATGCGGGTGATGGAATACTATTGTGCTCAAAGGAATAATAAACTGGAGGAGTTCCAGGCGAACTGGAGAGACCTCCGGGAACTGATGCAGAGCGAAAGGAGCAGAGCCAGAAGAACATTGTACACAGAGACTGATATACTGTGGTAAAATCAAATGTAATGGGCTTCTGTACCAGCAACAATGCAATGACCCAGGACACCTCTGAGGGATTTATGGTAAAGAACACTACCTACATTCAGAGGAAGAACTGCAGGAGAGGAAACATATAATAAAAGCAACTGCTTGAACGCATGGGTCGGGGTGGACATGATTGGGGATGTGGACTCGAAACTACCACACTAATGCAACCACCAACAATTTGGAAATAGGTCTTGATCAAGGACACATGACAAAACTAGTGGAAATGTGCATGGGCCATGGGTGGGGGGATTGAGAGGGGTGAAGGGGAAAGTAGGAGCATGAATCATGTAACCATGTTAAAAATGATTATTAATAAATGTTTAAATTAAAAAAAAGTAAATTGGGCAAGTTGAAGATAATGATTTAATAAGACATCAAGAAACTATAAAACAAAATAAAAAGAGTGGTGGGGAGAGAAAAATCTGAAATATTTCATTGGAAAAATAATTGACCTGGGAAATAGATTGAGGAGAAATAATTTAAGAATTATTGGACCAACTAAAAGTCATGATTAGAAAAAATCCTAGACTTCATATTTCAAGAAATTATCTAGGAAAACTCCCCTTCCATCCTACAACTGGAGAGTTTTTAATTGAATAATTGAACAGAATATTGAATTATAAAATAGAAGTTGAAAGAGTCCACTAATCACCTCCTAGAAGGGATACCAAAGTAAAAAATCCATACAGAGTTCTTAAGTCAATGAGGAAATATTGAAAGCGGTTAGAAAGAAATGATTCAATTCATGGAGTTACATTTAGGATATCGTATCATTAAGAGTTTCTACATCAAAGAATCAAGAGTTTGGGACATGATATTGTAGAGGGCAAAGAAGCTGAGATTACAACCATGAGTCATCTACTCAGTAAAACTGAATATAATATTTTTGGGGAAAGAACATTTATTGAAATAGAGAACTTTAAATATTTCCTGATTTTAAAAAAACCAAGTTAAATAGAAAATATATCTTTCATATGTATGACTCAAGAGAAGCATTCAAAAGGTAAACATGAAAGGGAAACCCTAAGGGATCCAGTATAGTCAACATGTTTATATTCCAACAAGAAAAAATGCTACTCTATCGTTCTTAGGGCAATTAGAAGGAGTCTATGTGGAAAATATAGGCATGAGTCAAGTATGATAGGAGGATATCTAAAAAAAAAGTAAAATTATTGGGTGAGAAAGAGTGATCTATTAAGAGAAAGAGAAAGGGAGAGATAAAATGGAGTAAATCTTGCCACATAAAAATGTTGCAAAACTATACTAGAGGAGAAATTGGAGGCATTGTGGACAATACTTGAACCTTACTCTCATCAGAAGTAGCTCAAAGGGGGAATAAGATGCACAATTAGGTATAGAAATTTATCTTATTCTACAAGGAAGTAGGAGAAGAAGGGAATAGGAAAAGGGAGAGGTTGATAGAAGGTAAGATTGTTGGAGGAAAGCAGTAATCAGAAACAAAATACTTTTGAGGAAGGACAGAGTGAAAGGAGAAAGAGAGGGATTAATAGGGGAAAATAGGATGGAGGGAAATACATAGTTATTAAACATAACTGTGTAAAAGATTACAGCAACATTTCTCTGATAAAGCCTTTATTTCTCAAAAATATAGAGAATGGAGTCAAATTTGTAAGAGTATAGGTCATCCCTCAGTTCATAAATGGTAAAAGGATATGAATAAGTAATATTCAGAAGAATCAAAGCTATCTATAGTCATATGAAAAATGTTCTAAATCATTGTTAATTTGAGAAAAGCAAATTAAAACATCCTCATACCTATGAGATTGACCAATGAGTTAGAAAAGGAAAATGGTACATGTAGGAGGGGATTTGAGAAAAATTAGGACACTAATGCACCATTAGTAAAGTTGTGAACTGATCTAACCATTCTGTAGAGCTATTTGGAACTATGCCCAAAGGACTATAAAACCATACACACTCTTTCATCCATAAATATCACTACTATGTCTATATCCCCAGAATTTAAACCATTTCTGATGAAAAACCAGTGTTAAATAGAATAGAAACCAGAGTAAAATATCAATCAATGTCACTGCTATGTCTGTATCCAAAAATTGCTTTTAAAAGGAAAAGGATCTATACATACAAAAATATTTATGGCAGCTCTTTTTGTATTGGTAGAGAAATTGAAATCAAGGGGATGCCCAACATTTTCTGGAATAACTGAACAACTTGTGGTATGTGATTATAATGGAATACTATTGTGGTTATGTATTATGATGAGGAAAATAAGTTCAGAAGAATGCTGAAAGACTTCCATGAACTGATGCAAAGTATATTGAGTTTAACCAGGAGAACAGTGTACATAGTAATAGAAATAGAAATTCACAATGATTAATTGTGAATAACTTAGCTATTCTCAGCAATACAATGATCCAAGGCAGTTCCAAAGATTTATGATGAAAATCCTATCTAAATCCAGAGAAGGAACTTATGGAATCTGAATAAAGATGGAAGCATACCTTTTTCAAAACCTTTCTTTTTCTTTTTAAAAAAACTGATCTATATTTTCTTTCACAATATAACTAATATTGAAATAGATTTGCATCACCACACATATATATAGAACCTATATCAAGTTTCTTACTGTCTCAAGAGGGTATATAGGAGGAAGAGAGAATTTGGAATTTAAGATTTTTAAAAAATGAATGCTAAAAATTAATTTATATGTATTTGGAAACACCAAATTATTTAAATTATTTTTTTCATTTTTTCAGTGAAAAGTCACTGAACTACCTGATAACCTTGACCAAAACAGAGAAACCTGTATACAATGTTTCAAAAAATCAAGAAATAAAAGTTTCAAGACCTTTTAGAACCAGAAGGCAAAATAAAAATTGAAAGAATTCATCAGTTACTTCCTGAAAAAAAAAAAAGAAAAGCTGAAGGAACATCATAGACAAAACCCAGAGCTTTCAGATCAAAGGGGGAAAATATACCAGAAGCATCCAGGAAGGATGAGTTCAAATTCTGAGTCACCACCCTTAGGATCACATAAGATTTATTAGCTACCACTATAAAGGAATGGAGAGTATGGAATACAATATTCCAAAGGGAAAATGTATACTTTATAACCAAGAATAATCTATGTAACAAAACTTAGTATAAGACTACTCCCCTTTAGAATCACTAAGAAGTACTTAAATACACATATATACAAATGTTTGTATATATGTGTATTTAAAACATGTGTTTATATGTGTATACATACACACATGTATACACACACATATATATTCACAGTTGGTCATAATATATATGTAATCTGATATATTAACTCAGTGGTCTACTCTACATTGTTTCCAGATGAATTCAGGAGCTCCAAAAGATACTTCTTTCCCATGATACTAATTTTGAACTGATATTACCAGTTATGTAGATGATTCCAACTCCTTTTGAAGATGTCAAAGGAGACAATGCAGGGGAAAAGGAAACCTCCTCACTTAAGTCCACCTTATGGAAAAGAGGCTTTCATTTTCCTCACCATCTTCTTCTGCCCTTCCCAGCACCTCCCCTCTTATTGATTCCCCTCTTATTCTAGTGCCTTTTAAAGATACCCCACTCTTTCCCTCCCTTGTATTACTCCCTTCCCCACCAACCCATTTATTACCCTTCTACTTCTCTGTAGGGCCCAATACAATTATCTGTCCCAATGGATCTGGTTGTTCTTCCCTCTCTGAGTCAATTTCAATGTGCCTAAGATTTAAGTATTACCTGTCTCCAACTTCTTTTACCCTTCCATTGTATTGGTCTTCTCCCCCTCTCCCCTTCTCCTCCCAGGTGCTTCTTTATGAAACATAAATTTACCCCATTTTATCTCTTTTCCCATTTCTCTTAGTATTATCCTCTTTTTTTACCCCAGTTTTTTTTGACATTTTATTCCACACTTTGTTACTATTACCTCTAAGTATACTTCTTCTAGCTACTATGATGATAATAATAATTTTTAAGAGTTACTAATATCATCTTTTCTTATAGGAATACAAATCATTTGAACTTATTGGATCACTTTAAAAAGTTATTTTTCCCCTTTCTTAATTACCTTTTCATGATTCTCTTGTGTTCTGTGTTTGGGTGTCAAATTTTCTGTTTAAGTCAGGTCTTTTCTTTATAAATGCTTGGAAGTCTTCTATTTTATTAAATGACCATACTTTCCCCTGCAAGAATATAGTCAATTTTGCTGGGTACTTGATTCTTGGCTGTAGATCCAGTTCCCTTGCTTTCTGGAATATCATATTCCATGCCTTCCAGTCCTTCAGTGTGGATGCAGCCAGGTCCTGTGTTATCCTAACTGTGGTTCCATGATATCTGAATGGTTTCTTCTTAGCAGTTGTAGTAGTTTTTCCTTGATCTGGTAGTTCTTGAACTTGACTATAACATTCCTGGGCNATATATATATATATATATATATATATATATATATATATATTTGACATTTCATCCTATACAGTTTGTCACAGTTCCCTCTAAGTATAGGAATACAAATCATTTGAACTTATTGGATCCCTTTAAAAAAGTTGCTTGTTTTTTTTTCCTTTCTTTATTGCCTTTTGGTGATTCTCTTGTGTTCTGTGTTTGGGCATCAAAATTTCTGTTTAAGTCAGATCTTTTCTTTATGAATCCTTGGAATTCTTCTATTTTATTAAATGACCATACTTTCCCCTATAAGAATATAGTCAATTTTGCTGGGTAGTTGATTCTTTGTTGCAGACCCAGTTCCCTTACTTTCCAGAATATCATATTCTATGCCTTCCAGTCCTTCAGTGTGGATGCAGCCAGGTCGTGTGTTATCCTAACTGTGGGAAGCCGTTCTATGTATTAAAGCCTTTGGAGAAATAGGGTCAAATTTAGGGCCTGTTATCTGGATTCCCTACGTGACCAATCCAGGCTGAGGCAGTCTTTGTGTTTGGTCCTGGTCACCTGAGCCCCAAAAGGCTCTGGTACCAGCAGGTAGGTTAATCCAAAATCAATTTGATCCCTCCAAGAAGGCTATTAGGAGTCATTTAGAGAAACAGAGTCTGTAACAGATATTTTATCTGGATCCCATTACAAAATCATCGGCAAGTAAAACTGTGTGTATGATTTTCTGCACTGCATGTCAGGATGCAGACAGAATGGGCCATCTAAGATAAAAATCTGAGGCTCCTCTTTTGACTCAGTCTTTGATCCCCACCTTTTTTACAATTCTTATTGGAGAGATTTGAAGTGGCAGACCAGCATCTACTGAGTTAATGATTCCTTTCCTAACAAATGTTAATTAGATAAGAGTGCATATTCAGAGTAGAACTGGATCCTTTAGGATTTGACTGGTGAGCATCTCCCTGGGATATTTCCTCTCCCAGAATTATCCCCTCCTGAATTGGGGTTTGGAATTTGACCATTTGTCTTTGCATCTATATTATTTAGACTTCAATGGATTATGCGTGACTTATTGCCCCTTACCAACTGTGACTTCTTTTTACTTGAAAAAGATATATAATAAACTTCCATGCCCGCAGAATTCAGGACAGCATGGGCTAACCACTAGTCTAGTTGTTCTCATTTTCTTTCTCCTGCTTTAACCATCCTATGCCACCACGCCGCTCAGAACCCCAAAAATCATATAGAGGCATGGCCCCCTATACCTAACTGTGGTTTCATGATATCTGAATGGCTTCTTCTTCACAGCTTATGATATCTTTTCCTTGGTCTGGCAGTTTTAAAAATTTGGCTATAACATTTCTGGGCATTGTCAATTGGGAATTAAATGCAGGAGGTGATCTGTACATACTTTCAGTCTCCACTTTTTTCACTTGTTCTAAAATGTTGGGGCAGTTTTCTTGAATAATTTCTTATAGAATGATGTCCAGGCCTTTTCTTTTGTCATGATCTTACAGTAGTCCAATAATTCTTAAATTGTCTCTCTATCTATTTTCCAGATATGTAGTTTTATCAATAAGGTGTTTCATATTTTCCTCAATTTTTTCATTCTTTTGATTTTATTTTATAGACTCTTGCTGCCTTGTGAAGTCATTTGCTTCTAATTGTTGGACTCTAATTTTTTAAGACTGAATTTCATCTCTGGCTTTTTGGTCATCCTTATCCTTCTGGTCTGATTTTCTTTGTAGGTCATCTTTTGCCTTCTTTGCCTCATTTTCAAGCTGGTCAATTCTGGCTTTCAAGACACTATTTTCTTGTTTTAGTTCATGTGCCTCTGTTTCCAGATGACTTATTTTGATTTTTATGTTCTTTTTGCAATTGTCTTCAGCCTCTCTTAATTGTTTTTTAAATTATGTTTTGAGTTCTTCCAAATCCTGTGGCCAATTCACTGGAACTTCTGCATTTTTGCTTGGTGTTCCTTGAGCCTACTTTCTTCCATTTGTACTTTGTTCATTACCTGAATAGAAGATGTTGATTGTAATTTCTTTTTTCTTTTTTTGTTGTTTGCTCATATTTTTTCCTTCTTTCTATCTGTCATTGGCTATAATATTGCTCCTCTGTTTATTTGGGCTATTCAGTCCTGTAGGGGCTTCTCTGCTCTGTTGACTGACTAGATTAAGCTGATGGAGTATTAATGAGTCCTGAGGTCAGATCTTCCCCAGCTGGCAACAGAAGCTGAAGGTGTGGAAGCTGAAGGGAGCTGGGTTTCCTGCCTGGTTAGCAAGGTATTCTGTCAGCCTTTGCCCTGGGATCTAAGTAAGCTAGATTCTTACAGCTACTCTCAGTACAGTCCATGGGGGTAGGGTGTTGGCAATTGAGCTTCCCTGTCCTGGAAGGCTTCTTATCTGCTCTATTGATATACTAGATTAAGCCAGGCCAGGTGTGAAGTTTATCTGTGGAGCTGGATGTGCCTTGAGGCCAAAACCTCATGAAGCTGTAGCTGCCAAGATGGAGAGTGGTGGCTGGGACTCAGCATCCTCCTGTCCGCACCTCTCCTCCAGATGCCTCCCTGCTGGCTGTAGTCAGCGCCCTGAGCCTGGTCCAGCTGTTGTGGCAAGGCACTCCCTCCTGGATAGAGCCCTTGCCCTGAGATCTTAGCAACCACAGGAGACTCAGCACAGTAGGTGTGGGAGGAGTTCTGGGACCCTCCTTCTTTTTCCTTAAATCCAAGTACCTTTTAATTGAATGGAGTAGGAGGGTCCCTAAGCTCTATCCTGTTGTTAGATTTGGTTTTCTGTCACCTCAAAGCACTTTGTTATTGATTGGTGTGGAAGAGTTTTCATAGAGGACTCAGCTTTTGCTGCTTCTAAGTGGCTGTCTTGACTCTACCTCCTAACCATCTTCTTCTGAAGAAAAACTTTGAGAAGGTTTTCATGGTGGTTGTTACAAGAAGATTAAAGAGATGAATTAGCTTCTCTTTCCTTTCAAAAGAAAAGTTCTAAAAATGATGTTCATCTATCAAACATCACTTGTTCAACTCCTCCCAAATGGAAGAATATGATAAAGACATTAAGTTTGTGTTTTTGTCTCCAAATGAGAATGATTTCAAAACATTTGAAGCTATAAGCAATTATCCCCTCACCCTGCCAAACAAACAACCTTGATTAGGAAACTCTTCATCATCTATCCATCCTTACCTATCCAGCTTCCATCTGACAGAGGTTGCTTTTTCCACCACCACCACCCTTACAATCCAACCAAAGAAATAAATGACTCAAGGTATTGAATAGAATGTTTCAGACACGCAATCTATTCCTTAGTCATTTTCTGCCTCAGGGAGCATAACAGGTTGTACCAACAACCAGATTGGTTATAAAGCTTTAAAACATGAGCCAGAGTTGGGGTGGGATGAATCTAGAGACTAACCTAGGGTATTAGTTCTCTAGAGGGTGAATCTATAGTATTCCAGTTACCACAGTCCTTCCAATCTCCCTCCAGAAAGAGTTGAAAATTTAGAGGACTTCTCTTTTCACAGGGCAATGGAATAAGCCTTCCATTTCTTAAGCAAGCAAAGTAGATCTGCAAAAAGGGAGGAATTGATCCAAAGTGTTCCTGGAGGGGAGGTCTTATATGGTTAAACTTCATCTTAGAACTGAGGCTTCAGGAAATAAACCTTACTATGTGAAGAAGGCCTCTAGGGGACTAGAGAGGATTAAGACAGACTCAAGTTATTACAGAGATCAAATAAAGGAGATAGTCCTCACTCTTATAGCTTAAGATCAAATGTTACCTTGTTCTAACTTCTCTTCTGCTATTCTAAGGCCACACTATTTCAGGTCATGTGAGGGGCTGAAGGATAGCAGCAGGGGACAGAAAACCTATATAAAAGACTACTTTGTTCATGGCCCAATTTCCACTGATTACTTTTTTTTTCCTCAAAGGAGTCAGACTTCAGCTATTTCCCTCCAAATAATGCTAGCTTTTAAAAAAAGGAAAAAAAAACTAAAATTAAAATGTCCTTCCTTCTCCACCACTTGTTGAAGGTAACTGGCAGTAGGAAATTACTCTTTTCCTTAAGAAATTTTTGTTCTTAATGCAATAAATATTTGGCATACAAAACATCTCAGTTTTCCACTATCATGGTCAGCACCCAAACAAAACATGAGACTAATTTCCTGACCTACAATAGTTTGCACTCTATCTGAGCAGACTATTTGTGCATGCTTGAGATATCAAAAAAAGGCAATTTTATAGGAAATATCATGAAGTAGTATGTCTGTACCACTCAGCTGACACCTAATTTATGATTGTAAAAGGAATTCAAATGAAGAAAAATTATTATGGATTGATGTGGTTAGAGAAGACATCAATCAATCAAAATGTATTTATTAAGTGCTTTCTTGGCAGCAGAAATATCAAGGGATACATGCTGGATGAGTTGGATTGGATTAGAAGATGTGGAGCAGGATCTGGATCCTGGAAGATTGGTATCACTTGAATATACAGATAAGAAAGAGAAAGGAAAAAAAACTGTGGTCAGAGGACCTAAGTTTGAATTCTACCTCAGCCATGTATTCACTTTCTGATGAGGTAGCCTCCCTTTGCCTCTCTGGCTCTCCCTCCTTATCTATAAAATGAAAGAGATGGAATAAATGATCTCTAAGATCCTTCCCAGTGCTAAGTCTATGCTACTCTGATCCTTTGAGAACATTTCATGGGAGGCAGCAGGAGAAACAAAGTGACATAAGGTGGGATGGCTCATGATATATTCGAGGACCCATCAGGAGACCACTCTAGCTGTGTTAGATGATTGGTGTAAGGACATAGTCTGAGATAAGTTTGCAAGAGGTCAAATTGTAGAACGGCATTGTTCCTTGTGAGTCACCCCCAAGAGACCCCAGTGCTGCCTGCTGATTGCCTTCTCATGGAGTGTTCCATTATTTTATTAGGTCTCCATATAAATTATTTATCTGAGAGAATGCTGACGCTGACCCACTCTGAGAAGTAATGTCTTCTATGGGAAACGGGAAATGCTGCTGGAGGGACTTGGGCCCCGTGCAGCTGCCAAAACATTGAAAATCAATTTTAATTCTTTTTTGTGAAGGTCTTTGAGAGCAAGGGTTTCTCAGATGATGGCTGCTCTTTATAGTGGGTCTCTATCAAATCTATAAATTAGATTTCTGGGGGCAACTTAAGGGGAGGTTTTTCGGAGCGCCACTGATGGTGTTGTTTGTTTATATAGAGAATCTTAATAACTTGGCTAGGGTCAGAACATTGAAAGGTCGCATCATTTTATCTTCAGTGTTACTCCCCTAGGGGGGGGAAGTCACCTTGCAACCATGTTCAGACAACAATTTGTTAGTGTATTTACCTTCTTCTTGTCATTTCAACTGAGCTTAATAGTCAGAAGGACCATCATTCTCAAGACCATCTGTTCCAAAAGGTTTATTAAAGCATTTCAAAATTGCTTTTGTTTTCTCTTCCCACAAATATAAACTGTAAGTTCTCCTTAGTCACTGAAAAAAGCATGGCTTCCCCTCCTATTGGCAGAGACTTGGAAATCAATCCAGGTGTATGCCACTTAAAGAAAACCTGATATTAGGGCAGGCAGGTGGCCCAGTGGATAAAGCACCAGGTCTGGAATCAAGAGGATCTAGGTTCAGATCTGACCTCAGACACTTTTTTGGTGTGTGACCCTAGGCCAGTCATAGCCCAGTTAAGTTCAATGTTTTTTCTCGGTTGATCTGTTTTGCTATTTTTAAAAAATCCTTACCTTCCATGTTAGAATCAATACTGTGTATTGGTTCTAAGGCAGAAAGCCAGTAAGGGCTTGGCAATGAGAGTTATGTGACCTGCCCAGGGTTGCACAACTAGGAAGTGTCTGAGGCCAGATTTGAACCCAGGACTTCCTGTCTCTGGGCCTGGTTCTCAATGTATTGAGCCACTTAGCTGTCCCCTGTTTTGCTATTTTTTTAAGTGGTACCAAGTAGTTTTTATGACTATTGCCTTGAGATGTAATCTGAGATCTTTACAAATATTTATCCTTATTTCATTCCCATCTATTTCCAACATTTATCTTTCTTTTATAGACCTTTGGTACCATGAGTTTTTACTGAAACCTTTTGGGCTTCCAATGGTCACCTCTATAACCATAAGATGTCAGGGGACTACTTTAAAAAAATTTAAAGAATAGAGGTCGAATGGTGGGGCCCTTTCCCTTCAAAAGAAAAAAAAAGAAAAGAAAACCTGACGTATGAAAGTACAAATGTACAAAGTAATTGATGATCACCACCAAATTATGGCAGCTGTGGTGAGGTGTAATGAATAAACACTAGTCTGAAAGGCAGGAACATTTGGGTTTAAGTCTCACCATTGAAACATACTAGTTATATTACTCTAGACAAGTCATTTAATATTGCAATGTTGGAGACAGCTTCCTTAGCAGGGGTTCTTCCACACAAATTCAATCATAAGACAATGCCAAAAAAAAAAACAACACAACACCCAAACAACAACCCAATCAACTTAAAAGCATTTTAAGGCTTCCAGAGCACTTTACTCAAAGAAGAAAATTTATTTAAAAAAACTTTTAAGTTTTCAAAAATTCAACAGACAAATAAAACTTGAGTGGACTTCCTCTTCTGCAGAAGACTTCAGGTTTTATTGTCATTTTTCAGTCATGTCCAATTTTTCATGACCTCTTTTGGAATTTTGTTGGTAAAGATTCCAGACTTATCAGCCATTTTCTTCTCTAGCTCATTTTACAGATGAGGAAAATGAGGCAAATGGGGCTAAGTGACTTGTCAAGGGTCACATAAGTAGCATCTGAAGCCAGATTTGAACTCAGGTTCAGATGATTTTATCTTATTCTATCTTCTCTTCTGCTATTCTAAGGTCATAATATTTCAGGTAACATGAAGGGCTAAAGGGCAGTAGGAAGGGACAGAAAACCTACAAAAGACTATTTTATTAGTGTTCCAGTTTCCACTAAATATTATTTTAGTGACTCAGGAAAATGATGAGTCTTCTTGACTCCAGGTCCAGCACTCTACTATACCATTAAACCCTTCAAGTAATTGCTTCCATATCATGCAATTCTTCACTACCACTCACACCTAAAATGACTCTGAGTTTACTTTGTACATAACCTCTCTCTTCTCTATGCTTTTATGACATGGCTCTCTCTTAGTTCTCCTCCTACATGCTTATAGTCTCCTTTGTTGGATCCTTATCTATATCATGTCCACAAAATATGAGTGTCTTCCCAGGCCCTTTCCTTGATTTTCATGCTCTCTCAGTTGGGGATTCTGTGAGCTCCCATGGAATCAACAAAGGATCTACGAGATAATTTAGTAAGGTAGATAGAATAGTAGACTTAGAGTTAGAAAAATCCTGCATTCATATCCTGCCTGAGATACTTATTAGCATCGTGATGTTAGACGAGTCAAGTAAACTCCCTTTACCTCAGTTTTCTCATCTGTAAAATGAAGGGGTTGATATAGCCTTTCAGATCTCTTCCATTTCTAAATCTGTAAACCTATGATTCTCAGAGATATGGATTCAGCTCTACTGTATCTTTTGAACTGCTCTCCTTCAATCACAATTGTCTATGAGATGTTTCAAATTTAATATTCCATAAGCATTCCCAATTTAATATATCAAAAACAAAACTTTATTTTTCCCACAAAGCTCACCTCTCTTTTCAACTTCCCTACATTCCCTTCAAATTGCCAGCATTCACAACCTCAGTGTCATCCTTTATTCTTTTAATAACCTGGAAATTCAATCAGGTGCCAAATTTTGGTAATATTTTCTATCCACAATATATCTCATATGTGCTACTTCTCTTCCTCTCATATGATAGACTCATGATTAGTCTCCCTGTCTCAAGCTTCCCTCTACTTTAATTCATCTTTCAATCATCTACCACAGTGATTTTCTAAAGCGTAGATCTGACCTTGACTTCTCGTATTCAATAACGGGAAGATATATTTCTAATACATTGAGTTATTTCTATTTTTGAGTTTTGAAGTGAGGCTCAGGTTTATTCTTCAAACCTCTTATTCCTTTTTTCCTAGTAAATTCAAGGAATACTCACATCTCCCACTGTAAGGTAATAGAAAAAGTGAGATTATGGGTTCTATCTTTCCCAGAAAATAAAAAACAGTTTAGACTAGGTATATCTGTGATTAGTAGAATAGAGTCCTTGAATCTCAAATTGAAAAGTATTAAACAAAATAACTTCTAATCAGGCAGAACTTTATTGTTCCTTCTAAACATTAGAGTCATTGGACTGAGCATGTGGTTTTCTACCATCAATCAAGGAATCAGGAAAGGACTGAGAGAATAATGGACTGCCTCCTCATTGGCTATTCACCAATAACAGATGTCTTGGGATCTCTAAGGGGAGATAATAACAATAATAAGCTCCCAAAATTGTATTTAATGATTCATGCCATGAAATGTCTTTGTCTTTGTTCACCAAGAGAGATCATTGATTAATTAATTTATTGGTTATTGCTAGCCTAATCAAAATATTGATTTTCTTACTCAGAACGCATTATTTTGGAATTTTTAATTGTCACAATAAATACTACTGGTTCCCTGTTAGCTCAGCAATTGAATGTAAAATTCCTCTGCTTGGTTTTTGAAGTTCTTCACAGGCTAGGTCCTTCCTATATTTCTGTTCTTTTTATGCTTTACTCTCTTCTATTTTTTTTTTGCAAGCAACACTGGTCTTCCTCATTCACACGACAGTTCATCTCTATCTCCATGACTTTTTACTAGTTATGTACTTTGCTCTAGATGCTTTCTTTCTTCACTTCTGCTCCTTAACATTCTTAGTTTACTTCAAAACTCAGCTCAAAAATACCTTTTTTATGACTCATCTCCTGGTGTCCCCTGCTACTGATGCCTCCCTCTTTAAGGCTTTAAGGCTTAGTATGTATCTTGTATATACCTATTTATGTACATGTTGTCTTCTCCATTAGACTGTAAGCTTTTTGATGGCAGGGGCTGTTTTTAAATTTTTCTTTTTATATTTCCATTGTTTAGCATGGTGCCAGGCAAATAAGTGCTTAATAAATGCTTGCCAATTGATCCACTGCTGTTTCATTTCTCCAGCATGATGTAAATTTGTTTAGAGCAGAGACTGTCTCACTTTTCTAGTTGTATCCTCAATACATCATCTGGTATATAGAATTTTTAATAAATGCTTATTGATTCTTTGATTAAGGGAAGTATACATTTGGTAAAGGAGAAAGGGAGAAATCTTGACTTTACCATTTTTGCCTAATTTGTCTATCATCTATTTCTGTCATTTATCTTCAATCTCTCTCTGTCTATTGCTGCTTCCCTGCTGCCAGCAAACATGCTCGTGTCTTTCCCATTCTACAAAAATTTTCATTTTATCCATCCATCCATTCATTCATCCATCCATCTATCTATGCTATTATCTTATACCTTTCCTCCCTTCTATGGCTAAATGTGAGAAGGCCATATATATACAAGACAATTTTTGAGAGGGAGGACATAGCAGTTAAGGAAGATAGGTAGATGTAGAGAGAGAGAGACACTATGTTCTAGTCACTATGCCAAACACTAAGGATAAAAATACAATCAATTAAGACAGTCCTAGCCCTCAACGATCTTATACTCTAAAAGAGAAAGAAAAGAGAAAAGAAGTGTTGGAAAGAAGTATGGCAGAGAAGCCCTTAAATAGAATGAGAAATTTGAGAGCAAACTAAGAATTCTAAGAGGAAGAGATGAGCATGGTATATATTCCAGTTGGAGAGATATAGGCACTAGGAATTCAGTTTCCTAATCTGTAAAATGCAAATAATATCTGTAGTATCTACTTCACAGGGTTATGATGAGGTTCAAATGAAATCATGTATGTAAATCACTATGTAATTATCAGTTATTATTAACGCCAATGGGGAAATGGAAGCAGTTTGATCCCTGAGTTAACCAGTAATAAGTAATGAAGATGCCTATCTTTCTCAACAGCAATAGTTTGAACCAGAATTCTTGGGCTTTAGAATTCATCCATTAAGCATTTATTCATTCCCTCCTGTGTGCCAATCACTATGCTAAGTTCTGGGGATCCTCCCCAAAAAAGCATAAGAAACTCCCTGCATTCTGGTCTCAGTTCTAGACTGAGTTATGATCTAGGAATGCAGGTTGTTAAATTATTTCAATTTAGTCTAGGAAGTATGTATTGAGTGTCTACTTTATGCTTAGCACTGATCATACTTTATAATGCCTTCTATCAGGTATGTGAGGCTGCCTCATTCTCAATTAATTTGGTCCAGATTGTGTGTAGTTGTTTGCCTGAAACTATTCAGATGTTTGAATAGCAGTCTATTGTTGAAGCTTGGATTTTTTTTCTTAGAGTTTACAGGAAGAAGGACCACCTAGGATGGCAATAGCCTAAAGAACACTTGTTCAGTCATTTTTTTTTTGACATGTCAGACCCTTTGTGACCCCATTTGGGTTTTCTTGGCAAAGATGATGGAGTGGTTTGCCATTCCCTTCTCTGATTCATTTTACAGATGAGGAAACTGAGAAAAACAGGTCTTAATGACTTGCCTAGGGTCACAAAGTTAGTGTCTGAGGCCAGATTTGAACTCAGGTCTTTCTGACTCTAGGATATCTACTGTGCCATCTAGCTACTCCTCTCCTCCACTCAAGCACCCTACTGATAGCTATCTCTCTGGTCTTATAAAGCCTGTGTTGAAGACTAAGAATGGGTTTCTTCTCTTCAGAACACCTGACTTGGGATCAGAGAAGTCTTAACAAACAAGGGAACAATTCTGAAATAACACCCTTTTCATTCCATGTTCTAGAAATAACTTGTGATCAACTGATCCCTGAGAAAATTTACATTAATGGACCCACTCCTTTGAATCTCAGAATCCTTTCAAAAAGTATGAGTCAATAGCCCTTACCTAGCATTTTAAGATTCAAAAAGCTATCTGCTAATATGACCTCATTTGATCCTTGTAACACCCCTGGGAGGTAGGTGCTATTATTATTCCCCATTTATAGATGAGGAAACTAAGGCAGACAGAGGTTTAGCGACTTGCTCCAGGTCACACAGCTAGTAAGTGTCTGAGACCAAATTTGGAATGAGGTTTTCCTGATTCCAAACCAAGCACTCTATCTACCATACTACCTTTTCCAAAAAAATTTTCTTTTTATAGACTAAAATGACATTATACTATCTATAGATTACATCTCTACAAACTAGGAGACATGTCATTCAAAACACAATTCTGATAGCAACAAAGGAAAGTCTACTTTCTTCCTGTTTCTCCTACTTGTTTTGCCAACTGTCTGTCATTTTTACTTCCTATATCTAAGTACCTCCCTCATTTCTGAAACTATCTGAAGCTCAGAAGTTGAAACTATCAGTCTATGCACTGTTTATGTTTCAAGAAGGTCACTGTATTAAGTGAGTCTATCATTTGCACATTTCTCTCCCCTCCTTTCTCTCTATTTCTTCCCTACATGACCTAGTCCTGGTATTTTCCACAGAGCACTGCAGTGCTTTGTATGTAGGTACAAAATACTAACTTATATTCCTTACAGGCTTTGGATAACTTCCTACAAGAGAGGATTTGACACTTTCAATTTCTGCTCCTTCTCTCACACTTCTATCTTACATTTTTTGTTTCATACAGTTCCTAGTCAAAATGGAAAAATATTTGGTATCCCTTTTCTGAGCCTTGGGTGGTCCTTTCCCTCTACCTTGGTTCATGCAGTTCCTTGGGTCGGGAATGCCTTCATTTATTGCTACCTTTTGAAGTCTTTCCTGAACTTAAAAGACATATTCATTGAATCATGGAGTCACAGGATCATAAAGTTACAGGCAAAAGGAAACTTAGAGATAATCAAGTTCAACCACGTCATAGATGAAGAAAGTGAGGCAAAAAGAGTTTGTGACTTCCAGATTCAGGTGTTAATTTCTCCGTGAAGCCTTTTCCAATTCTTCCAGTCAGTAATAATACTTCCCCATTTGGTTTGTAGCTTACTTACATATTTAGCATGCATCACTTTCTTTTTGAATTTCTTTTTAATTTATTAATATCTTCTTTCTCATCTTCATTTTTGAATACATCCTTTCCATACCCAGTGATCCATCTCACACCAAAAATAATTTTAAAAGCAAAGAAAAAGGAATGATTTATCAAAATGACCAACACATTAATTAACTGATAGTTTATGTAATATTATAGTCTCACACCTCTTCAAAGAAAGAAGAGAGCTATGTTGGTTTTTTTTAAACTTTTCTTTGGGTACAAACCTAGTCGTAATTTGTGTATCATTCTTTTATAATTATTATAATATAATATAATATAATTTGTGTATCAATCTTTTATAATTATAATATAATACAATTATTATATATAATAATTTATAATCATATGCTCATCCACCTTAGGTATCTACTTTTCATCCGACTCTCACCTGTGACTCCAAGAAACTGTAACTGGATGAATTTGGATGAAATCATCTTGGCTAAACCATGTAGAAGGCAACCAACAGACCTTAAAGCCATTGGTGAGTTAGGGGGATGTCTATCCCAAGCATATAAAGAACTACGCCCAAGAGAAAGGGTGGATAACAATGGTTTATTCCAAAGGCCAGGAAAGCAGCTAAAGCAGGCATCATGGAGCACTTAGAGCTTAGTCAAATATCAAAGACTCCAAGGTCATTTACTACATCCCACGCCTTCACCAGGCATCCTGACTTTTGTCTTGTCACTGGACTATGATGACTCTGGAAGGGAGAGTGAGGCTGATCACTTTGTACAATTCTGCTTTATTTAAACCCAATCCCTGTTTAAGTCCAGATATCACCCCCTGTGGTGTCCTTGTTCCTCTTTGAAAACAAAGGATGAATAACAAGGACACCACCTACCCTTCCTTTAGTTCTATGGCTGGGATTGTGGCTCTGTTTATCTTTGTGTTTTGCCTAAATTCTATTGAAGTGTTTTGTATATAGTAAGTGCTTAATCAGTGCTTGTGGGACATTGAAGTATATCTCCTCCTGGCTCCTAAACAAATGGAGCTTCTAGGAACCCAATACATAGGAGAGCCTGGCCATTTTAGTTTTGCTAATTTTATCATATGCATCTTCTAGATCTTCCCTGGAAATGTAAACAGAGAGATTTCAACTTTCTTTCTAATCTTTACCTCTGGGACTTGAAATAAAATAGAGGATAAAGTAGACTCTTGTACACCGCAGTTACTGAAAAAGAGTAGGAGGCAAGGCTGGCTCCTCCTTTATAAAACATTTTTTGCTGTTTGCTCTACTCTTGTAGATTAATCTTGAAGCAGATCTGAGCACACAGAGGAACCAAGGCTGACAAATATTAGAGTTAGGGCTGAAATCATCAACTCGACATAAATTCTAAGAGATATGAGTGAGAACAAAACTGTATCAGGAATCCAGGGACCAGGGTTCTAATGCTAGTTGTGTTAGTAACTAGCTCTATGAATTTGGACAAATTCTTTCACTTTTTTTGCCTCACTTTCCCTTCTTTGTAAAATGAGGGGGTTAGACTAGGTGGCCTTCCTTACAGCTCTGCTATAAAATTCTACAGGACGGCTAGTTGACTCAGTGGATAGAGAGCCAGGCCTGGAAACTGGAGGTCCTAGGTTTAAATCTGGCCTCAGATATCTCCTAGCTGTATAACCCCAATTGCCTGCTTCTTATCCCTCTTCTGCCTTGGAAATAATACTTAGTATTGATTCTAAGACAGAAGCTAAGGGTTTTAAAAAACATTTTATGGGTATATTCAAGTCTCTAAGGTTTAGGAATAGCTAGGTAGTACAGTAGATACAGTACTAGATCTGAAGTCAAAAGAATTTGGATTCAAATGTGACCACAGACACTATCTAGCTGTGTGACCCTGAGCAAGTCACTTAACCCCAATTGTCTAGCCCTTGCCAGTCTTTTGTCTTAGAGTTGATGCAAAGACAGAAAGTAAGGGTTAAAAAAAAAAAAAACAACTCTCAGATTTAACTGACAAAGGAAGAGTCCCAGAATTATCTGTTTCTTTCCTAAGAGCGTTCCCATTTAGGAGCCAAGGCCAAATTTGGTTTTGCTTCCATGCAGGTGTAAGAGCACAATTGGAAGCTGGCACCTGACACTGTCTCTGAACTGCAGGATCCAGCTGAGAAGCTGATCAGCAGCGATTCTCGTAGCATGCACTGACCTCATGGAGAGTTGACTCTGCTCCCCAGGGTTAATACCGGAGCGTCGATGTCTCCCTGGCAGCACGAACATGAATTTTATTACCGGCTTTGCGATTTGTATGTATTTTGTCATCATTTGCTTCGGTGGCCAGGGCTCTTTGCATTAAGCCTACCATCTCGCTTTTCCCCGGCTTCCCCGTTCCATGGAGATCTCTAGTATTTGCAACCTTTATTGCAGTCAGTGTACAGCCCCTGGCTGTCGCTGTTGTTGAGAATAATCAGATATCATTTATGGAGTCCTCCTGCCACAGGAGAACGAGAGCTGTGTCACCACTTTCTGAGGACGGCTGGGAAAAGCGAGCTGACTCTGAGGTGTGTTTCGTGGTAGTGATAAATTTTTATGTAGATGGCTGGGCATTTCTCGCCCCTAACCAACCTGTTGTGAATTATAGGCCTGAATAATCTGTCTTTGTAGAGATTCTTCAGTCTTGAGAGGGTTTTCTTTATAGGCACCATCCTGGTTTCACCTGGCCCCTGAGATTCTTTTTCATGTATCTTTTTACCCAAAGAAAGGCCAGAATGATCTCTTGTCCAAGCGTCTTCCCTGAATATTAATAGATATTCATAAGATCATACAATCATAGGTTTAGAGCTGGAAGGGATCTTAGAGGTTATCTCACCAGCCTCCCTCATTTTAGAGATGAAGAAAGTGAAATCTAGAAAGTGATGTGACCTACGCAGGTCACATAGTTCTATGGAACTGTCTACAAGAAGCCCCATGGAATACAATTGGGGATGTAGACTCTAAGCAATCACCCCAGTGCAAATACTAATAAATAGGTCTTGATCAATGACACATGAAAAACCCAGTGGAATTGCTCATTGGCTATGGGAGGGGGATGGCAGGAGGGGAGGGAAAGAACACGAATTGTGTAACCATGGAAAAATTTTCTTACTTAATCAATTAAATAAAATTTAAAAAATGAATTAAAAAAAGAAGCCCCATGATTTGGGTACTGACCTTGGCCTGACGTGGTGACTGATTCCTTCTTTGTCCTTTGGTTTCCCAAAAGGAAGAAGATTCCATAGGGGCCTCTGTACCTTTCTTCATGCTGATTTCTATGCCTAGAATGGCCCATTATCTGTCTCTTCTTGTTGAATTCCAAGGTATTATACTTTTTATTTTTATTTTTATTTTTAAAACCCTTAACTTTTGTGTATTGGCTCCTAGGTGGAAGAGTGGTAAGGGTGGGCAATAGGGGTCAAATGACTTGCCCAGGGTCACACAGCTGGGAAGTGTCTGAGGCCAGATTTGAACCTAGGACCTCCCATCTCTAGGCCTGACTCACAATCCACTGAGCTACCCAGTTGCCCCATCCAGCGTATTACAATTGACATGAGCACCACCTCCATGAAACCTTCCCTGATTCATTGCTCAGGAATGACCTTTCTGGACCATTATGTGAAATAGTGTCATACCTGGTATGCCAGGGACATCTAGATTAAAATCCTGTCACTGACTAGTTGTGTGACTCAATCTTTAATTTCTCTGAGTCTCAAACAACTCCCTGAGACTTATCAATAAAATCATAGTCTGATTAAGATCTGCCTATCAAAATCACAGATCCTTAGTATTTGTGTAAAACACCATAGAATTGTTGTACTATAAAATGTTCCTGTAAGAACACTTATCATTAGGGGGGAAGGCACTCAAGCCATCAAATGTGATGATGAGGAGTTGGAACCTACAAATGGGGAAGCTTGATTATTTATTAAAATCAGGACCTATTAATCATCCATGTTTTGATGTACCCTGCAAATGAGCCAAGAGCTGGAGATATCTCTTAGGAAGAAAGCAGAAGCTTAGAAGGTAGGCAGCATACATGACCTTTGTAACAGGAAGAGACACAAAGTTGATTTTGGTTATTGTGGAAGCTAAGATGATGTAGCTGAGCCCTGAAGAAATATGACATCCATAGTTAAGACTATATGTCTGGGGAGCAGCTGGGTGGCTCAGTGGATTGAGAGCCAGGCCTAGAGACAGGAGGTCTTGGGTTCAAATCTGCACTCAGACACTGTGACTGGGTAAATTACTTAATCCCCCATTGCTTCACCTTTGCTGCTCCTTCTGCCTTAGAACCAAAACATAGTATTGATTCTAGAGCAGAAGGTAAGGGTTATTAAAAAAAGCCTATATGTCTGCTAGTAAGTCTACAAGGGATACAAGGTTTGAACAAGAGATGAAGTCAGACTTTACCAAAGGGTCAAATAAATTTTTACAAATTTATAGTAAATGTGCTTTAGGAAAGCCTAATAGATAATGTATAGGATGGTGTAATGCATAAAGGGTGAAGGTAGCAGTTGAAAACTTGTAGATTATTGGAGCTGGAAAGGACATTATCAGTCATCTAGTCTAAGCCCACTCTTTTTATAGGTGTAAAACTGAGATCCTTAGAGGTAAAAATGCTTATCAGTCAGTCAAGAAGTATTTATTAAGTGCCTAATATTTTCTAGCACCATTCTAAGTGCTGGTGATACAAAGGAAGATGAAAGACAGCTCTGCCCTTCAGGAGTTCAAAATCTAATGGAAGAGACCACGTGCCAACAAATAAGTAAAACCAAGCTATAGACAGGATAAATGGGAAATAAGCAATAGAGGGAATTCATTAAAATCAAAAGGGGTTGGCAAAAGGTTCCTACAGAAGGCAAGATTTTGGTTGGGACTTAAAGGAAGCCAAGGAGGTCTATAGTCAGAGCAGAGGAAGGAGAACATTCCAGGCATAGAGGATGGCCAGAGAAAATGACCAGAGCAGAGAAGTGTAATTTCTTGTTTGGGGAACATCAAAGAGGCAGGTATCACTGGACCAAATCATACCTAGAAAGCAGGAAGGACTAGGAAGGTGGTAGCAGGAAGGGGAGGTTTTGGATATATTAGGTTATGGAGGACTTTCAACCCCAAAGAAGATTTTTATATTTGATCCTCGAGGTTATTGAGAGTCACTAGAATTTACTGAGAAGGCGAATGACATGGTCAGAACTGTTCTTTAGGAAAGCCACTTTGGTAACTGAATGGAGAATGGGCTGAAGCAGGCTACTGCAATAGTCTAAGTGTTAAGAGATAAGGGCTTTAAAAAGAGTGGTAGCATAATCAGACAAAGAGGTATATTTGTGAGAAGCTAAGGTGAAATTAACAGGTTTTGGTAATAGAGATAACATACTACTTGTGATAGAGCTTGAGTCAGAACCCAGATCTCTTGACTCTCAACCCCATGGGGTATTTTTATACCATGCTGCTTCATTTTCACAGGCACTGGAAGTTAAATGCCTCCAATGGAAAAAAAAAGTATTAAAAGAAGCTTCTTTAAGGTCAGAAAAGGATATTTCAAAGGTAAGTAATTCCTGGGTTGGGAGAAGAATTTGAGGTCACCAAGAAAACATGCCCAGGGACCCAAGAACTGAGAAAATTCTCAGGGGTTACAATGAGGTAATGAGAATCTAGTGCATTCTGGGGCAAAAGGACCTGCAGCAAATATTTAGACGTGAGAACATGTTCTGATTGGGCTGTATTAACTCATTTAAATGTCTAGAATTTGTTGACTTTGTACATAGAGTAGAGGCAAAGAAAAGAGACCAGGGTCCAGATTCTCAGCAAGCTATATGGTAATATCCAATTTGGGATGAATATTAAATCTAAGTAGCATTCTTAAATGTTCACTGATAATTTTGCATCTGTAGTTTGGTGTTTTTTTTCCTTTTAAGGTCCTCAAGAGCAGTTCTAACCTTGTCTCAGATGAACTAAGGTGTATTTTATTTTTCTTCATTTCTATTGCTTTCATTTCATCCCTTAAGGCTGAACATGGTGTCTATAGTAGGCAAAAACAGTTGTGTTGCTTATAAAAAAATCAGAAGAAATGAGGCAAACAAATAATGCTGATAGTCCTTTTTTATAGAATATTCTCTGTCATATAAAGTGATTTCCTCACAACAGCCCTATGAGGTAAGTAGTGAAAAGTCTTTTCTACATTTTACAGATAAAGAAATTGAGGCCTAATGTCACAAATAGCAAAGCCAGGATTTGAAATCATGCCTTTCAATTTTTTAAAAAATTTTATTTAGAATATTTTTCCATCATTACATGATTCATGATCCCTCCACCCTGTTTTTCCTCCCCCTAACAAAGCCAGCAAGCAATACATGTACCATTGTTCAAAACTTATTTCCATGTTATTCATATATGCCCTTCAATTTAAAGCTTATTATTTTTTAACTTTACTAAATTCATTGTAGGAACCCAGGAGGAAAAGAGTCATGTTGGGTTGCGAACACTGATCTAGTCCCATGTGGTCACTTTTTTACACGTACTGATTCTTTATATGTTGTAGAGGCAGAACCTAACTTTTAAAAATGCAAGAGGACAGTGAAGTTGAAGGACTTACTAAAAACAATCACAAAATCCTTAAACAAATTTATCCCCTTGACCTACAGGGCTGTACATAAACCACCTCAAGAATCAACTTTTTAAAAAATGTAAAATCTCCACCAAAGTTGTGATTTGACCCAACCATTCTGGAAAGCAATGTGAAGGTATTCCCAAAGGACTCTAAAATGGTGCATATGTTTTAATATAGCAATACCCCTACTAGGTCTGTATCCCAAACAGATCCCCTGAAAAGAGAAAAAAATCTATTTGTTCAGAAATATTTATTGCAGCTCTTTTTGCAGTAGCTAAGAATTTGAAATCTTTTGGAGAGTGGCTAAACAAGTTTTGGTATATGATTGTAATGGAATATTACTATACTATAAGAAATGATAAGCAGGATGATTTCAGAAAAAACTAAGAAAGATTTACATGAACTGATGCAAAGTGAAATGAGAAGAACCAGAAGAATATTATAGACAGTAACAGCAACATTTGTTGGTGAACAATTGTGAATGATCTAGTTATTCTCATCAATACCTAAGAAAATCTCAAAGGTTCATGATGAAAAATGTCATCTGCTTCCAGAGAAAGAATTGATGGAGTCTGATTGCAGACCAACATATACACTATTTTACTTTCTTTCCTATCCTTCTTTTATTTGGTTTGAGATCTCTTCCACAAAATGACTAATATGGAAAAATATACATTATTGCACATACAAAATCTATATTAGTTTGCTTACCATCTCAGAGAGAGAGAGAGAGAGAGAAAGACTGAGAAGAACTAAAGAAGGTAGGGTGAAAGAGAGAGAGAGAGAATCCAGAACTCAAAAAAATGTTAAAAATTGTTTTTACATGTATAAAGGGTAAAAAGGGGTTTGGTTGGGTGGATATTAAAAGGTTTGGTCACCAGGGAATTGAATAAATACCAATTCCTAAAATGACTTTAGTAATTTATTTACAAAATATAGGAGAGAGTGGAAGTAGAGAGATGAGAAGAGGGTAGAGTAAGAGATATAACTTGATGAACTAGATTTGTATTTAAGTTTGGGCTTTTCTCTGGCAGGGCTCCAGAGGTTCAGCCAGAGAGCCTAAAAGTCAATTAACAAGGGATTTAGTCACAAGGGCTTCTCCCAATCAAGAGCCCCTCTGGAGCCTAAGGTAGTCAGCCTTCTTCACTCACCATGTGTAGTTCTAAGGGAAAGATTTAAGAACAGTCTCACCAAGGTCTCAGAGTCCCAGGTCCAGCACTCCTCCAGGTCTAAGTCAAGAACAAGAAGAGAGCTACAGGAAGTTGTCCCTCTCTTTTAAAGGGGCTTCTTTTGCATCACTTCCTATGCCTTCCTATTAGTTTACATGTCCAATCACAACAGATGCTTTTCTTAGGACTGCCAGTAAATTCTGATTTGTCACTCACTCTAGCACATGTGAGTCACAGACCTCCCAACTTGTGAATTAAGTGGGGATGTTCTCACCTTTGGTGATTAAATCTAAAGATGAGCAGGGTAGATTTAATCTCATTATCACACATGTAATTGGGAAAAATGAAATATTAACAAAATCTCCACCAAAAGGAATTCTATCATCCCAAATGGCATCTCTTCCAGTGTGTGTCTCACTATGGGTAAGCCCATTCCATTTTGACATGGCTTTCAAGGAGAAGGGTAATGTCTATTAATAACTGTCATCATTTCCCAGGTTTTTGAGACTAGAAGACATGTGTCTGTAGTGAATCAAGAACTGTATTTTGAATTTTCCAAGGTACTAGTGAGTTCAGACTGTGCTATCAGCTTCATTAAATAGAATTCTCCAATATAAATCTCTTTCATGAAAAACTGTAACCAATGACATTATTTATCTCCCACTTATAAGTAAAAGTGAGATGCTGTGAAGCTAAAAAAGAAATTTTGGGCAAAGCCCCTGCCCTTAGGGATCAAATGAGAGAATATTTGTAAAGTGCTCTGCAAACTTCAAAGTGCTATATAAATGTTATGAGAGTCAATATTACAATCTCTTTGAAGAGACAAAACAGGTACCTATGAAAAATGATGAGTAAATTAAAATAGTCAATGCCTCAGCTCTGACACAGTTCTCCCATGTGGGAAATGGTGGTGGCAGGGACCTATCCACAGCTGAAGTTCTTTTGGAGAACACAAAGTAAAAGCTGAGGACTATACTCAAGGCCCCAAAAGACAGTGTTAGACTCAGTGCAGTGAACAGACAAATTGTGTATGAGCTCTATGTTCAAGGTCAAACCTTTCTGGACACCTTATTTATTTGAACTATGGCCTGACTTTCAGGCTGAGTTTTTCTGATTGTCTCTTGGATCTTAGTGAGGTTCAGGACCTAGTCTTCATTTACTTTCATGCTAATTCTGGTTGTTACCTATTCTATTCCCCCCTGATATTACCATAGAGGACACCCTGCCCTAACCATACTAGCCCACTGTTACTATCCTGCACCATGGAGTATTCTCAGCTTCATTTCTTGGTGATCCTCCTCCTGGTCTTACTCTTGGAAAGGATCAGTGGCAACATCACAGGGAGTCATTGCTAAAAGTCATGGAGGAGCTATAAGTTCTTGGAGAAGTGTGGTGCTTGTGGATATAGGGTTAAGAGAGCATGGAATTCTAGGAAACAATGGGAAGAGTGAAGATATAAAGACACAAAGGAAAGAAGGGGAAGAGCAAAGGTATGAAGGCACTCATGACATTGACTCTAAAATTCCATTACAGCTGGTTGTTTGAATTTTGAAGGAAAGAAGATTTAAACTCTGATATTCCCATCTGTCAGTGTTCCTACCTTGTGTGCTTTATGAGGACAGTGACAAATGCTGCTTATACACATCTCTGATTCATATATTTAAAACAGTGGCATCTATTGTGATGAATGCAAACGATTTCAGAATGCTTTCAATATTAGCTGTACTGAAACAATTCAATACTACATGTCAAAGATCTGTTGTAGCTTCTGGGTCTGGCTCAATGAGGCTCCAACCATGGTAGGGTTTTATTTTCTTGTTCCTTATTTAAAGCCATAAATTTTTAAAGGAAATTTCTTCCAGGTGTTTTCTGATTCATTTCCACACTGGTCATCAAAATGTTTGTTGAGGGCTGGGTTCTCTGACTCTTCAGGAGGTTTTTGTGTGTGTACTCCCATGTGCATGTACAACTGCTATCATGAACAGCTGGAAAATACTGAACTGGATAAGGAGCAGTCCAAGCAAAGGAGAAAACAGAGAAAGTCAAGTTCAAAAAAGCAGGCAAAAACATACACAAGAAAAGAGATTATGAGTTAATAGATTTGGAGATATGGCCGACCCAAATTAAAACAAGTCAAATGGAGAGAGTAAGAATTAAGTTTTGGGGTTAAGATGGCGGCAGAGTAAGAAGCAGCTCTTAACCTCTCCTGACCGAAACACACAAAACTCCTCAAGGGGACATAAAAACAAGTCCAGACGAACGGAGGAACCCCACAACAGGGCACAGCGTGGAAGGTACGTGGAATCGAGACATTTCCAGGCTATAAAGGCTCTCACTAAATCGCGGGCTGAGCAACCGCCTCACCCCCACCCCCTCCACACACAAGATCTAGAGCTCTGAAGCCAGCTAAAAAGAAATAGAGCAAGTTTGGGGCACCCATCGAGTCATTGGCAGCTCTGGGGCCTGTTCCTGAGAGCAGCAAGATTTAAGACCCCAGTAAGTCAAAGAACGCAAGCGAAATCTGAGCGCCGGAGCAGAGTGGACGCTGGACGCAGAGCGCAGGCTGAGCAGAGTACAGGCACGGGCGGAGGCGTGTGGGGAGGCAGACACAGCCAGGAACTAAAGCTCTGAAAACCTGAGTGGGGAACCAGCGTGGATGGGTATACGACTGTGGAAGCAGCACCCTGAGACTTGTAAAGGAACCTGGGGAAGAGGATCAAGCAAGGGGGTCCACCAGGGGGCTTGACCTTGGAAAAAACCAGAACTCAGACCTCAGGAGCCAGTAGACCGCGAACAGACACTGAGCGCGAGGATAAACCTGAGAAGCTGCTGGGCTAATGATGGCTACCCAGAATCAGCGAACTCAGAAGATAAAGAATAACAACAAGAAAAAGAAGCCTTTAACACTCGACAACTTTTACACAGAGAAAATCCAGACAACCGAGCAAACAGAGGAGGAGAACAAACAAGCATCCGGACCCTCCTCAAATAAGGAAAAGTCCTCACAAGCTATGGAAGAGTTCAAAACTGAGATTTTGAGGAAAATGGAAGAGATCTGGCAAGAAAATAACTGTTTAAAAGGTAAAATCTTGCAAGTGAACACCAGAAATGACCAGATTGAAAAGGAATACCAGAAGATTATGGCTGAAAACCAGAAGATTATGGCTGAAAACCAGAAGATCATGGCCGAAAACCAGAAGATTATGGCCGAAAACCAAAAGATTATAGCTGAAAATCGATCCCTAAAGGCTAGAATTGAGCAATTGGAAGGTAATGATCTCTCAAGACAACAAGAACAAATAAAACAAAGTCAAAAGACTGAAAAAATAGAAGGAAACATGAAATATCTCAATGAGAGAGTGACAGACCAAGAAAACCGGTCTAGAAGAGACAATTTGAGAATAATTGGTCTTCCAGAAAAACCAGAAATTAATAGAAACCTGGACTCCGTACTAAAAGAAATTATTCAGCAAAATTGCCCTGAAGTCCTACAACAAGAGGGCAATATAGACATCGAAAGGATTCATAGAACACCCACTACATTCGACCCAGAGAAGAAATCGGTTAGAAATATTATTGCCAAATTCAAAAGCTTTCAAGCAAAAGAAAAAATCTTACAAGAAGCCAGAAAGAGACAATTCAAATATCAAGGAGCACCAATCAGGATCACACAGGATCTGGCAGCCTCCACGCTAAAAGACCGTAAGGCTTGGAATACAATATTCAGAAAGGCAAGAGAGCTGGGCCTGCAACCACAGATCAACTACCCATCAAAATTGACTATATATTTCCAAGGGAAAGTATGGGCTTTCAACAAAATTGAAGAATTCCAGGTATTTGCACAGAAAAGACCAGGGCTAAATGGAAAGTTTGATATCGAACCACAAAAATCGAGAGAAACCTGAAAAGGTAAATAAGATACAAAGGGAAAAGAAAGAAAACTTATAATTTTTAAATTTGCCTTTTTAAGGGCCTCAGTGAGATCTAATTATCTGTATTCCTATGCAGAGAAATGTTATGTATAATTCTCTGTAGTGAACTCTATTCACTATTATAATATTCACTATTATAGTAATCAGAAGAATAATTCACAGGGTGAGGGTGGAACACTAAATAATCTAAGATGGCGTGGGGGATGGGAAAGAGGGGGTAAATAGCAGGGGACACCAAGAGAAACTTGAGTGAATAAGAAAATAGAATATTCTATTACACACAAAGAGGGCATGGGAGGGAGAGGGGACAAATACTATTATAAGAAGGAGAGGAAGAGAGCATTAAGAGGTAATAATCAAACCTTACTCTTAGTGTAATCAACCCGGAGAGGGAAGAGTAGCTTTATTATCCATTGGGATAAAAAACTTTATCTAACCCTACTGAGAAAGTCAGAAGGGATAAACCAAGGGGAGCAGGGGAGTGGG